>NC_133536.1:87025303-87333220 GCF_048544455.1 Silene latifolia
AATGAGATACGGTCTGAGTAATCGAATTGTATCATTACTCGGATGAAATTATTGTTTAAAGAAACGGTTGGATTTGAATGAATTATTATAAATGCGATTTATAAACGGTAAAATATTTTGGTACAAGTAATTATGAATTACTAAGTCGATTTTTTGTATATGACGTATTTTTATTAATACGTTGATTTTTATATGATAAAAATACATAACAAATTTATGTCACATATGACATGTGACATATTGACAATTGACAAAAATAAAATGGATTCCATTTTATCCATTTGGACTGAAATATTGGACTTAATTAACATATTCTTTTAGTTAATTAGTGTAGTGGAATATGTAATCATTCTTTTTACACTAGGCATGCATACCTAGTGCTTCTTGTGGAAGAGCACCTAGCCCATGCATTGGCCTTCCTCTTCCTCCCAACCGGTTTTCATCTAGAAAAGAACAAGGGTTCTTTTTCTTATTTTATTATCATTTACCATATGTAGGTGTGGGTGATAATATTATTCATTCACTTCACTAAATTATTTTTCTAGTGAGATAAAAATAATTCTCTTCATCTCCTCTTCTCCTACCCGGTTTTAGGAGCCAAAACCAAACAATTTTTGGTTCAATTTTTCACAAGATTAATATTATACTAGCTCAAATAATATTAATTAGATTAAGAGTTAGCTTTGGGTATTATTCCTAAGGAGAGATCCTATACTTGGATCTTGTTCTTCCATTAAAGGAAAGCTCAAGAACAAAAGAAAAGGAGATTTCTTTTGTACCCATTTGAACCGAAATTTCAATGTAAGGATATTATTTCTTCCTTATTTACTTTATTGTTTGCATGCATAAGACCTTTATTAATTTTATGACAAATTAGTTTTAACATATATGAGTATGTTAGTATATATATAGATCTACATTTCCTTCAATCGGTATCAAGAGCCACGGTTGTTTGCATGCAAATCGGTTAAAAGTTTTTCCGAGTTATAAGAATAACAAATAAAACTTGTAAAATTTGTGTTATTATGATATATCACGAAATTAATCCATGCATGTTAATATTTCTGGTCCTAAAATGTTTTAGGATATTTTGGTTAATTTTAAGGATTTTTATTGTTCATATTATACAATAATGGCATTTAAATATGATTTTATGAGTAAAAATGTCATTTTTGGTCTAAAATTAGCTATACTTCGAATTTTAAGTTTATTTATGGATATGTTGTCACATATATTATTTTGAGATAACCTGTAAATTTTCATAATTTTTGGACTTGTTATGCTCGAAAAATGAATTTTTCATTATTAAATTCGGATTTAAGTGAAAAATAGGTTAATATGAGTTAAATTTCGAATCTGGTCATACAAAATTAATATGTTGTCACATGAAAGTTTACAAGATGTGTGTAAAATAATTGGCTATAAAAAAGTCTTTTTGCATGATTTATGGATTTTTGAAGAAAAATAGCATAAATAGTGACATTATTAGTGAAAAATTAATAAAACATAGTCTATGACTTAGGAAAAACGGCTAATGTTGCATTTTATTATCTTTTTCAGATATAAAATTGAAAATTTAATGAAAATAATTTTTTCCATGTTTTTATGATTATTTTATTAAAAATCGATAAACCGCAACATTGTTTTTCCGGAAAAATTTCGAAATTTTTAACCTAAGATTTTGAACATTATGAGTGTCATGGTAATTTTCCAGAATTTTCATAAGTTTAAATTTCAAATTTCAAAATTATTTGAAATTTTGTGATTTATTTGAAGTTTATGGCTTATTTTTGTAATATTTGGTCCATTTATGAACAATTTTATAAAATATGGGTTAATTATGGTCAAATTATTAGTGAAGACTAAATTTTGAGTCCTAAGAGGTTAGGGTAATTAACTTATGCATAAATATGAGTTTATGTATTTTTGAGATTATAAAATATTGAAATCACGCAAATCCGTAAAAACCGAGTAATATACGATATTGGCTAATTAAAGGCGATTTAGCATAAAATTGAGCATGTTCATACATATTATAATGCTTCATTTTCTTTATGATTGTCATAATTTTAATTTATGTAATTTTGAATTATGTAACTTTACTTAGTATGGCCTTAGATTTTAATTGGTATTTCCCGAAATGTATGGGAATATCGATTCGGTTGTATTTTTATTGTGATCTCGTATCACCGTTTTGTAATTTAATAAATTTATTTTTATTTTAGTTACAAATGTATAATAGGAAATTATGTAATTTATTATGTAATTTTATTCATTCCGGAGTTCCCAAAGACGGATTTCTTCAAGAATGGCGATACATAAAGACGGTGTTACCTCGAGATGCGTGCCACAACCGAAGTTCAAGGGACCAATGGAGTTGGTTTCCGAATATGTAATAGTTAAATAGTTTTTCTATTTTAGGAAAGGCCATACTAGGATTTATTTATCTTTATGCTTGCATTTTATTTTATGTCACATGCATCGCTAAATCGCCATAACTAAAACATGCATCCTTATTTTATCGAGTTTATCGACCGTGTCAATTAAAATTATCGTAGTTCACCGCTTTAGTTCACTTAAAACGTGATAGATAATAAATTGACATGACCTCTCGCTAAAACAATTAATTGAGACACAGCCTTACCAAATAGTAGAAACCATGAAAACCTATTTCGCGAGGGAGTGCGCTCGGCCCCACCGGGGTACAAACCTTGTTACGTAGGGGAAGTGGGTGATGAATGTTAATCCACCGAATTCATGTTGATAAGGGATGTATCGGCCACACCGTGCCCAAGTTAATGTGAGTTTGGATCATGGACACATTTATTCGAAATTTGGATTGAACTCAACAAAAGTTTTTGATAAGGGATGTATCGGCCCCACCGTGCCCTTGTCCGATGTGTTTTGGGCTAAAGATAATTGTTAATGTAATATTATCGACCAAGAGTTCTAAAAGTAGAATCGATTAAACGTTAATCCACCGAGTTATATTGATAAAGGATGTATCGGCCCCACCGTGCCTAAGTCGATATGAATTTGGGTCTTGGAATCATTTATTATAGTTGGGTAGAGGTCACTATATAAATGTTCATATCTTGTTAATTTGAAAGTATGATTTTAAAAGACAAATGTTAATATTTCCTTTTCCTCCATATTTGTAGTTCTTTACAATGAATCCATCAAATGCTACCGCACCAATAACTATTGAGTCATATCACAATGTTCTTGACGACGTATGCTCCAACAACGATTTCGATACAACTAGAGAACTTCATTTTGGGATAGGTTCGGATGGAAACCTTAACTTCATCACTTCTTCTAAACCACCCACTACTACTAGACCTCGTGTGAGTCCGTCTCAGGAAGACTACCTCATACGATCTATAGGGTCTTTGTCTCTGGAAGATAAAGATGCCAAAGCTAGTGGGAGCTCTAGCAATCAAGTTCTTGCTTCAAAGGGCAAGAGGTTCAAGAAGAAAGGAAAGAAAATCAAAAACTTCAAGCAAGTTAATGATGAGTGCCATTATTGCTATGGCATGGGACATTGGCTTAGGAATTGTCCCATGTATTTGCGAAATATAAGGGAAGGACTCATTGCTTCAAAAGGTACAATTCCTAAAGAAATTTATGTTATTGATATAAATTATACTTCCACTACGACATGGGTACTAGATACCGGTTGTGGTTCTCACCTTTGTAATCATTTACAAGGTTTAAGAGATGTGGAGAGGCTTAGCAAGGGAGATGTGGATCTACGCCTTGGAAATGGAGCTCGGGTAGCGGCCGAATCCAAGGGAACTTATGTTTTAGCTTTGCCTAATGGATTTGAGTTGTATTTGCATAATTGTTTTTATGTGCCTACACTCTCTAAAAACATTATTTCAATCGCCATGCTAGACATGGACGGTTTTTGTTTTGTCATTAAGAACAATCGTTGTACTATTTCTAGGAATGATTTGGTTATTGGCCAAGCTTCTTCCATTAATGACATTTACATTTTAGAGACCTCAAATCCGACAAATGATATTTATAACATTCAATCAAAGAAACTCAAATCAAGTGACCCAAGTGAAGCGTTCATTTGGCATTGTCGATTAGGTCACATAAACGAGAATCGCATCAAAAGATTAATTTCGACTAATGTGATTACACCATTTGATTATCAATCATATGTTACATGCGAATATTGCCTACTTAGCAAAATGACTCGTAATCCTTTTAGTGGTAAAGGGACACGAGCTAGTGAGCTATTAGGACTCATACACACCGATGTATGCGGACTAATGAGTATCACCGCTCGTGGTAATTATGACTACTTTATAACCTTCACCGATGACTTGAGTAGATATGGGTATATCTATTTAATGAAACACAAGAGTGAAGCGTTTGAGAAATTCAAGGAATTTCAAAACGAAGTAGAGAACCAATTGAACAAAAGGATTAAGGCACTACGATCCGACCGTGGTGGTGAATACCTTAGCCTTGAATTTGATTCACACTTGAAAAGTCGTGGTATTATATCACAACTTTCTCCACCCGGAACACCACAACTCAATGGTGTTGCCGAAAGGAGGAATCAAACCTTACTTGATATGGTTCGATCCATGATGAGTCAAACCGAGTTACCGAACTTGTCTTGGGGATTTGCGATTCAAACCGCAATTCGATCTTTGAATAATAGTCCCACTAAGTCCACCGAAAAGACTCCATATGAGATGTGGACGGGAAAAATCCCCAATATATCCTATATGAAGATTTGGGGATGTGATGCTTACGTCAAAACTAAGAACGACAACAAGCTTGCCCCAAGATCCGAAAAATGCATCTTTGTAGGTTACCCCTCGACCTCTCGAGGATATTACTTCTACAAACCTCAAGATCATAAAGTGTTTGTGTCTTACGAGGCTGTCTTCTTAGAAAGAGAATTTATTTCTAAGAGACAGAGTGGGAGAAATTTTGAACTTGATGAAGTTCAAGAGCCACAAACCGAGATAGAGACGCAAGAAGATGTTCCTTCGTCGTCTAACGCGGTTGTACCTCCTCCACTAAGAAGGACGGGCCGAGTAATTCGCCATCCCGATCGATATGTGGGACTTATCGAGGAATATGGAACACTCGATGTATTGCTTATGGAAAGTGATGAGCCCGCCACCTACAAGGCCGCAATCTCTAGTCCAAATTCCTCCTTATGGCTTGAAGCCATGAAGTCCGAAATGGATTCTATGCATGAAAACCAAGTTTGGGACTTGGTAGATTTGCCTAAAGGGGCAAGACCCCTCCAATGCAAATGGATATTCAAAGTCAAGAATGGCATAGAAGGACATGACGATGTCTACAAAGCTAGGCTAGTGGCAAAAGGATTTACCCAAGTCCAAGGTCTCCATTATGATGAGACCTTCGCCCCCGTAGCCATGCTAAGATCCATACGGATTTTGTTAGCGATCGCCGCATTTCATGATTATGAAATATGGCAAATGGATGTCAAAACCGCTTTTCTAAATGGGCATTTAGAAGAGGAGGTGTACATGATATAACCCGAAGGTTTTGTTGATTCTAAAAATCCTAACAAAGTGTGCAAGCTTAAGAGATCCATTTATGGTCTTAAGCAAGCATCTAGAAGTTGGAATCATCGATTCGATCATGTTATAAAAGAAAATGGTTTCACTCGAAGTGTTGAGGAACCATGTTTATACATGAAATTTAGTGGGAGCATTGTTGTGTTCCTAATCTTGTATGTCGATGACATACTACTCATTGGAAATGATATTCTAATGTTGTCTTCTGTTAAGAAGTGGTTAGGTAACCACTTCCAAATGAAGGATTTAGGAGAGGCACAACGCATATTAGGTATCCGGATCTATAGAGATAGATCCAAGAGGATATTGGCACTAAGTCAAGAGTCTTATGTCGATAAGATTCTTCGACGGTTCAGCATGGACAAATTCAAAAGGGGTTTGGTACCTATGGTAACCGGGACGATATTGAGCAAGACAAAATGTCCCTCCGAACCCCATGATGTTGAACGCATGAAGTTGATCCCTTATGCTTCCGCTGTTGGATCAATCATGTATGCCATGATATGCACACGTCCTGATGTCCCGTATGCCTTGAGCATGACGAGTAGATATCAAGGAAATCCAGGTGAGAGTCACTGGATTGCTGTCAAGAACATCCTTAAGTACTTGAGAAGAACTAAGGATTCTATCCTTGTGTTTGGAGGTGACACTGAGTTGCGTGTTAATGGATACACGGACTCAAGTTTTCAAACAGATAGAGATGACTTGAAATCACAAGCTGGTTTCGTTTTTATGCTCAATGGTGGTGCCGTAAGCTGGAGAAGCTTCAAGGAAGTCAGAACCGCGGATTCTACAATGGAGGTGAGTACATCGCAAAGATCGAAGTCGCTAAGGAAGCATTTGTTTGGATCAGGCAATTCACGGAAGGTCTAAAAGTAGTACCTACCGCCAATGATCCCATCACTCTCTATTATGATAATAGTGGGACGATCTTCCAAGCTAAGGAGCCAAAGTCTAGTAATAGATCTAGACATGTACTTAGAAAGTATCATGTAATAAGAGATTTCATTGAAAGAAAGGAAATTGCGATTTGTAAGGTTGGGACGGATGACAACATAGCCGATCCGCTCACCAAGTCTTTATCGCAGGCTAAGCATGATGGACATGTTACGTCCATGGGACTTAAACGTGTACCAAGTTTTTGTTAGATTTTGAAATGAAATAAAAGTGCTGTTTTTGTTCATGTTCATAATCACATTTGTCTTTTATCTTTAATTTATACATTGTTACATCCAAACGGGTTGTAGAGACAATTGAACCCCGTTAAAGTTAACACGGATTAACATAGTATTTGCCCATAGTCACTTGTATGAGGTGACGTCTCGAAGTGACTAGAGTGTGAGGCGATTGATGGCAAGTTCAAGTGCCATAGAGTCATGTGAGATGACTAGTCGATCACATAGGCAGACTGTTAGGAACATTTTGTCGGGCCTGATGACCGCTTATAGAGTTCTGGCAAATTTATATAGCCTGGTCGTGGCGAGAGCTACTATAGTATTCAAATGAGTCGATTCTTTTGACTAAAGACTATTCGCCTAAGATGGCACAGTTTCAGATTAACTTTGATTTGTGTTACTACGACCTTCGTTAAATGGGGTCAAATGGGCATATTTTGGGTTATGATGGCTGTGGCTAGTCGAAGGGAATGAGTGCGATAGGAATTGTCCACCCCTAGTTAGGGTTATAACAATATCTCAGGGCCACTCGAGGAGTAATGAGCTGGAAATGCGTGGCCACGCTCAGAAAGTATCTATGATAGATAAGTCCGGTCAATCAGTTATTCTCCAGATCGAGGAAACCACTCTCGATATGATCACTTGCAAGTACGACCTGAAAGACACCTTGCATTGAGTGGGAGATAGTAATAGGACAAGAGAATTGGTGACGCACACTTGTCGAGGACAAGTGGGAGATTGTTGGGAAATGTGTCCTCAACAATAGTGCGATCATATGATTTAAATATCATTATTAAATCTCATTTTAAAGAATACAATTGGGAAGTATTTTTTACTGTCAACTGGTCAACATATATCGGTAATGATTGGCTGACTAGAGTTTGACATTACTGTCGTGCGACGGTGGTGATCAGTTGACCCCCTAGGTCATACCTATAGGGCAATACTCTTAATTGATCATTTAATTAATCGTATAATGTTACGAGTTAATTAAATTACCTGAAAAATTGACGGACGATTTTGGAAGTAAAATTTACGTATCAAATTGAAATGTGATTAAATGAGATACGGTCTGAGTAATCGAATTGTATCATTACTCGGATGAAATTATTGTTTAAAGAAACGATTGGATTTGAATGAATTATTATAAATGCGATTTATAAACGGTAAAATATTTTGGTACAAGTAATTATGAATTACTAAGTCGATTTTTTGTATATGACGTATTTTTATTAATACGTTGATTTTTATATGATAAAAATACATAACAAATTTATGTCACATATGACATGTGACATATTGACAATTGACAAAAATAAAATGAATTCCATTTTATCCATTTGGACCGAAATATTGGACTTAATTAACATATTCTTATAATGTTAATTAGTGTAGTGGAAGATGTAATCATTCTTTTTACACTAGGCATGCATACCTAGTGCTTCTTGTGGAAGAGCACCTAGCCCATGCATTGGCCTTCCTCTTCCTCCCAACCGGTTTTCATCTAGAAAAGAACAAGGGTTCTTTTTCTTATTTTATTATCATTTACCATATGTAGGTGTGGGTGATAATATTATTCATTCACTTCACTAAATTATTTTTCTAGTGAGATAAAAATAATTCTCTTCCTCTCCTCTTCTCCTACCCGGTTTTAGGAGCCAAAACCAAACAATTTTTGGTTCAATTTTTCACAAGATTAATATTATACTAGCTCAAATAATATTAATTAGATTAAGAGTTAGCTTTGGGTATTATTCCTAAGGAGAGATCCTATACTTGGATCTTGTTCTTCCATTAAAGGAAAGCTCAAGAACAAAAGAAAAGGAGATTTCTTTTGTGCCCATTTGAACAAAAATTTCAATGTAAGGATATTATTTCTTCCTTATTTACTTTATTGTTTGCATGCATAAGACCTTTATTAATTTTATGACAAATTAGTTTTAACATATATGAGTATGTTAGTATGTATATAGATCTACATTTCCTTCAAAGACAAGACTAGAAGGCCTATGTAAATAATGAAGTAAATGGGCAATGATGAGAAGATCCTTGCATCTCCAACAAGATCCTTGAGGATTGTTGGAGAAATAAAAGAAGAGAAGCTGACTGGCTAACAATCCGGGCGTCGCAGTGCACGGGACGAGCGTCCTGGCCTGCTACAATCCGAGCGTCCCGTGGCCAATCCGCTCGTCCTGGTCCCTCCCAATCCGAGCATCGCCCTCAGCAAGCCGCTAGGATTCCTCTTCAGTATAAGCCATCCCTCCCTTAAGCCGCTCGGGATGAGCATATTCTATGACGACTAGCGAAGCGGAGATGAGCATCTCCTTCGAGAGGAGCACTTCCTGAACTTTTCTTAAGGGTCTTAATCGTCATTTAAGCCCTTAGTAACCCTAATTTATGTACCTAATCCTTAGTATAAATACCCTATTTTACTAATCAGATTAGCATGTCCTTCTTATACTCTTTTTATGTTATTCTAATCTCATCTTAATCTTGTAATCAACTCTTAGTTAAGCATTAATACAAATATCATTTCCTTAATTTCTCTATTGTTCATCATTTATTTTGGGTAAATGAAGATTATTTGGGGTTTATTTGGAGGATTGACAACCTTCTATCAATCATCAAGTACTTCTATTATTCTTTGCTTATTATTTTGGAATCATCATTAGGTATAATTCTCTTAATCCCTTTTTAATTATTGTTAATCATTTCCATTCATTCATCATGTTTTGCCTTGTTAATATGATTGACAACCTTGTTAGCATGATAAACTTGATAATGAGTGAGTAGTCTCTTAACTAGGGTTAATGGGGAATTAGGGAAAACCAACATGGGGGATGATTTATGCTTAATCTAATATATTCACATAATTTGTTTGCTTGCTTGTTGTGATCGCAACTTATGCACATGTTATGTTTGATGAAATGCGAGCCTATGAATCCTTGCATTTTTTACCCATCACTTACCTTTTCAATGAGACTTGTAAAACATAAACCAACTCGAGTCTCATTAGACCATGCATATAGTTGAGTAGGGAGGATTAAGTCGACTTGTAGGTGTTGTATAATCTAATCGATTCGGCTCCGGGACCCAAACCTTCCTAGGATTGTAAGATATAAACCAACTCGATCCTATGACAACAATAATTGCTTGCTTATAATTTGTGAATATGTTTGTATGATCAATTCCCATGTATCCCCTATGAACTCATGACACCCTAGTGCTTTTAAATCAATCGTTTACATCTCATTTTAATCATCTTGCTTGTTTATTTACATTGTTATTTAGTTTAGTGATCTCTTATCTCAACCCAAATTGGGACACCCTTAGACACGACCATTTGCAATCGAAAATCCTACATCAATACCCGTCCCTTGGGATCCGACCTTTACTTACCTTTTTACTAATAGTAGAGTAGTTTGTGAAGTTATAAATATTGTTTTGGTCTAGGTAACTTTTGACGACGAGTAACAAAACCGACGAACCAGCAGGCTATGAAGTGAGCCATCTTACTGAACCTATCCACAACCACCATGATTAAGTCCTTGCCTCTCTGTTTTCTAGGCAGGGCCACAATGAAATCCAGGCTCACATCTTCCCAAGGTTTATCAGGACAGGCAGTGGAGTGTATGGTCCTGCTTGGAAGGAGCTCTTGGCTTTCTAGCAGGTTGAGCACTTTCTAAGGACTGCCTGAACATCACCTGTCATTGTGGGCCAGTAAAACTGATCCTGTAGGATCCCCAGGGTTTTCTGGATCCCGAAATGTCCCCTAGTCCTCCTGAATGGATCCCCTTTGTACACACAACTTGTTACCATGAAACAGAAAACCTTCTTGCAGCACATATCTCTTTCCCCGAGCTTATCCTCCCTGTGTGTGAGTAATATACTCCTCAAAGAAATGAATATACTCTTTATACATCTCCTACATGAATTAAAACCCAAGTACCTTGTTGCTCATGACAGCCAGTAGAGAGTCTTCTAGATAGGGCATCAGCTACCACATTTTGCTTCCCTACATTGTATTTGCTTGAAAAGGTGAAAGCTTGCAAGAATTCCAACCATTTAGCATGCCTATGGCTCAGTTTGTGTTGACCATTGATGTATTTCAGGGCCTCATGATCTGAGTGCAACATAAATGGCTTGGGTTTTAGGTAATAACCCCAATGTGTAAGGGCCCTGATGATAGCATAGAATTCTCTGTCATAAGTGGAGTACCTCAACTTTGCCCCATTCAGTTTCTCACTGAAGTAAGCCACTGGTTTTTTACCCTGGATTAGGACATCTCCTATTCCAACTTCACTAGTATCACACTCTACCTCAAACAACTAATTAAAGTCAAGTATCTTTAGAATGGGAGTCTCACACATCAACTTCTTGATCTTCTCAAAGGACTGCTGAGCAGCATCAGTCCATTGGAAATCTCCCTTTCTCATGCACTCAGTGATTGGTCCAACAACTGTACTAAAATTCTTGATGAATCTCCTGTAAAAAGATGCCAGACCATGGAATCCCCTTACTTTTGTGATTGTTTGTGGGATTGGCCATGTCTGCATAGCCTTAATATTCTCGTGATCAACAGATATTCCTCTTCCAAATATAATATCTTAGAAATTCTACTTCTTTAACCATGAAGGTACATTTCTCAAGCTTCCCTATAATTTCTACCCTCTGAGTGTTTTAAAAACTGCTTTCAAATGTAACAGATGTTCAGATGGACTGTTGTTATAGATGAGTATGTCATCAACGTATACTACAACAAATTTTCCAAGGCAAGGCCTCAGAACTTCAGTCATTAGCCTCATGAAATTGCATGGGGCATTGGACAAACCAAATGGCATGACAACCCATTCATACATACCATACTTGGTTTTGAAAGTTGTTTTCCATTCATCACCTTCTCTTATCCTTACCTGATGATATCCTTGCCTGAGATCTATCGTTGAAAAGATCTGAGCTCGATTGAGCTCATCCAGCATATCATCCAACCTTGGAATAGGGAACCTGTACTTGATTGTGATGTTGTTTATAGCCCTGCTATCAGTACACATCCTCCATGTTCTATCTTTCTTAGGTACCAGTAAAGAAGGCACTGCACATAGGCTTGGTGATTCCCTCACAAACCCCTTTGTCATCAACTTTTCAATCTGATGCTGCAGTTCCTTAGTTGCTGTGGGAACACATCTGTAAGCTGACCTGTTAGGAAGCACAGAACCAGGTACAAGGTCTATGTGATGCTCAATTCCTCTCAGGGGTGGTAATCCACTAGGCAACTCAGCTGGAAAAACCTCCTTGTATTTCTGAATCAGAGGTTCAACCTTTGCAGGCACACCAGTACTCTCCTCAGTGTTGATTTCCCTTGACAGTAGGAACAACACAGGCCATTTTTGCTTTAGCTCTTTGATCATGGCTGCCTCAGGTAGAAACAACACTCCATTGACTTCCTCAGGCATATTAGGACTTCCATTGCATTTGCCTGGTGAGTGGTGTTCCTGTCAAACTCCCATGGTCTCCCCAACAGTAGGTGGCAGGCATCCATAGGGACCATATCACATAACACTTCATCCTTGTACACCTTCCTAATTGAAAAAGGAACAATGCACTGCTTATCAACTCTCACTTCAGAACCTTTGTTTAACCACCTCAATTTGTATGGACTGGGGAGTTCCTGGGTAGGCAAACTTAGCTTGCTGACCATAATGGTGGAAGCTACATTGGTACAGCTACCTCCATCAATGATCAGATTACACACCCTCCCTTGGACAGTGCATCTACTCCTGAATATCATGGTTCTTTGATCAGGTCCTAGAGGAGCTGGTTGAGAGTGCATAACCCTCCATAGGACCAAACTGTGCCCTGTGTCAGGGTGGACCAGAACTTGTCCTTGATCAGTTTCCCCCTCAGCTTCCACTTCTTCTAGGACCAATGTTTTATCTTCCTCATACACAACTAGACCTTCCCTTTCCCACTCTTCAATCTCCATAGCTATAAGAGCCCTGTTAGAAGGACAGTCTTTCTTAAAATGGCCAAAGCCTTGGTACTGAAAGCACTTAATCTTATCCCTGGACAGAGGTGGGTTGGTTTTAGGATACATGGGTGCCTTCCCTTTGTCTGCTATGGGTTAGGTAGCTGGTTTAGGTGTCTCAGTGATTTTAAGCCCAGTATAAGGTTTGAATGTTGGTCTGGTGGGAAGTCTGGGTGTTATAGGTTTTACTTTTCCCAGTTTCTCAACTCTCAAGGCTAGGTTGACTGCCTCATCAAATGACCAAACCTACTACATCCTTACCCTGCTATCTATCTTAGGATCCAAACCCTCAATAAACCTAGCAATCTTTTACTCAGGTTTCTCAGTAACCTTACATTGCAGGGTTAGCTGTTCAAAGTTCCTAAGGTAGGCCTCAACAGATAACTGTTCTTATCTCAACTGAGTCAGTTTAATAAAGATATCCTGGGTATAGTCTTTGGCTATAAATTTTTCTTTCAATTTCTTTTTTAACTTAAGCCAAGACCTGACTGGTTCCTTACCGTCTCTAATCCTTTGGTGTTTCATACTTTCATACCAAAGAGATGCATATCATTTGAATTTTAAGATGGCAACTTTAAAAGCCTTTCTGTCATCATAATCCTTAAACTCAAAGACTCTCTCAACAGATCTAAGCCGGTCTAACAAATCCTCAGGATTTAAACTACCATGGAAATCAGGAATATTTACCTTTACATCTTTGTCTCTAGCATCATATATTCCTTCCTCCATTCTTGAGTCATCTGATTCAGAGATGGCTTCCTCATATGGGTCATGATGTGGTTGCCTTCTTCTTGCTAACATTGCAAGCCCTCTCCCCCTTCCTCTTCCTCTGAAAGGTGGTGGTTGCCTTCTTGGGTCATCGTTTGGAAATCTCTCCATAACAGTATGGACAACATTGAGCAAAGTATCCACATTTCCTGATATATTCTCTATTCTGGTCTCAATACCAGCAAGTCTCTCTTCCCTCATTGGGTTGTTTTTTGTAGTTTTGATGTAGCTGGGAAAATGAACTCACTTTTCTTTCATTCAGGACTAACACAAGATAGGATTGTGTTAAAACCTAAGCTCTGATTACCAGAATTTGTAGTGTAAGCTATGGGGACAGACACAATTTAAACAAACCCTAAAACAGACAAAGAGTAATTCTCAGGGAATACAATAAACTTGAGGATTTTTGTAAAAATAATAAATGGACTTGAAAAATTATGAAAATTGGTGAAAATTTAGTTAAGATGACAAACTTAAACTGTGCCAAAATTCAGAATTTTACCAATATTCTAAGTATTTTTAATAATTGGAAAACCAGACTGACACAGGTTAATTCTCAAATAGCTTCCTCAGTTGGATTGATTGACTCTTTTTGTGAGTTAGAAACCAGGATATAATTATCAAATTTACCCTCAAGCAAGCACATAAGGTTAACTTAATAATTTAGGGTGATTAAGACTGAATTGTCCAAGCAAGCACAGTATCAATTCAAGCTCAACCAGACAATGCACTTAAAACAGTTCAAGCAAGCACAAACCTGTTCTAAGTAACACCACAGATCCTTAATCAATACCTAAGCAAGCACAAGGTATTATCAAGTCTAACTTATAACTAAGACTCAGCAAAGTTAGAAGATTTGCAAATTTTGAGAGAAATCTCAAGGTTTTTCATTAATCAAAGTCTGAGTAAAACAAACTGAGGAACGGTTACAAAATGATTTAAGAAAAACTGAAATAAGAACAAAAGAGCTGCAGGCATGATGGTGATAGGTTGTAGTTTGATTGATATGTTCTTTGGCTGGGTGTGTGAAGGTCAAATGGCCTTGGTTCAGGTACCAACTGAGGCTCAAGGTGCCATCTGAGGAGAGCTGGAATAAGCCAAGAGTCCTTTTGCTAAGAGTTTTCCCTTGTTTGGCAAAAAATGGCAATTCTGCTTTATCCATTTTACCCTTCCTGCAACTTTCTTTTCTGTCTGATTTTTTTGTGCAATGCTTTAAGAAATTGACCTGGCTCCCTAGGATTAACTTGTGATTAGTTTAACAAAGATTCAGCTGGCCAAGGTTGCAGCTGGTGTCTAGCCTGATTGTTGCTCTTTTGGCCTGAAGAACTTTGACTGACACTTGTTGTTGCCTGAGTGTTGCTGCTGAGTTTGTTGTTGGCCTGATTTGTATTTGGTATCCCTGGAAATATTAGGGTGCTTTTGGTTTGTCCCTGGCGATCCTCTAAAAGATTGTTAGCCTGGTTAACAGCTTATGCTGCATTTTCATTTTGTGAACGACATTTATCAAAGAGTTTGTCAAGAAGCTTACATACTTTTTCTTTGGAGTAAGACCTAACCTTGGCTTTTAGATGTTTTACCTCATTGTAGGAGTCCGAGTTGGAATCATCAGGATGAGCCATAAGACATCTAAGATGTTCAATTTTAGAGGTTTTGGAGACTTTGTCCTTGAGATGACTTATAAGACACATTTTAGCCTCTAATTCCTTCTCGATGATTTCATCGTCCTCGGAGTCGGAAATTCTCCTAATGAGGGACATGGCCTTGTTACTGTAATCCTTTTTAGCCTTATCTCGCTTATCCTTACACTTAATCTCATCCCACTTAGGACATTCTTTAATTTGATGTGATTTGTCACCACACTTAAAACATCCTATGGTGGTAGTAGGTCTTCTCTTTGGAAAGCGTTTTTTTCGTGTAATTATTGTTGAACCTTTTATGTCCATGACCATTCACCATTCCAACTAAGTTCATAGAGAACAAAGCAAACTCATCTTTCTCTTCATCCTCATTATCAATTCAAGAGGATGTTAGAGCAAGACTCTTTCGCCTTGAACATTCACTAGAACGCTTATCGAGATTAAACTCGTAATCCATTAGTGATCACATTAGTTCATGAAGAGATAAAATGGAAAAATCTTTGGCCTCCTCTATGGCGGTTACCTTAGGTTGCCATTGATAAATGCATATTTTATATATTTTTACCCCCTATATTAGCTTCATTTTACATGTCATTTAGCACTTATCATAGTGTTTTAAGCTAATATTTGTTATTCTAGTTGTTATTGCTTGTTTCCACATGTTTTGTAGGAGTTTAAGCTTTTAGGAGCCAAAATCCAACAAAAATGCAAGCTAGAGTGCAATGGCTAAGCAAGACCAAGTATTGGACTAGCATGGAGTATTTGCATGGGTGTAATGCAAATGTTGTCAACAATCAAAGTCAAGCCCAAATTCAAGTTCAAGTCAAGGGGGAAAGCATAAGATTCCAACATACTACCGGGTTATTAATCGCTCAATTAATCACCAACATAGGATTCTCCAAGCAATTAAGTGAGGAATTAAGAGAATTAATCCGGATAACCACGCCCCCGACCGGGGCTGGCAACCCCGATCGGGGTTGGCTGTTTCTAGGTTGTTTACGTTTCATTTCCCTCCCCTATATAAAGGGGAGGCACTTCATAGCTGAGGGCATCTTATTCTTACGTCTCATATAATCTTAAATAGCCTTAAGCAATATTTCTCTCATTATATTTCATATTTAGTTTTCAAGTTGTTTAAGCTTTCCTTAGTTTAATCTTTCAGTTCTACATTCAAGTTATAATACAAGCATTTCTTATTCAAGTTTACTTGGTTATTTGTTCTTCCTTACAAGTTCATTTCCATTACGGTATTTCTATTTCTAGATTATTATTTTACATTTCTATTAAGTTATCGCATAGTTATTAGTTAGCACGTTTATTATATTACATTAGTATTATTTTTATTACATGTTATATCATTTAGTTTATATAATTCATACAATCATGTTTAACATTTCTTACAACAAACTTTATAGTTTACATTGCATTATGAGTAGCTAAATTTCCTTAGTCTAGGGGCTAGGGAAGCCATGCAAAATCAAATATATAAAATGTTAAATTAGGTTGATATAATATTGTCTAATTGTTTCTATCACATGTTTGCATCGTTACGTTTAATCTATGTTTAAAGGCCTTATTCATCGATTAAGTTTTTTCATTCGTTCTAAAAGTCGAGAGGCATAGAATTGAATTAGACTAAGCTTGTGTAGTAGGACGACCTAGTCATGGACGAGAGTTTCTCTAGGACCCGGTCTATGGTTGACACTAATACCGTAAGGTGGGTGTCTCTAAGCCTAAACAATTGACAATGTTATTATTACCGAGTTTAACATGATCGTATATTTACCTTTGCATGTGTGACCCGACTCCCCTAGACTCCCTTTTATCATATAGTTTACATTTTTATAATTGTTAGCAATCAAATCAACAACAAACAAACAAAACGAAATCGACCTTGATAAGAATCTTTCCATAGCATTTCACAACGCAATTCCTGTCTCCTCGTGTTTCACCGCTATTGCTATATTAATTTGTGTCTAGGGTAATTATCTTTGCATAGGTACACGATAAGCCTATCAAATTTTGGCGCCGTTGCCGGGGAGCACGATTTTATTGCGTTTTGAATTGGCGATTTTTTTCTTGTTTTCTTTTGTCTTGAGGAACACTTGTTCCTTGAGACCGTTACTTATCATTTTCTAGAAATTGTTGTCTTATGCCCAGGTCCTCTCGTAGTGGAGAATTACTTTCACCGGATTCCAATCCCGAGAAAACGTTTAGGAGAAGACGACGTTTTTGGAAAGAAGTGAAATAAACCGCTTCTCCCGAACAACTTGAAAGTGCTAGAAAGTCTTACCTAGACGATCTAAAAATTCTTGAGGAGGAGGTTTCAAGTTCATCATCTCCACCACCACCACCACCATCTACTACTAAAAAGATGGTGAAACTTCCCAATCACTGAAAGCCCACCGCGGCCATGCTTCCGTCCGGTATCACAACTACTCAAATTACCGCGCCGGACTTCGAGATCAAACCGGCTTTCATTAGCCTTGTGGAGAGGAAGCAATTTGGGGGTAGTCTTTTGGAGGATCCCAATTTGTATGTGCAAAATTTCTGCGATTATTGCTCCATGATCCGTCAAACGGGCGTTACTCAAGCCCAAATAAGGGAAATACTTTTCCCTTTCTCTTTGAAGGACAAGGCCAAGCTTTGGATCAATAGCCTTGACCGCACCTCTATGGGAATCACCAATTGGGAGACATTGGCTCTTGCTTTCTATCAAAAGTTTTTTCCACCGGAGAAAACTCAAACTTTGAGGAGCCAAATCACTGGATTCCGTCAACAAGCTCTTGAGAGCTTATATGAAGATGGGAGAGGTACAAAGAGCTACAAAGGCAATGCCCACATCATGGGCTAGATGATTGGTTTCTAGCTATAACATTCTACAATGGATGTTATGCCGAGTCCCGAAGGATTCTTGATTCCGGTAACAATGGGCAGTTTGATCAAATTGACACCGATATTGCTCATGCTAGGATCGAATCTATGGCGGTCCATGATGCACAATTTGTCAATTCCCGAAGTGTACCACTCAAAGGTAAAGAAGAATCCTCCGATAATCCCGTCTTGTTAGCTCAAATTGCCTTACTCCAACAACAATTGGCGGAAAGAGATGCTAGAGATTCCCTTCAACAACTCAATGTCGTGTCTTCTACAAGTCAAATCATTGTTTGTGACGGTTGCACAGGTGCGGGTCATTACACTGCTCATTGCCGAGCTACTATTGAGGAGGTAAATGCTTTTCAAGATTTTAGACAAAGTTTTTATCCACCAGGTACATTTTCCAATGCTTATAACCCGAATTCAAAATTCCATCCGAACTTGTCTTATACTAGCAACAATGTGTTTAACCCTCAACCACCACCACAACAAAATGCCTATGTCCCTCAACAACAAAAGCATAATCCTCCACCGGGTTATCAAAACAAACAAAGGCCACCTCAACAAAACTACCAACAAAATCAACGCCCACCAAAAAATAACCAAGGAGGAGGTAAGCGTGAGGCTATGATGGTTCAAATGCAAAGGGAATTGTTGGCACAAATCCAAAAGAGTGATCAAGCTCACAATGCCGCAATCAAGATGTTGGAGCAACAAATGGCTAAACTAGCCTCATCTAGCTCTTGAAGGAAAACGGGTCAATTACCACCACAAGGTGAGCAACCACATGCGACCGTTAATTCCATTTCCTTGAGAAGTGGTACAAGCTATGATGGACCGTCCATGTATTTAGATGACGAGGTGGTTGTTAAAAAGCCCAAGCTTGGGGGAAATGACAAAAAGAAGGCTAGTGAAGAGCCTCTTGTAAAGGATCGTGTACCATTTCCTCATCGATTGTTGATGTTAAAGAGAAAGAGCAAGCTTGATACCAAAGATGTTGAGCCCCCTATGCCCAAAGAAAGTGACGAGGTGTTTGTTGATGAAGTCTTTCCTAATGCTAAGGAGAGTGATGCCGTTTCAAAGAAGGTGGATGTTCCCAATAAGAACGAGAAAGTGAAAGTGAGAGATGTGGAGGATGCTCATCCAAAGGAAGTTGTTCAAGTACCGTTTCCTCATCGTCTAGCAAAGCACAAGGAGGAAGATAAGTTCGGTAAGTTTTTGGAAGTTTGTAAGAATTCGCAAGTCACTGTCCCATTTATAGAATTGCTTACCCAAGTCCCCTCTTACGCAAAGTTTATGAAGGAAATCCTCTCAAATAAGCGATCCTTCAATGAGGTTGAGACCATTGCTTTCACCGAAGAGTGTAGTGTACTCTTACAAAATAAGTCTCCCCCGAAACTTAAGGACCCCGGTAGTTATTCTATTCCTTGCACTATAGGCACATATACCATTGATAAGGCCCTTTGCGACCTAGGTGCTAGTGTGAGTGTCATGCCCTATTCCATTTGTGAAAAACTTAACATGGGTGCTTTAAAATACACAAGTATCACATTGCAAATGGCGGACCATTCTTTAAAGCAACCCTTAGGTGTATTAGAAGATGTACCCGTCAAAGTTGGCAAGTTTTTCATACCCGTTGACTTCCTCATACTTGATATGGTCGAGGACTCACAAACCCCAATTATATTGGGTAGGCAATTTTTACGCACCGCGGGTGCACTAATTGATGTGAAAAATGGGAGGTTGACATTAGAAGTGGGTGATGATCGGGTTTCCTTTAGCAAAAACAACACCATTAGAAGCCCAATGTTACAAGAGTCTTGTTATTTATTTAGCACTGTGGACTCTCCTAATGCCTCTACTACGCTTGGATCCTTACTAATGGATCCATTGGAGGATGATATTGGTGTTGTTTGTTTTGTAGGTGACGATGCTAAGGGCACTATTGCTAAGAGTGCCAAAAAGAAAAGGAAATTTTATTTGAACAATTTCAAATGGTTGCAGAATGCGAAGATAGCTATGAAATGAAGCTTGGTTGGTGGCAAGCTGAATGATGAAACTTGATCAAATAGCTTTACGTCGCGCGGGACGTTAAACCAGCGCTTCTTGGGAGGCAACCCAAGCTTTTTAATTGCTTTTATTTATTTTTGTTTTTAATTTTCCGCAATTTATTATTTTTCGTAGAATTAGGAATAAAATACTAGACTTGACAATGTTTGTTCTGTGATTTATAGGTGAACAATGAAGAAAAAGAGGCTTAAAGGAGAAAATTCACGCTTCCCCATGCATACAACCCCGTTCGGGGTCGTAACTTTCAACAAACGGAGGAGCTAAAAGAAATGCGGAAAAAGTCAAAATTTGGTAAGATATGGTCAACCCGGTTCGGGGTTGGTGGCCCCGATCGGGGACGCAACCTTTTCCGGAAAAAAAAAATTAAAATTTTTAAAAGTTGCCTAATCACTTTCAAACATCATTCCTTCTTCAAACTTTCAATTTTTGGCCCTTCTCTTGAATTTTTGATGCATGGAAGAGTCCCCCGAATACATGCTAGCTTGAGGGGAGGCTAACAGGTCGAGTAAGTTTTATTTGCTTTGCATTTTAGTTTAGGTCTTGCAACCCATTAAACATAACCTCTAGTCCTTCCTGTTTTGTGCTTTGAGCCATTTTTATGGTTTAGTTGGGTAATTTGAATTGTTGGCACATTGAGGAAAATGTTATGTTTAGCTTGGGGGGAGATTGCATTTGCATATAGTGTAGATTGCATGTAGTGTAGAAAATTTAAAAAATTTTGAGAGAAATTTTGTGGTTTTTGCTTGCTTGTCACCTACTTTCCTCTTTGCTTATCCTAACGATAGCCTTTAGCTAATGATTTGTTCTTATATGATAGGATAATAGCTACATGGGGATGTCTTGACATAGTAGGTGGGAGATGGAGAATGAACCGAATAGGCTTGATCTTGACTATTGGCAAGCTACAAAATGGTAAGGTAGAATCTCTTTAGACCGATGCATCCATATCCGGTCTCTCTTAGGTGAGTGTAGGTGTCTCCTTATGATGTCTGTTTTATCAAAACGCATAAGTATGGTTCTCATGTCATCTCTTTATATGGGTGCATTCATTTGTTATAGCATTTTGGAGCCATTCACATGAATAGTTTTGCCTTCTTGACCCCTTCACAAACATTTTTCCTAGCTCCATTAAAACTTGCCTACCTTGTTGAGCTAGTAGCTTGTTTGGTCTTGTTTGGGTGCTCAATTGGGATTTATTTCAAAGTTTGGAATATCATGTGAGCTTAGTCTTAATGCTCAATGAAGAAATGAAAAAGAAGAAAAAAATAAAAGAGAAAAATTATGAAAAATTGAGAAAAAGTTGAGGAAAGAAAAGAAAAAAATGAATGAAAAAAAGCATGGAATGAAAATGAAAAAAAAGAAGTATGAATTGAAAAGAATAAAAAGAGAATAAGAAGTTGATGTAAGAAACTCTCATGCATTATTCACATATTTTGGAGAGTGTTCTTATAATTTGAATTGCAAATTGGATTAGAATTGGGATTGAGCATCCTTGCATTTGGTTGTTGCTAGCTTGACATTAGCTCCACAATCCATAGGGACCACATCACATAAAACTTCATCCTTGTACACCTTCCCAATTGAAAAAGGAACAATGCATTGCTTGTCAACTCTCACTTCAGAACCATTGTTTAACCACCTAAACTTGTATGGACTGGGGTGCTCCTGGGTAGGAAAACTTAGCTTGCTGACCATAATGGTGGAAGCTATATTGGTACAGCTTCCTCCATCAATGATCAGATTACACACCCTCCCTTGGACAGTGCATCTACTCCAGAATATCATGGATCTTTGATCAGGTCCTAGAGGAGCTGGTTGAGAGTGCATAACCCTCCATAGGACCAAATTGTGCCCTGTGTCAGGATGGGCCAGAACTTATCCTTGATCAGTTGCCCCCTCAGCTTCCACTTCTTCTAGGACCAATGTTTCATCTTCCTCATACACAACTAGACCTTCCCTTTCCCACTCTTCAATCTCCATAGCTGTAAGAGCCCTATTAGAAGGACAGTCCTTCTTAAATGGCCAAAGCCTTGGCACTGGAAGCACTTAATCTTATCCCAGGACAGAGGTGGGTTGGTTTTAGGATACATGGGTGCCTTCCCTTTGTCTGCTGTGGGTTGGGTAGCTGGTTTAGGTGTTCAGTGATTTTAACACCAGTATAAGGTTTGAATGTTGGTCTGGTGGGAAGTCTGGGTGTTACAGGTTTTACTTTTCCCAGTTTAGAAACTCTCAAGGCTGGGTTGACTGCCTCATCAAATGACCAAACCTGCTGCATCCTTACCCTGCTATCTATCTTAGGATCCAAACCCTTAATAAACCTAGCAATCTTTTGCTCAGGTTTCTCAGTAACCTCACATTGCAGAGTTGGCTGTTAAAAGATCCTAAGGTAGGCCTCAACAGATAACCGTTCTTATCTCAACTGAGTCAGTTTAATAAATATATCCTGGGTATAGTCTTTGGCTATAAATTTTTCTTTCAATTTCTTTTTCAACTTAAGCCAAGACCTGACTGGTTCCTTACCATCTCTAATTCTTTGGTGTTTCATACTTTCATACCAAAGAGATGCATATCATTTGAGTTTTAAGATGGCAACTTTAAAAGCCTTTCTGTCATCATAATCCTTAAACTCAAAGACTCTCTCAACAGATCTAAGCCAGTCTAACAAATCCTCAGGATTTAAACTACCATGGAAATCAGGAATATCTACCTTTACATATTTGTCTCTGGCATCATAGATTCCTTCCTCCATTCTTCAGTCATCTGATTCAGAGATGGCTTCCTCATATGGGTCATGATGTGGTTGCCTTCTTCCTACTCCCATTGCAATCCCTCTCCCCCTTCCTCTTCCTCTGAAAGGTTGTGGTTGCCTTCTTGGGTCATGGTTTGGAAATATCTCCATGACAGTATGGACAACATTGAGCAAAGTATCCACATTTCCTGCTAGATTCTCTATTCTGGCCTCAATACTAACAAGTCTCTCTTCACTCATTGGGTTGTTTGTTGTAGTTTTGATGTAGCTGGGAAAATGAACTCACTTTTCTTTCACTCAGGAATAACACAAGATAGGATTGTGTTAAAACCTAAGCTCTGATTACCAGAATTTGTAGTGTAAGCTATGGGGACAAACACAATTTGAACAAACCCTAAAACAGACAAAGAGTAATTCTCAGGGAATGCAATAAACTTGGGGATTTTTGTAAAAATAGTAATTGGACTTGAAGAATTATAAAAATTAGTGAAAATTTAGTTAAGATGACAAACTTAAATTGTGCCAAAATTCAGAATTTTACAAATATTCTAAGTATTTTTAATAATTGGAAAACCAGACTGACAAAGGTTAATTCTCAGACAGCTTCCTAAGTTGGATTGATTGACTCTTTTTGTGAGTTAGAAACCAGGATATAATTATCAAATTTACCCTCAAGCAAGCACAGAAGGTTAACTTAATAATTTAGCGTGATTAAGACTGAATTATTCAAGCAACCTCAGAATCAATTCAAGCTCAACCAGACAATGCACTTAAAACAGTTCAAGCAAGCACAGACCTGTTCTAAGTAACACCACATATCCTTAATCAATATCTAAGCAAGCACAAGGTATTATCAAGTCCTAACTTATAACTAAGACTCAGCAAAGTTTGAAGGTTTGCAAATTTTGAGAGAAATCTCAAGGTTTTTCAATAATCAAATTCTGAGTAAAACAAATTGAGGAACGGTTACAAAATGATTTAATACAAACTGAAATAAGAACAAAAGAGCTGCATGCATGATGGGGACAGGTTGTACTTTGATTGATGCGTTCTGTGGCTAGGTGTATGAAGGTCAAATGGCCTTGGTTCAGGCACCAACTGAGGCTCAAGGTGCCATCTGAGGAGAGCTGGAACAAGCCAAGAGTCCTTTTGCTATGAGTTTTCCCTTGTTTGGCCAAAAATGGCAATTCTGCTTTATCCATTTTACCTTTCCTGCAACTTGCTTTTCAGTCTGATTTTTTTGTGCAATGCTTTAAGAAATTGACCTGGCTCCCTAGGATTAACTTGTGATTAGTTGAACAATGATTCAGCTGGCCAAGGTGGCAGCTGGTGTCTAGCCTGATTGTTGCTCTTATGGCCTGATGAACTTGGACTGACAGTTGTTGTTCCCTGAGTGTTGCTGCTGAGTTTGTTGTTGGCCTTATTTGTGTCTGGTATCCCTGGAAATATTAGGGTGATTTTGGTTTGTCCCTGGCGATCCTCTAACAGATTGTTAGCCTGGTTAACAGCTTCTGCTGCATTTTCATTTTGTGAACGACATTTATCAAAGAGTTTGTCAAGAAGCTTACATACTTTTTCTTTGGAGTATGACCTAACCTTGGCTTTTAGATGTTTTACCTCATTGTAGGAGTTCGAGTCGGAATCATCAGGATGAGCCATAAGACATCGAAGATGTTCAATCTTAGAGGTTTTGGAGACTTTGTCCTTGAGATGACTTGTAAGACACATTTTAGCCTCTAATTCCTCCTCGATGATTTCATCGTCCTCGGAGTCGGAAATTCTCCTAATGGGGGACATGACCTTGTTCTTGTAATCCTTTTTAGCCTTATCTCGCTTATCCTTAGATTTAATCTCCACCCACTTAGGACATTCTTTAATTTGATGTGATTTGTTACCACACTTAATACATCCTATGGTGGTAGTAGGTCTTCTCTTTAGAAAGCGTTTTTTTCGTGTAATTATTGTTGAACCTTTTATGTCCATGACCATTCACCATTCCAACTAAGTTCATAGAGAACAAAGCAAACTCATCTTCCTCTTCATCCTCATCATCAATTCAAGAGGATGTTAGAGCAAGACTCTTTCCCCGTGAACATTCACTAGAATGCTTATCGAGATTAAACTCGTGATCCATTAGTGATCACATTAGTTCATGAAGAGATAAAATGGTAAAATCTTTGGCCTCCTCTATGGCAGTTACCTTAGGTTGCCATTGATAAGTGCATATTTTATATATTTTTACCCCCTATATTAGCTTCATTTTACATGTCATTTAGCACTTATCATAGTGTTTTGAGTTAATATTTGTTATTCTAGTTGCAATTGCTTGTTTCCACATGTTTTGTAGGAGTTTAAGCTTTTAGGAGCCAAAATCCAACAAAAATGCAAGCTAGAGTGCAATGGCTAAGCAAGACCAAGTATTGGACTAGCATGAAGTATTTGCATGGGTGTAATGCAAATGTTGTCAACAATCAAAGTCAAGCCCAAATTCAAGTCCAAGTCAAGGTGGAAAGCATAAGATTCCTACATACTACCGGGTTATTAATCGCTCAATTAATCACCAACATAGGATTCTCCAAGCAATTAAGTGAGGAATTAAGAGAATTAATCCGGATAACCACGCCCCCGATCGGGGTTGGCTGTTTCTAGGTTGTTTACGTTTCATTTCCCTCCCCTATATAAAGGGGAGGCACTTCATAGCTGAGGGCATCTTATTCTTACGTCTCATATAATCTTAAATAGCCTTAAGCAATATTTCTCTCATTATATTTCATATTTAGTTTTCAAGTTGTTTAAGCATTCCTTAGTTTAATCTTTCAACATTTTGTTCTACATTCAAGTTATAATACAAGCATTTCTTATTCAAGTTTACTTGGTTATTTGTTCTTCCTTACAAGTTCATTTCCATTACGGTATTTTTATTTCTAGTTTATAATTTTACATTTCTATTAAGTTATCGCATAGTTATTCGTTAGCACGTTTATTATATTACATTAGTATTATTTTTATTACATGTTATATCATTTAGTTTATATAATTCATACAATCATGTTTAACATTTCTTACAACAAACTTTATAGTTTACATTGCATTATGAGTAGCTAAATTTCCTTAGTCTAGGGGCTAGGGAAGCCATGCAAAATCAAATATATAAAATGTTAAATTAGGTTGATATAATATTGTCTAATTGTTTCTATCACATGTTTGCATCGTTACGTTTAATCTATGTTTAAAGGCCTTATTCATCGATTAAGTTTGTTCATTCGTTCTAAAAGTCGAGAGGCATAGAATTGAATTAGACTAAGCTTGTGTAGTAGGACGACCTAGTCATGGACGAGAGTTTCTCTAGGACCCGGTCTATGGTTGACACTAATACCGTAAGGTGGGTGTCTCTAAGCCTAAACAATTGACAATGTTATTATTACCGAGTTTAACATGATCGTATATTTACCTTTGCATGTGTGACCCGACTCCCCTAGACTCCCTTTTATCATATAGTTTACATTTTTATAATTGTTAGCAATCAAATCAACAACAAACAAACAAAAAGAAATCGACCTTGATAAGAATCTTTCTATAGCATTTCACAATGCAATTCCCGTCTCCTTGTGTTTGACCCCTATTGCTACATTAATTTGTGTCTAGGGTAATTATCTTTGCATAGGTACACGATAAGCCTATCAGCCATTTAATGGTAACACTACGAAGAATTTTTCGAATGGTGTCCTCGGACTCAAAATTTCTCCCTAGACTTTTTAGTTCGTTGATAATACACGAAAAGCGAGATGAAAAACTATTTATGGACTCATCCTTTGACATGTGAAATATCTCATATTGTTGCATGAGAACGTCAATACGGTGTTTTCTAACTTGAGACGTCCATTCATAGGCAAGAACAAGGGAGTCCCAAATTAACTTAGTCGTAGGACATCCGGAAATCCGACTCACCTCGGCCTCTCCAACACACCGTTGAAGAATCGACATCGCTTTTGAGTTTTCTCGGCCAATTTGAAATCATTTTCATTGTAATCTTTCTCGGCCTTGACCTTAGTAAAACCCGTAAGGATGTCGGTTTCCTCAATAGAAGAGGTCTGTCCTCTATGATTTTCCAACATTGATAATCGATACTTTTGATATAGTGCTCCATTTTGAGCTTCCACCATCCAAAATTCTCACCGGTAAAGACTGAGATCTTGGAGTGTTTTAAAGAATCCATATCCCAAGAATCAAACTATAAGGCGGTTAGGCTCGATCAAGAGCACGAGGCTCTGATACCAATTTAAGAGTTTAGGATTCTAAGTACCTACGAGGGGGAAGGGGTGAATTAAGTACTATTTTAAAATTTTCACTTGATCTTTATTGTTTAAAGATAAGTTGATTAGCAATATGAAGAGCAAGTGGATACATCAAATAAATTGAATAATTAAATGTGTATCACTAAAGCCTAAGGCGACGAGTGAAGTTTGGAGGTGACAGTTGTTTTGATTGTTACTTGATTGTCTTAGCTTGTGAAGTAAAAGCTATAGACTAGAAGTGACAGTATTCAGGATTGTTACAAGCAAAACCATAAAAGAAGAATGAGTAAGTAAATTGCAGCGGAATTAAAAGTGAAGAAAGATCAACACAGCGGTTTTGAATTGGTTCGGCCGACACTCTAAAGGCCTACGTCCAATCTTCTTTTATTAAAAAGTGAAGTGATCTACTCTGACTACTTAAGACACTTACAATAAAAGGACCAACAACCTACTCCGGTTGCGATACGAGTTCTAAGACTACTCCGCCTATGAACTCGACACTCTAACTAGAATGTTTACAAAACCAAGTTTCCTCAAACTGATTCTGAGAAAGAATTGAGAAGGACAACTTATTAGTACAAACGATTCTAGATGAGAGAGTACAATACTATAAAGTAACAGTGTTAATGACTGACACACTTGAACACTTAGATGATTTTTGCAAAAGAAATAGCTTAGAGTTCTTAAAATTGATTTTGCAAAATGTTTTAATTTTTCAGGTAAAAGTCTTACTTTGAAAGTGAAGGGAGGTGCTCCTTTTATAGGGGAAAAAACGAGAGGATGCATGCTAGGGTTTTAAGTCAAAACTTTTGGTCATGAGACAAAAGTATTGACGTTCCCAAATTAGCACCAAAAGGACTTCTTTCTAAGAAGCATAAAGTACAATAGATAGCTTGTAATTTTCCTTAAAGGGTCTTTGTATTTTTCAGAAACAAAATGAAGAAGACATTAACAAGAGGACAACTCTTGATAATAGAAGGAAAGAACCAAATATTGTTTCATAAAATCCAAAGAAAAGTAGTATCATAAAAGAGGAAATCTTTTGAAGTGCCAATCACAATCTCCTTTCAAAGACCACCCTTCCAATAATTCAAGTTTAAAACTCCATTTTAAAGATGATGTATAAAAGCCTATTTTGATAAAAAGTGAAATATCCAAAATGAAAGACTTGCTTCAAGTGTGGCGGGTCAAACTTGACAGTCAAGCATACTGTGTGGACATGGGCCACCCGCGCCGAGTGCACCCGCGCGTTGATTTCGAGGCGGCGGCACTTCTCCCACGGAACCTTGGTTTACCAAAGCACGTCATGGGCGGTTACCGATTTGTGAGGCATTGAAACCGGTGAAAGGTTGAATAAGCCTGCATTTGTGGAGTCACCACCAAATTATTGTGG
This sequence comes from Silene latifolia, assembly GCF_048544455.1. Lineage (NCBI taxonomy): Eukaryota > Viridiplantae > Streptophyta > Magnoliopsida > Caryophyllales > Caryophyllaceae > Silene > Silene latifolia. The sequence goes on from NC_133536.1 coordinate 87,053,869, forward strand.
AAAAATTGGAAACCGTTCGAATACTCGTGCCATGTCAAGATACAAGGTAATGACATGAAATCTAAGAACTCGTTACCCTTAGCATTCGATGTCTAGAATGACTCTCGAGATGCCAATGGACACGGATCTCCAGAGATAACTGGAGTAAGGGGTAAGGGTATGTATTAGAAAGCTCTTTAATTCGAACACCTAATCCCGCCCGCCTCGATAGCGGCCTCTACTAATGATTAGGAAAATTGTTCATATTTGATATGTCATCAATGTAATGCATGGAATGCAACAAACATAGATTAATCCTAGCATGTGAAATTAGACTATGTCGGTTAACACGTGTTTTAGCAAACAATTTGGGTCGAAGTAGATGTTAGATTAATTAAATGTGAATAATTAAATAATACATAAAAATAATTACGATAAATGAATTAGAATAATCAAAATTACAAGAATTACAAGGTTTATTTGATCTACGTCAAAAGCACGCTCAAAGATGGGATTTTGTGGACAACGGGGGCCCACGGGGGCGGTTGGGAAACAAGCATTTGCATTTTTGTATGGAGTCGCCACCAATTTATTGTGGAAAATTGGAAACCGTTCGAATACCTCGTGTCATGTCAAGACACAAAGTAGTGACATGAACACTAAGCAATCGTTACCCTTAGCATTCTATGTCTAGAATGACTCTCGTGGATGCCAATGAACACGGATGTTCACAGAGATCTGGAGTAAGGGGTGAGGGTACGTATTAGGAAGCTCTTTTGATCGAACACCTAATCCCGACTGCCTCGATAGCGGCCTCTACTAATGATTAGGGACATCATTTATACTTGATATATCGTCGGCTATATGCATGCAATGCAACATCCAAGTTTTAATCCTAACATGTGAGAATTAGACTAAGTCGGTGGACAATTAGTTTAACATACAATTAATGTCGAAGTAGGATTTAATGCTCAATTACAGGTGAAAGCATACAAATGATACAAAAAATAATAATAAATACAATAGGAAAATTACAATAATTACATTGGGATAGGCAATTTATGTCGAAAATACCTTTAAAACGGATAATTAGGAAAAAGAAATAAAAGAAACAAAATTACAAATAAAATAACGAACATGAATTAGCGTGATATTACGGTTAATAGTTAGTTAATACGTAGTTGAAACAAACTAGGTCAAGGCAGAAACGGAATTCAGGGACAGAACTCAGCCAGGAACAGCGCAAGAGAGTGCGTCTTTTGAAAAGCGCGCAGCAGACGACGCGCGTCTGTTCCTTGGCTCCTGATTCCGGGTCGTGAAGCCGTGATTGCAAGACGTTAATGTTAATTGGTGAATTTAATGATCAATTGGTGATATTTACTCGGATGGAAGTGATTAGCATGTTATTTAACATATGAATGGGTCATGAAAACAGTAAAACATGGATGAGACGGATGCAAACGAATTAATTACAAGCTGGAATAATGACAGAAGTGAAAAATATATAAATGAGTCAAACAAATTAGGTTAGATATGATGGATTAATGACGAATATGCGATGAAAACTATATCAAAGACGAATCCCAGAAACCCAATATTGATGAACTGAATCTCTACAACCCGGAATTGAATTTAATGACGAAAACCCGCAAACATTGGATTATTTGGGATTTAAGTCGGATTTGATGATGATTAATACATATTAATGATGATGATGATAATATACATGTGAATCATATGCTGTGATGATGAAGAATTAACAAACAAACGAAACAAATAAAAGGATTTGACGAATAACAGAGGACGAACGAAGAAGAAAGGAAGCAGGAACTGCGGCAGCCTCACGAAGAGGCGCAGCAGGAACTGCGCTCCTTCGAAGAGGCGTAACAGTTGCTGCGTCCTTTCTCGACGGTTATCTACTGGAAATCCGTAAAAAAGAGGTTTTAAAGCGTGGTTTTAGAAATCGGTTTTAATGGTATTTTCGACGTAAACCTTACAATTGATTATACAATAAATAAAATACAATAAATAAAAGGAGAGATTACACCCTCAGACTTACATGTTGACGAAACGAGAAGGACTAAGATATCGATTAGTGATGCTCGACGCGAATGCAAAGAAAGTGCCCTCGTAAGAGGAAAACGATTAGATTAATTAAGTTGATTGATGTGTAGTTGGTCAAATTGGTCGGTCATGCAAACGGGGAGGCTGGTACTCAGAAGGATCCGAGCTTACGTGGTCGAAAGTTCAAGCACGTAGACGCTAAAAAGTAAGAACAAAGTTTAGAATGCAAAGGGAGAAGGGAAGGGCGGACACTCGCGTGAGAAATATGAGGAACGAAGGCTCCTATTTATACTAAACACGTGAAGGAATTAGGGTTTCGGAGACTCTTTGGAAGTGAATCTCGGAAAGATATGAAAAAGATACGAGAAACATGAAGAAAAGGACCTGGGAAGAGGCGCAGCAGCCACTGCGTCTCTTGGAAGAGGCGCAACACCTGCTGCGTCTATTCCCAAGGGATTTCCTCCTGTAGAAGAAAGATTTCCCTGTTTGAGTTATGGTAGGACGGAAATAATTCGGTTTTCCTTAATATCTTATGTGAATATTACGGGAAATTGTTTACTAAAAGATAAAATTTATGAAATATGGATTAGAAATATCCGGAACATTCCAGAAGATTCTGACTCGGGATTTAACGGGTAACAGAAAATGGAGACGGTTTTAGGCCCGGACTCCGAATGTACTCTAATTACTGTCAAAACGACCGTATCGGGACGTGGATGACAACTAAGAGGTAGACATTGATATTTGAGCAATCACTTGACGATAATCTTAAGAATTGTCACAAATCGTTCCGCGTACCAAACATGCGGCCCAATCATCACCGGGTGGTTTGCGGGAGGTACAGAAATGAGGTATCTACAGATTTCAAAGAAGAAAATAAAAGAAATATAAAATTGGAATTTAAAATATAAAAATACGTCAACTTAGAGGTGATAATACGGATAATAGTTGATTTAAACCGTAATTAGGAGCTACCTTAGGAGCTACGTCAAAGCGAGAAAGAGTTCAGGGACAGAAATCAACCCAGAACAGGCGCAACATCTGCTGCGTCCTCTGGAAGAGGCGCATCACCTTATACATTTGTTCTAGAGCTGGGTTCTGGCTGTGAAGTTAGAACCGCAACATTGTTATCGTTCGTTGGTATATTTAGGATAGATTATCGATATTAGACCCGAGTTGAAGTGTTTTAACCAATTACTTGCATCTAGGCGAGTCATAAGACGAATTAAAATGAGAAATTACAGCGGTTTACATTATTACGATTGACTCGTTTCGGAAATACAAAAGGCGAAACTTGAGAGATTAGATTAAAACGAAAACTGGACAAATAAGATTCGAAAGAAAAGTTATGTACCAAATTAGGATTCCAGAACCTCGACATGAACAAGTCGAAATCCTGAAGAATCGATTTGAATTAAAACGGCGAAAACCCGCGAGTATTGAACTACTCGGGATTAAGGACGAATTAAACATTGTAATAAAAAGGAAAATTGCTAAAAACATGATTTGTACAGGGAGAATTACAAAATGAACAAAAGAAAAAAGAAAGAAAAGAGGAAACTTGCAGGAAGTCGAGGAAGTAGAAGACGAGGAGGAGCAGCAAGCAACCTCTGGGATAGGCGCAACAAGGTTGTGATCCTTCGAAGAGGCGCAGCTGCTGCTGCGTTTCTTCTCGACGCCTGACCTCTGCTGGTTCATAAAAAACGGTTTTAAAAGATGGATTTTAAATTGGTTTTCGAACGTGCTCTTGATATAGATCTACATTAATTAATACAAAATAAAGGTACAATAATAAAATGGGATTTACACCCTTAGACTTACATGTTTGACGAACGAGATTGACTAAAGTTATCGTTTTAGTGATTGCTCGACTCAAATATGCGTGGAAAGTGCCCTCGTTAGAGGATTTAACAGATTAATTAGATTGATTAAGAGTGGAGTTGGTCAAATTGGTCGGTCTATGCAACGTGACTGGGACTCAGAATGATCTGAGCTTATGTGGTCGATTGATCAAGCACGTAGGCGTCGAAAAGCAATAGCGTGGTCTAGAATGCAAAGAGAGAGAAAGAAGGGGCGGAACACTCGCGTGCCAAATATGGAGGCCGAAGGTCTCTATTTATATTGAACATATGGAAGAGTTTAGGAATGACACGGATAAGGAAACAAATCACGGAAATATTCTGTAAAGTGCGAAAAGGGGACTGGAGAAGAGGCGTAACAACTACTGCGACCCTTGGAAGAGTCGCAGCACCTGCTGCCTCATTTCCCCAGAGGTTTTCTCCTCAGCAAGAAAGATTTCCGCGTTTTATTATGCAATTTCGGTAGATCTACACTTCCTTATTCCATAAAACACAATATTACGGAAGATATTTAATTAAAATATTGATTTAAAATTAGGAATAAATATCCAGAGAATTCTAGAATATTCCGGAATATTACGACTCGACATTTAAACGGTTTTTAGAAAATGAAGCGGTTTTTGACCCGGACTCCAAATGAACTCTAATTACTGTCAAAACGACCGTATCGGTGCATAGATGACGACCCAGGGGTTGAGTTGAGTGTTTGAGCTATCACTTGACAATGAACTTACAAACTGTCATAAAATCATTTCGTGTACCAAACATGCGGCCCAATCATCACTGGGTGGTTGGCGGGAGGTGTAAAAATGAGTTATCTACAAAGCCCTCACTTTGACTGAGGCTTGGACAAGGCAAAAGTCAAAGTATAGTCATCAGGTTAATCGAAGATTATAACCTGACGACTATGGCGACTCAAGGCGGCTCAAGGGGTCTGAACCAAGGACCAGTCGTCGGGAACATTTTAGAGTCTGTCGACTATCGGGAAGGGTCGTTTAAAGTCCGTTAGACTACGTAAGGAATCTCTCCAGCCATAAGAAGAAACCATACCTGAGACACTTGGGTGAAACGAGACTGAAGGCGCTTTGGCAAAACTCTTTCGTCTGAAGATAACTTGATGTCTGAAGGCATTAGGGTTTACAAGGGATTCTGAAGAAACTTCTTAACACTTCTGAAGGCTAACTCTAAACGTTATCTCCAAAGGAAAGGTTGAAGAACAACTCTCTGAAGGATTCATCATGAGGACTTAACTGAAACGGACTTCTGGAATTTACGGAAAAGGGGTCATCTGAAGGTTACTGAAAGGATTATCTGAGGGTTGTCTGAAGGAAGAACATATGAAGGTTACCCTGAAAGTTATCTGAAGGAGGAACATATGAAGGACTCTATTGAAGGAATGACCGTGAAGGATTAAGGTAAGTTTCTGAAAGATCTGAAGGGAAGTTTCTGAAAGATCTGAAGGATTAAGGCAAATTTGTGAAATATCTGAAGGAGCTTGAACTCTTCGGGAGTTATTTCTCTCGAACTCCATAGGAAACCATATGAGGGTCAGCAGGACGTTAGAAGAAACCGCTCGGGAATCTGCTCGCGTCGGTCCCAAGCGAACTCTTTTTCTAAGAAATACGTGGGCTGTAAGCGGCAACGAACTCTCGCTGGGGAACATCTTGATGACTCTGCTGGGGAAGAATCATATGTTGAGTCGACAACGGCGCGCCTTTGGCACCGCTGAGGATAAAATAATAGATCGAAATCGACACATCCTTGCCATCGCTGACGAAAAGTGTTTGATCGACAACGACGCGTCCTTGGCACCGCTGAGGAGAAAATCCGCTCGGGTCATCGCAAGCGAAATTCTGATAATGAGGAGAAGCCCATGAACTGTATTTAGTGATCATGAATTATTGTAATTTTCTTGATTGTCATGGAAGAAACCTTGAGCAATACTGCGAATACTACTGGGGAATGTCTTGACTATCGCTGGGGAGAATGAAGACTTGAGCGAAGCCCCTAGTTGGAGCAAGCACTGCTTCTGATACTCACATGCATGGTTAGTAGCCACACAAGAACACAACCTAATAGGCAAATAGCACACAACACATGAGGAAACGCAATTAGCACATGGACCTCAAATGAGGAAGGAAACATACAAGTTTTGAATGCTCTTTCTTTATAAAATTGTCTAAAACTTGAAATAAAGGTGGGATTTATTACTTGTAATGCGTTATGCATAGTCAATGGGCTCTAGATTCATGACTTGATACGACATCGACTCACTAGGACGCAAGGCGATAGACTGACGCAACGCTGACTTAGATTTGATGCGACACAGGGATGAATTTGACAGACTTTTCCTAAGTATGCGCAACCCCTAACGAAATATGGGTGACAATGCGTTTCAGTTCCAAAGGTAGAAGAATTTCAAGAATGATGGAGGCAATGGATCAGTTGTCTACTTGGATGTCGTTCGCGACCGTTTGCTATAAAAGAGATCCCTCTTGAGGCATGATAACTTAGAGAATCGATCTAAGACCTTTGTCATTTTCTGGATCGAGTAATAGCCTGACTCAAATGAGACTCGAGAGTAAAAGGGAGGAATAAAGGAAGGGTGACGCCTCGGAAGAGAAGTCCTCAGGATGAGAAGGTGACTCTGGAATTTGGTAAAAAGGAGACTGGGTGACAAAAAGGAGCCCCCAATAAAGAGGTATAAATAGAAATTGTGGTTAAAGGTTGAAATTGAGGTTAAAGGTTGATGGTTGAGGTGGTTGATAATTGAGGTTAGAAGTTGATCATTGGGATGGTTGTCTCCTTGAGGACTGCCTACGTATTCACGTGAAGTGAAATCAAACCAGACTGTAGTTCTGAGGTTTTGTTAATTTTATTTGGGTGTTATGGTTATATCCTTCTTGTGTAAGAAAGGACTGCCTACGTATCCACCTGAAGAGGTGAAATCAAACCATGCTCGTAGTTCAGGTGTGTGCCTAAGTTATGTTGTCAGGGCCTTAAAGTGCATGGGTCAGGAGAGTATATTCCTTTGGTGACTCGAAGAATCGATTTGAGATAACTCCCTCTGATCATAGACCAAAGAGCTATAACTAATTTTGTAAAAAATTTCTTTGTCGTATGAACGCACTCGAAAGTGGACCCTAAGGATGGATAAGGGTTCTTCCCGTCCTAGGCAGCAAAGTATCTGAAGACTCCGTGTCTGGGTTAAGGTGAAACTGGATTGGATATTTGGAATATGGGGCTCGAAAATAAGAGGCTTTGATAAACAAATCTCTGGAGCTTGATTTTGTGGAGTTGAGGCTCGATGGGATTATGGCTTTTAATATGGCTTGGAAATGGAGTCTCTTGGCTTGATGTAGCCTGAACACATAAAGGTAGGTTAAAATGATACGTGATTAAGTTTTCATGTCTTGGCCCTAAAGGATGGTTATACTTGATGAACTTGAGAGGATTCTCAAAATTCCTAACTATCTCCCTGTAACGGTCTTGAGAAGGACTTAGGGTGTGTGATGGGCTAAGTGAGGGTGCTAGCTGACCATCTTCATCGATGTCTTGATTCTATATAGACTTCAGTAGTATTCCATTAAGCATTTGATTTCATACTCATTCTGGATTCACACTTAGATTTTTGGTCTAGAATATATCTCGGCTTTTGCTCAGATTCTTGATTAAGGTTTTTGAAGATAACTTTGACTTTGGATATTGGCATTGACTTGCTTGATTGAGCCTTCTTCTTTTGACTCTTTTGTCTTGGATTACGGGCATAACTTCGGCCTTGGATATTGAAACCAATTTCTCTTGATTGAGCCTTTCTCTTTGATCAGGGCTCGTATCGTCTTGGATTTGATTGTTACCATGGATTTGGGTCAGACTAGCACCTTTGGTGTTAAACGGGTCGGTCTTTAGTAACGCGGGTTGTTTATTGTGGGGAATGGGCTTGCCTTCCGTCGTGGATCGTTAACAAGGCAGACGGTCTTGATTTGTCCTAGAATCTCTCGAGATAGGCTCGTCCTAAACTGGGGTATAGTGAGGAGTCTGTTGCCAGACATAGAATAGGTAAAAAAAGGAATACGGAGTTTCGGGTCCTCTACAACTTAGAATGGAACATCGTTTAAGTGTACTGATAGGCTTATTGTGTACCTATGCAAAGATAATTACCCTAGACACAAATTAATATAGCAATAGGGGTCGAACACAAGGAGACGGGAATTACGTTGTGAAATGCTATGGAAAGATTCTTATCAAGGTCGATTTCGTTTTGTTTGTTTTTTGTTGATTTGATTGCTACAATTATAAAAATGTAAACTATATGATAAAAGGGAGTCTAGAGGAGTCGGGTCACACATGCAAAGATAAATATACGATCATGTTAAACTCGGTAATAATAACATTGTCAATTGTCTAGGCTTAGAGACACCCACCTTACGGTATTAGTGTCAACCATAGACCGGGTCTTAGAGAAACTCTCGTCCATAACTAGGTCGTCCTACTACACATGCTTAGTCTAATTCAATTCCATGCCTCTCGACCTTTAGAACGAATGAACAAACTTAATCGATGAATAAGGCCTTTAAACATAGATTAAACGTGACGATGAAAACATGTGATGAAAACAATTAGACAATATTATATCAACCTAATTTAACATTTTATATATTTGATTTTGCATGGCTTCCCTAGCCCCTAGACTAAGGAAATTTAGCTACTCATAATCCAATGTAAACTATAAACTTTGTTGTAAGAAATGCTAAATATGATTGTATGAATTATATAAACTAAATGATTATAACATGTAATAAAAATAATACTAATGTAATATAATAAACGTGCTAATGAATAACTATGCGATAACTTAATAGAAATGTAAAATTGTAAATTAGAAATAGAAATACCATAATGGAAATGAACTTGTAAGGAAGACCAAATAACCAAGTGAACTTGAATAAGAAATGCTTGTATTATAACTTGAATGTAGAACAAAATGTTGAAAGATTAAACTAAGGAAAGCTTAAACAACTTGAAAACTCAATATGAAATCTAATGAGAGAAATATTGCTTAAGGCTATTTCAGAGTATATGAGACGTAAGAATAAGATGCCCTCAGCTATGAAGTGCCTCCCCTTTATATAGAGGAGGGAAATGAAACGTAAACAACCTAGAAAAAGCCAACCCCGATCGGGGTTGTCAGCCCCGATTGGGGGCGTGGTTATCCGGATTAATTCTCTTAATTCCTCACTTAATTGCTTGGAGAATCCTATGTTAGTGATTAATTGAGCGATTAATCGCCCGGTTAAGACCTTAATCCTTAGCATCCTAGATATGTTGGAATCTTATGCTTTCCACCTTGACTTGGACTTGAATTTGGGCTTGACTTTGATTGTTGACAACATTTGCATTACACACATTAATCCATCAATTCCTCCATGCAAAACCCATGCAAATACTCCATGCTAGTCCAATACTTGTTCTTGCTTAGCCATTGCACTCTAGCTTGCATTTTTGTTGGATTTTGGCTCCTAAAAGATTAAACTCCTACAAAACATGTGGAAACAAGCAATTGCAACTAGAATAACAAATATTAGCTCAAAACACTATGATAAGTGCTAAATGACATGTAAAATGGAGCTAATATAGGGGGTAAAAATATATAAAATATGCACTTATCATGTCGATTGAAAATTGTACTTTTATTGAAATGAATAATAAATGTATTTAACATAGACTCGAGAAAACATGTGACTCGTGGAACAGCCCCCAGGTTGTCACTAGAAATGGAAATGGACACCAAGAAAGACACTAGAAAAATTATGGGAAAAAAAGCCAAAGACTCGGACGCAGACTTTGATTCAATCTCATATCTAGACTCCTAATCATCGGCCCATGCTTGAACATTTATTCTTCTGGCAACTGGCTTCGGCATCTGACATTGAGCATTCTTTCATTTGAGCACCTCGTCCTCACCATTGAGAACACTGGAAGGATAACAGTCAAGAAGAGTTTCCTGATAAGTGGTATATCCATGAGGATTGCCAAAGCTGCCTTTAGGGTTAAAGGTTGAGAGGGACAATTTCCCACTTTCAATCATATCCTGGATCGTATGCTTGAGCTTATATCACATTTCAGTATTGTGTTCTTTGCCCCTGTGATACTGGCAATGGGCATTACTATCCCAGAACCTGGACTTCTTTTCTGGACCTGGTGTAGGACCAATAGGCTTCAACATTCGTCACTCCATAAGTCTCTGAAGGGCATCGGTGTATGTAATACCAATGTCGGTAAATTTCCTATGAGGTGTATCCTTCTTGTCGGAAGCCTTTGTGAATGACCTTGGAGAGTTGTTAGGTTTCTTTGACGAAGGCTCCATGAGGTTGCCTTTGTTGATTTTGATTCCTGGATGAGAAGAACTAGGAATAGATTGCTCACTTATTGCGTTCTTCTTAGGACTATCAGGTCGAGGGTTTGTCTAGACACTTTCCATTTTGAGAGGTTAGCATCAAGCTTCTTAACCATTTCAGGAAACTGGTTCTCCATGTTGGAAAGCCGAGAGTTTAGGTTATCAATGGCTCCTTCTATTCTGGAAAATTTATTGTTGAAGGCAATGGAAAGCATGAGCATTCCACTTTGGATATCGTCATCTTCGAGGACATTTATTTCATCGTTATCATGAGGATCGAGGAGATGAGAACAGTCCAGGGATGATTCTTCATCATATTTAATGATATTAGACCCAAGAGGGTCGATCTACTTGGATTGCTTGACGGAAGGTGGCACAGGGTCGATCTTCTTGGATTCCTCCGTATCGTGTCCCGTACCTCGATGGTATTGGCGATACGAACTGCCCTTCCACCTAGGCAATATCTTTTTAGGGTTTGGGGTTGGACCAATTGGATGAAGTTTTCCCTGGGAAACCAATCTTTGTAGAGCTACCTGATATGTGGTTCCGAGGTCAATGAATTCCCTACGAGCTCGTCCCGGCCTTCTGGGTGGAGTTTCCAAGAGGTTGGCTCCCTTGTCTTCATTGGCCTTCTTAGATGGGTTAGTTGTGTTGAAGCTATGACTTGGCCTTGGGGTACCAGAAGATGGTAAAGGTTTCACCATGACTATCTTGTTTTCCATATTGATGAGACGAGCGCTCATAGGGTTGTTCAAAATGTGGTCCGACCCGGCAAACCAGACCAAACCGGACCGGTCGGGTCAGACCGGACCGGACCACAATATAACCGGTCCGGTCTTCGGGTTTCAAAAAAGCTCCGGCCGGTTTCTGGTCCATAGCGGTCCAAAACCCGAATAAAACCGGATAAGACCGAAAGACCGATTCTTTATATGTTAAGCGCGGAAGTCTGCAATTATTTAAAGGAAGTTTGAAAGATGGGTCAGTTGTTAACTTGTTATTACTTGTTATCACGCACCTGCTTTCCACGTACTCCTATTTTATTGGGAATACAAGACTAGCATATTCAAACTTATCCTCTTTTTTTATTTAATTCCTATTTATAATTATTACTATAATGTGATAATAATTCCCAAGACAAATTATCAACCTTTTCATTTCTTCTTCTTACCCTTACATCTTCAGATCTTCTACTTTGTTATTATCGATCATATTAATTTTTATCTTTTATCTGATATTTTCTTTGATCCATCCTGCTCTCTGCTCTATGCGTCTCTTTACAGATGAATTTTTTATTTTATTTAAATCATACTATTTCCTACTAAATATAACTTATTGAGTTACAATTTGAAATTTCTCATATAACAAATCACAAACAAAATATATTATTCGAGTCTCTTTACAGGTGATTCAATGTATTATCTTCTGAATTCGGATTTTAATACTTTTTTTTGCTTGTTTTCTCAGTCAAATAGATTAGAGAAGCGTTGCACAAAGCTCAAATCGGGTCAACATATCCGGTCCGGGTTCGGTCCATGCTTAGTCGGTCCGGTCTCCGGTTTATTGATTTTTGGTTGTCCAGTATTCGGGTCTTGGTGGTCCGGTCCGGTCCGGTCCGGTCCGGTCCGGTCCGTGTTTGGACCGGTGAACAGCCCTAAGCGCTCAAGTCTTTGATGGTGGCCTGAAGCTTAATGACTACAGTACTTAGTTCTTTGACGACGATAGATAAACGTTCTTGAACATTTTCATTGGAAATCGCAGAATTCCTACCGAGAAGAAAATGACACGCGTTACAACTTGATTCGACATGGGATCACACATACTAAGGAGACAAACAAGGGATATACGAAGGAAAATATATGAGGACGAGATGGGATAACTAGACACTTGACTTGTGAAATCGCGAAATGTCGTGCGTGACTTCTCGTGTTTGAACTCACGGTGTTTGACTTTAACCTTAAACTCGAGTATTGACTTTGACGGAGTGACATTTATGTGGTTGACTTGATTGACGGGATTGATGACACGTGTTGATTCTAGACTCAAGTATAAGTGTAGATACCCGAGGTGTGCTTATAGATGTTAAGAAGACGAGTGCATTTGAAGACGCAAATGTGAGGCCCATTGAGACTCGTGTGTTGAGCCTCCGAAAGTGTCACTAGGGAGATTTTGAAAACATGGCTTTGAAAGAAAATGGATTTGAAAGGTGATCCCCATTAAGTCTTTTGTGTACGACTCGGGCACGTGTGACACTGTTGGAGCTTGTGTCCTCCACAAATTAGTGTGATAACATTTGTAAATCTCTTACAGGTTCACAAGGGTATACTTCGTATTTAATCAGTCGATTAACGATTACCTAATAACGGTTGGCTTGCTAGAAAGTTTGACGTTATTATCATACAGATGGCGGTGATCAACTGGTCCCTAAAGGTCACACCTATAGGATGTATTTGAGAGATGTGGTTATAGAAATATGATCACATTGATGCCTTATATGACTAAACAGTTAGTCAATGTGTTGATGACACAATTATTTAATGAAGATTAAATAATATTAGTTGAGACGAATTAACTGTCAATTCGTAAATTGAATATAATAAGTTATATTTAATTAAATGTATGTAATGTTAGCTTGGACGAATTAATCTGTTAATTCGTAATTAAATGTAATCGGTTATATTTAATATCAACAAGATGAATGTGTCATAGTGGTAATAGTGAGGGTACTCAAACCAAGAGGTCATGGGTTCGATCCTCACTAGATGACAATTTAACACATTTTATACATTTTTGGAATAACCGAAAAAGAGAAAGATATCTCTTCTATTTTTCGGGATTTGGGCCGAGAATTTTAGAGAAAAAAAATATCTCCCTCATCCTTCTTATTTTCGGTTACAATAAGAGGTGAGGTGAGATCATATTTTAACCTAATTCATTCTAACCTAATCCTTGCCTCTCATCTCTACGAAAAACACAAAAACCCTAAAAATTAATTAGTTAATTTTTGGATCGATTCTAGCATAATCAAAGGGCATTTCTCATATCATCTTGGGTGCAACTGATAGGAGAATATCATTGCGATATTGTTCATAGGCCATATAAGCTAGGACCGAAGGTTATTTCGTCATCTCTTTACCCTTTTGTTTATGCAATTTATTTTATGACATGCTTTCATCATGATAAATTCGTTATTGTCCTTAAATTTAAAGGGATGCATACAGATAAATCCCACAAGTGGTATCAAAGCCAAGGCCACGAATTTTAATTTTGATGATTTTCATAAAATCGTTTGTTAACAACATTAGGGTTTCAAAAATAATTAATGGTTCGGCTGAAAAAAAATTTGTGCCGAGAGGAATTTTTTTTTGCAGATTGTTGCGTTTTTTTGTTGCTTTATTTCCATTTGATTCTCATATTGTTGTTTTTAATCGGTTAAGATAATAAATATGATAATTTGTAGATGTTTCGATTTATTAAATCGAGATGTAAATGGAAATCGGTTTTGCCGAATTGATAAAATATTTTGGGGCTGTTTTAATTTTTCTATAGCCGTGAAATTTTTTTTCTGCTGTTTCTGTAGTGTTCACGGATGAACAGTATTAAAAAAAAAAAAAAAAATCTGTTTTTATTTCTCTCAGTTTTTCCTGAAAAACCGATTAAAGTTTTTTTTGCGGTTGTTTTTGTTTATGCCGATTTGAAAAGCATCCGAGAAAATACTTTTTTGTTGTTGTTACTGTTCACAGGGGACAGATTTAAAAAAAAAAAAATTTGTTTCGGTTTTTACAGATAAAACCGTGTATAAAATAAGAAACAGGCTTGTTTTGTTTTTCCTTGATTTTGCCGAGAACTTTTATAAAATTTTTTGTTTTTGGCCAATTAGTTATTGTGAAACGGTTCATAATTTAAAGATACCTAATTATTTTAAAGCAGTTTAAAATATTCATGGATTAAATTCATATTACAAGTTTAATATGAATTAAGTTTGAAATTAATGTGATCAATTGTGGAATTGTCGCTTAATTTGTTAATTTAAATAGGTGGTTTGGATAAATTAATCAACATAATTAAGGAATTGTGTCATGTATGTTTAATTTATTTTTAGTTGATGCATTTTAGTTTTTTGTTGAATGAATCATTGAATGAATTTATTTACGTATTTTTTTTGCAATCGGTTGTAATTTGTAATACTTAGTGTGGCCTTAGTCAAATTATGTTTTCGTAATGAAGGAAACATAATTTTTTAATGTAATTATGAGATCTCGAATCTCCTTTATTTTTCTTTAGTTTTTGGGTTTTGAAATTAGAATGTAATAAATAGGTTTATTATGTAAATTTATTTATTGTAATTTTCAAAGAAGACTAAAGATGGAGATTGGAGCTCACTCCCGCTACATGGATCAAGATGGAACATCGAGACAAGCATCTCGGGTCCAAGGATGGATTCCAAACTTGTATTTAATGTTCATTTTGATAGGATAGGCCACACTAGGACTTTATTATTGCTTTTACGTTTTTCATTCCTATTGCTTTTCATTCACATGATAGTTTATGCATCATATTCCGCCTAAAACCAAACCACCTACTACTAAAATGCATGAAAATTGACTCATATAGATTGTATGTTAGTTTTCATGGACATACAGATGTCACATTTTTAAGCCATCACCTTAGTTTATTCATTCTCGCATGCTAGATATTAGTTCACTTAAAATGAATTAAAATAAAATTGATGGGATCTTTCTCTAAAACGGAAATTGAGATTAGTCTTTATAAGGGCAAACAACTATGAATCCCTTCTTCGTCGATAGGCATAATATGACCCCTTCTACGTTGGGTAAGTAGTTGTGTTGACTTAGTTTATCTCAACATTATAGTCCGAAGAGTTTCTCGTGATTATGATGGACTAAAAGATAGAATTTACAGAAATTTATCGACCAAGAATTCTAACGGTAGAATTAGCTAAAAGGTTAGCTTATCAATTTACAGAGAATTGAGTCTTGAAATCATTTATATAATTCTTGAGGGAGGTCAATTGTATAAATGCTTGAGTCTTCGCGTTATGACAATAGTTCATTAGACTTAAAATCGAAACGATGCACATGCTTATTATTTTTATTCTTCTTTCGCAGTGTAGAACACGATTATTTTTGATAATACTGTTACAACAAATGGCTGAAAATAACGAAATCCCAATGCCTAGTGCCACACTTGATCGCGCATCCTGGCTTAAAATTTTTATGGACCAAATGAATCAGTTCACACGTCTGAAAAATGACGGGTCCAACTTTGCGGACTGGGAGGCAGCACTACGTAATGCTGCCATTGTTGACGGTAAGCTCAGGTACTTAACTGAGCCAATACCGGTAAACTCAGGCCCCAATGCAGGAGTCAACGAGTCACTTGCTTATAGTGACTTCGTTATGGAAGCGGGTGCGATAAAGAACGTACTCATCTTTGCAATGGAAACCAATTTGCAGAGACGCTTCATTGCCCAAGATGCAAACAAGATTTTCACCATGCTCACTAACAAGTTCTCAAAAGCACCGAGAATCGTTACATATGAGCATACCTGTCGCTTCTTTGATGCGAAACTCCAGAAGAGCCAACCGGTTAGCCCACACATTCTTCACATGATTGAGAATGTCGAGAAGCTGGAGGCACTGAATTGTAAAATCAGTGAGAGCATTGTCATTGACCGAATGCTTTATTCTCTTCATGATGGTTTTGCCCTTTTCAGGGCGAACTACTACATGAATGACTTAAAAAAGAGTCCTCATGAGCTACACTCCCTTCTCGTACAGACCGAGAAGGATATGAAATTGAGTGGGAGCATGAAGCAGGAAATTGAGTGGGAGCATGAAGCAGGATTTCTCATGATTTCAAACAAGGGTAAAGGTAAGGGCAAGGCTCATGGTGACCTAGCTGTAGGTAAGCCCAAGTTTAAAAAGCCAGAAAACGGTAAGAGTGTGCCTGGTGAGACTAGTGGCTCACAGGACAAGGCAAAGAGCATGGGCGGTGACATAGAGTGCCACCATTGTCACAAGACTGGACATTGGAGGAGGAACTGTCCCGTCTATCATGAGGACATCAAAGCAGGCCGCGTCATTCCTGTTGGTATGTCGTCTTATATTCATATGAGTGAGATTAACCATGCAAGTTTCGGAACTTGGGTACTTGATACTGGTTGTGGTTCTCATCTTTGTAATCATTTGCAGGGCCTAAAGAACATCATACCTCTCGAAATAGGTGATGTGGACCTGCGTGTCGGGAATGGAGCACGAGTTGCTGCTGTCTCGAAGGGAACATATGTAATCCAACTCCCTAGTGGTTTTGAGTTATTTTTAAATAACTGTTACTATGTACCCAGTTTGTCTAAGAACATGATTTCTGTTTCCGTACTTGCTAAAGACGGTTTTGCATTTTCAATAAAGGATAATAGCTGTATTTTCTCTTTCAATGAAATGATTTATGGCAAAGCAGTGTCCATGAATGGAATTTTCATCTTAGACCAAACCATGGAAGTATTACACGTGAATAATAAGAAAATAAAGGTTGGTGACAAAGATCAAACCTATCTATGGCATTGTCGAATGGGACACATAAATGAGAAACGCGTGAAGAAACTCGTCGATAATGGGACTATTCCCGCATTCGATTTTTCTACATATGGCACGTGTGAATCATGTCTCATTGGCGAGATGACTCGAATTTCCTTCAAAGGTGTAGGAATGCACGCTAGTGACCTATTAGGACTCATACATACTGATGTTTGTGGACCTATGTCAATTACCGCTAGCGATGCCTATAGATATTTTATCACTTTCACGGACAATTTGAGTAGATACGGATATGTCTACTTAATGAAGCATAAAAGTGAGTCATTTGAGAAATTCAAGGAATACCAGAACAGGGTACAGAACCAACTGGGTAGAAAGGTTAAAGCACTCCGTTCAGATCGGGGTGGCGAATATCTTTCAAATGAGTTTGATCAACACCTTAAAGACTGTGGAATCGTTCTACAGTTAACTCCACCTGGAACACCTCAATTAAATGGTGTGTCCGAACAGAGAAATCGAACCTTAATTGATATGGTTCGATCCATGATGAGTCACACGGTAGTGCCTAGCTGATTTATTATGGGGTTTTGCTCTTTTGTCAACTGCTCTTATACTTAACCGAAGTCCGTCTAAAGCTGTCGACAAGACGCCATATGAAATGTGGAAGGGAACGGTCCCTAACTTGTCCTTTATTCGGGTTTGGGGCTGCGAGGCTTATGTCAAGTGGAGACACGAGGATAAGCTCGGCCCGCGATCGGTCAAGACATACTTTATAGGTTATCCAAAAGAAACATTTGGTCATTACTTCTATTCGTCTACCGAACATCGAGTTTTTATTGCGGCTAGTGCGACGTTCTTTGAGAAAGAATTTCTCGAGAACAAGACGAGTAATAGAACCTTCGAGCTGTCGGAGATTCCAGAACCAACAACCAAGAAACGGATGGAGGAAGTTGTTCCTTCAACTGATGATACGGTTAATATTCCTGAGGAACCTAGGAGGTCGGGTAGAGTCTCTCATCCTCTGGACAGATACATTGGTATGGTTGAGGAGAATGACGTTTTACTCCTAGAGAGTAATGAACCCGCTACCTATAAAGGTACCATGACCTAATCCGACTCAAAGCTATGGCTCGAAGCCATGCAATCCGAGATGGACTCCATGTATGAGAATGACGTATGGGATCTAGTTGATTTACCTAATAAGGTAAAACCTCTACAGTGCAAATGGCTTTACAAAGTAAAGCGTTCTGTAGACGTGCAACCAGATACCTATAAGGCACGACTTGTGGCAAAAGGTTTCACTCAAGTGCACGGATTGCATTATGATGAGATTTTTGCACCTGTAGTCATGATACGTTCCATTCGGATAATCTTAGCGATTGCCGCATTTCATGATTATGAAATTTGGCAAATGGATGTGAAAACCGCCTTCTTAAACGGTTATTTGGAGGAAGAGTTGTACATGGTGCAACCCGAAGGTTTCATAGATCCTGAACATCCTAAGAATGTATGCAAGCTTAAGCGTTCCATTTACGGACTTAAGCAAGCTTCTCGGAGTCGGAATCATCGTTTCGACCAGGTGATAAAAGAGTATGGTTTCACTCGATCGGTCGAGGAACCATGCTTATATATCAAGTCGAGTGGGAGCAAGATTGTATTCTTGATATTGTATGTCGATGACATACTCTTGATTGGGAATGACATTCCTCTCCTATCTTCGGTTAAAGGATGGTTGAAGAACCATTTCCAGATGAAAGATCTGGTTAAGGCACAACGCATTTTGGGAATCCGTATCTACCGAGATAGATCACGACGGACGTTATCACTTAGTCAGGAGTCTTATTTGGATAAGATTTTTGAGAAGTTCAGCATGACCAACTCCAAGAAGGGGAACCTTCCAATGACGACTGGGATGCAGTCGTGTTCCTTATGCATCTGCAATAGGATCGATCATGTATGCCATGATATGCACACGTCCAGACGTGGCATATGCATTGAGTATGACCAGTCGGTACCAAAAGACTCCAGGTGAAACACACTGGATAGCTGTTAAAAACATCCTCAAGTACCTACGGAGGACTAAGGATTGGGTATTGACTTATGGAGGAGATACTAAGCTATGCGCAACCGGTTACGCAGATGCTAGCTTCCAAACGGATCAAGATGATTCAAAATCTCAGTCCGGGTTCGTCTTCACTCTTAATGGTGCTGCGGTCAGCTGGAAAAGTTCCAAACAGAGTGTTGTAGCAGATTCTCCTACTGAATCCGAGTACTATGCCGCTTCGGAGGCAGCAAAGGAAGAGATATGGATGCGTCAATTCTTACAAGGACTTACGGTAGTTCCTTGTTCGAATGACCCGATCACCATCTATTGTGACAATAGAGGTGCCATCTTCCAGGCTAAGGAGCCAAAGTCTGGCAACAAATCTAGACATGTACATCGGAAAGCTCACCTGATCCGTGATTACGTGGAGCAAGAGGAGATAGTGATAGACAAGATTGCGACGGATGATAACATCGCGGATCCCCTCACTAAACCGTTGAATTATGAAAAGCATGTAGGGCACGTTATTTCCATGGGAATTAAACGTGTTCCTGAGTTGTAGTACTTGATTATGGATTTGATACATTATCTTTTTCATATACTATTTATAACTTCATCGTTTTATTATAATATTTTGTTTTTCATGTGGATTGTACTGACAACATTGAACGCCACAAAGTGAATTGAATTACATTATATTTGTTTTGGTCCGTAATCGCCAATGTGAGTTGATAACTCCGGCTATTATATTGTGCAGTCGATTGATGGTGGGTTCAACTAGCCATAAGTCAAACGGTTGACTGATCGATCACAGATGCGAGATTATAACGATACCTCGTAGGACAACTTTTTGTGACAACGTAATGGAGTCCTAAATGTTTAAAAACATTCGGTGCCACGTCGTGGATAGGACATCCATTGTGTTCCTAGAGTCGATTCTTTTGACTATCGACTGTCTCTTGAGATTAAGGCAGTTTTTGGGTGACTTTGGTTTCTTTCTCACGGTTTTGCCGTGAATCGGAGGCTAAGTAGATTTTTTTTCTGGGTCATTTCATACTGTGCTTACATCTGCAGGATTCGAGTTGAGGAAAATATCCAACCCTTATCAGGTATAGTTATTTCTCAGGGCCACTCGAGGAGTTGTAACTGAAATGCATGGCCATGCTCAAATGTTGATTCGTTTATCAGTTAAGTTACTCTCTAGTCGGGGAAACCACTCTTGATGATGATCGCTTGTAAAATACGACCTTTGTGAATACAGATTTGCAAATTGCTTTACATTGAGTGGGAGAAATTTTAGGATATGAGAATCGGTTATCGCACATAAACATGTGAGGACAAGTGGGAGTTTGTTGGAGCTTGTGTCCTCTACAAATTAGTGTGATAACATTTGTAAATATCTTACAGGTTCACAAGGGTATACTTCGTATTTAATCAGTTGATTAACGATTACCTAATAACGGTTGGCTTGCTAGAAAGTTTGACGTTATTATCATACAGATGGCGGTGCTCAACTGGTCCCTAAAGGTCACACCTATAGGATGTATTTGAGAGATGTGGTTATAGAAATATGATCACATTGATGCCTTATATGACTAAACAGTTAGTCATTGTGTTGATGAGATATTTATTTAATGAAGATTAAATAATATTAGTTGAGACGAATTAACTGTCAATTCGTAAATTGAATATAATAAGTTATATTTAATTAAATGTATGTAATGTTAGCTTGGACGAATTAATCTGTTAATTCGTAATTAAATGTAATCGGTTATATTTAATATCAACAAGATGAATGTGTCATAGTGGTAATAGTGAGGGTACTCAAACCAAGAGGTCATGGGTTCGATCCTCACTAGATGACAATTTAACACATTTTATACATTTTTGGAATAACCGAAAAAGAGAAAGATATCTCTTCTATTTTTCGGGATTTGGGCCGAGAATTTTAGAGAAAAAAAAATATCTCCCTCATCCTTCTTATTTTCGGTTACAATAAGAGGTGAGGTGAGATCATTTTTTAACCTAATTCATTCTAACCTAATCCTTGCCTCTCATCTCTACGAAAAACACAAAAAACCTAAAAATTAATTAGTTAATTTTTGGATCGATTCTAGCATAATCAAAAGGGCATTTCTCATATCATCTTGGGTGCAACTAATAGGAGAATATCATTGCGATATTGTTCATAGGCCATATACGCTAGGACCGAAGGTTATTTCGTCATCTCTTTACCCTTTTGTTTATGCAATTTATTTTATGACATGCTTTCATCATGACAAATTCGTTATAGTCCTTAAATTTAAAGGGATGCATACAGAAAAATCCCACAGACACGAGGTGTCGAAAATATTTAGATCCTAACTGAATTGGGGTATAGGGTCCAAAATGACGGCGTGTCGCCTTAGGACTTGACTTTGAATTTGAAAAGACCCAAAATGTAAAGGAAGACGGGTTTATCATTCGACAGAGTTCCGACTAGGACATAGTCGGTTTGAATTTTGACTCTAACTTAGCCCAATTGAATTTATATATTTACATTTACATGGTTTGAAAATATTTGGTTTAAGACGTTTTTTTTGTTTTTTTTTTTTGGACTTTTTACGTTTTTTGATTGATTTTGTTTTGAGAATTTACAAAGGATTTTATTTATGGAAAATTTAATAATTGACTTGAACTTTGAAAATGGAATTTTACAGAAAGTGATTTGTGAAAGGAAATGGATTTTACATTTACAGAAAATTGGACATTATTTAATTTACAAAATGGATTTTTGAAAAGTTTTTTTTTTTTGTTGGAAAATTGAAAATTGAAATTCGAAAAATTCGGCATTATCATGTTTACAAATGGGACATTTAAAAGGTTTGAAAATGAATTTTATTTATATTGACATTATTTTGTTTATTAGTGAAGAATTTAGACACGTACAATGTACACATACAAACAGGCATTATAATAGTGTGCTGAGTGCATTAAAAGGTTTTGGCTTAAAAGGTGGGTTGCCATACCAAGCAATCAAATCCTGGTCTGTGGAGAGGTCCGTGCCAAACATGAGTAAGGTCGGTTCCTAGTCCATTTCCTCGAGTAGTGAAAACTCTTGATACAAACATGAGTAAGCATCATGGTATAGTTGACGTCAATCGCTATCCATCTTTAGGCCCAGATAGGAATTTGGACCGTCCGGACGGGACCATTGGTCGAATGAGTTGGTTTAAGGCCTAAGAAGACCGAATGAAACGACCTAAGAAGGTCGAGTAATGAAAATCGAAACTGTCTCGTATAAACTGGGTAACACGTAAGTGTATCATCCTCAGCTGAGTCGCCAAACTGTGAACATGAGCCACTCGCGCCGCGCGCACCCGCGCGTTGATTTCGAGGCGGCAACACTTCTCCAACGGAACCTTGGTTTGCCAAAGGACGTCATGTGCCGTTACCGATTTGTGAGGCATTGAAACCGGTGAAAGGTTGAATAAGCCTGCATTTGTGGAGTCGCCACCAATTTATTGTGGAAAAATTGGAAACCGTTCGAATACTCGTGCCATGTCAAGACATAAAGTAATGACATGAATACTAAGAACTCGTTACCCTTAACATTCCATGTTTAGAATGACTCTCGAGATGCCAATGGACACGGATGTCTAGAGATAACTGGAGTAAGAGGTGAAGGTACGTATTAGGAAGCTCTTTAATTCGAACACCTAATCACGCCCGCCTCGATAGCGGCCTCTACTAATGATTAGGGAAATTGTTCATATTTGATATGTCGTCGATGTAATGCATGGAATAAAACAAACATAGATTAATCCTAGCATGTGAAATTAGACTATGTGGGTTAACACGTGTTTTAGCAAACAATTTGGGTCGAAGTAGATGTTAGATTAAATACATGTGAATAATTAAATAATACATAAAAATAATTACGATAAATGAATTACAATAATCAAAATTACAAGAATTACATGGTTTATTTGATCTACGTCAAAAGCACACTCAAAGACGGGACTTTAAAGAAGAAAATAAAAGAAAAATAAAATTGAAATTTAAAATATGAAAATACGTCAGGTTAGAGGTGATAATACGGATAATAGTTGATTTAAACCGTAATTAGGAGCTACGTCAAAGCGAGAAAGAGTTCAGGGACATAAATCAACCCAGAACAGGCGCAGCATCTGCTGCGTCCTCTGGAAGAGGCGCAGCACCTTATGCGTCTGTTCTAGAGCTGGGTTCTGGCTGTGAAGTCAGAACCGCAACATTGTTATCGTTCGTTGGTAGAGTTAGGATAGAATATCGATATTAGACCCGAGTTGAAGTGTTTTAACGAATTATATGCATCTAGGTGAGTCATAAGACGAATTAAAACGAGAAATTACAGCGGTTTACATTATTATGATTAACGCGTGTCGGAAATACAAAAGGTGAAACTTGAGAGATTAGATTAAAACGAAATTGGACAAATAAGGTTCGAAAGAAAACTTATGTATCAAATTAGGATTCCAGAACCTCGACATGAACAAGTCGAAACCCTGAAGAATCAATTTGAATTAAAACGGTGAAAACCCACGAGTATTGAATTACTTGGGATTAAGAAAGAATTAAACATTGTAATAAAATAGAAAATTGTTAAAAACATGATTTGTACACAGAGAATTACAAAAAGAACAAAAGAAAAAAGAAAGAAAAGAGGAAACTTGCAGGAAGTCGAGGAAGAAGAAGAAGAGCAGGAGCAGCCAGCAACCTCTGGAAGAGACGTAACAAGGCTGCGATCCTTCGAAGAGGTGCAGCCGCTACTGCGTTTGTTCTCAAAGTCTAACCTCTGCTGTTTCGTAAAAAACGGTTTTAAAAGATGGATTTTAAATCGGTTTTCGAACGTGCTCTTGATATAGATCTACATTAATTGATACAAAATAAAGGTACAATAATAAAATGGGATTTACACCCTCAGACTTACATGTTTGACAAAACAAGATTGACTAACGTTATCGTTTTAGTGATTGCTCGACTCGAATATGCGTGGAAAGTGTCCTCGTTAGAGGATTTAACAGATTAATTAGATTGATTAAGAGTGGAGTTGGTCAAATTGGTCAGTCTATGCAACGTGACTGAGACTCAGAATGATCTGAGCTTACGTGGTCGATTGATCAAGCACGTAGGCGTCGAAAAGCAATAGCGTGGTCTAGAATGCAAAGAGAGAGAAAGAAAGGGCGGATCACTCACGTGCCAAATATGGAGGCCGAAGGTCTCTATTTATACTAAACATATGGAAGAGTTTAGGAATGACATGGATACGGAAACAAATCACGGAAATATTCTGAAAAGTGCGAAAAGAGGGTTGGAGAAGAGGCGCAGCAACTACTGCAACCGTTGGAAGAGTCGCATCACCTGCTTCCTCATTTCCTCAGAGGTTTCCTCCTCAGCAAGAAAGATTTCCGCGTTTTATTATGGAATTTCGGTAGATCTACACTTCCTTATTCCATAAAACACGATATTACGGAAGATATTTACTTAAAATATTGATTTCAAATTAGGAATAAATATCCAGAGAATTCTAGAACATTCCGAAATATTCCGACTCGGCATTTAAACGCTTTTTAGAAAATGAAGCGGTTTTTGACCCGGACTCCAAATGATGTCTAATTACTGTCAAAACGACCGTATCGGTGCGTAGAGAAGACCCAGGGGTTGACTCGAGTGTTTGAGCTATCACTTGACAATGAACTTGTTGGAGTATTTGTCCTCCACAATAATGCATAATAATATTATTAAATCTTATTAAGGAATATGCAAGGGATATTCATTGGCAATACTAGTCAGTTGATCAACGTATATCGGTAACGGTTGGCCAACTAGGTTTAGATGTTACTGTCGTGAGACGGCGGTGTTCAGCTGATCCCTTTCAGTCACGCCTAAAGGAACGAACCCCAACATGAAAACTGATTAATTGTATGAGATACAGTTTAATTAGTCCCTTGATAAATCGACTAAAAAGTTAGTCGATTAAATTGATTTAGAGAGATATCGAGTTGTGAACTCGAGGCGCAGAAATTATTATTTAATTATGCGATAATTGAATAATAAATAATTTGAGACGAGAATTAATAATTAAAACGGTTAATTATATTAAATTCATACTAATCGATTAATGTGATTAATATTAGTACATAAAATATATGTGTAGATGTACATGTATATTTACGGAGTGTCTTAAGACGGAAATAATTGGGAAACGTCTTTATCATAAAAAGATGCTAAAGACGGAAGATTTATATCGATTTGTGAGACAAATTGTAAAATCGAAATGGGCTCATAAGAGCTCCATTTACACGGTCCAAATAATAGAAAAGGGAGCATCATGATTAATCTATTGCATGCTTTTTCTCTCTTTTTCTTTTTGGTCATTCCAATTCTCTTTTTCTCTAATCCATGCTTAGCTCCATTGGGTGCATGCAAAAGAGAAAAATGACACTCCACCATCCCACTCTTAAAAACCGGCCCTCTCCTATACAACTTAGAGTTGTTCAAATTTTTATTGTACTCACTACTTCTTTTGCATGTGTAAGAATATAAGTTATCTCTCTAAAAATCAAAACACATTAAATTACTAATAGTTAGTAATTAAAATTAATACTAAGAGTTAGTATTATTCACATATTATTTCAAGGGTAATCTTACAAAATATCTAGTTGATATTTGTAAGGTTTTGGGTAAGTTCTTGGGTGCTTAAGAGAGGAGGTGTTCTACCTTGGACACTTGAAGATGGAGGATCTTGCCATTTGTTTTAAGCTCAAGAACAACCAAGATGGTGATCTTGGTTGTGCCCAAATACTACCATTTCTCAATGTAAGGAAAATTATTTTCCTCATCTTTTACATTAATATGCTTTTATATTGCATGCATGGTACATAGATCAACTAAAACAAATTATGAGATAATTTGAATTTTAATTAGAGAGTCTAATTAGGATCTATGATCTTTCAAGTGGTATCCGAGCTTAGGCTTGTAATTTGCATGTTGCACTACTACAAATCCAGGCAACTACAACGCCCCATTAACAACGATTATTCACGAAAATCACAATAGACGTTGTAGAATGTATGGCGCGAATTTTACTAAAATTAATTACAACGGGTATGGTTATAAAAATCGTTGTTATTAGTTTTAACAACGGGTAACACATGCACAACCGTTGTTAATAATTTGGCGCAAAATTGGCGCAAAGTTAGTGAAAAGTAATCACAACGGTTACTTTTGAAACCCGTTGTTAAAACATATTTGACAACGGGTATTTTTTACAACCGTTGTTAAAACTTATTTGACAACGGTTGTTGTTTTACAACCGTTATTAAAACATATTTGGCAACGGTTGTTGTTTAATAACCGTTGTCAATACCTTCCATACTATAAACCACACAAACACAAGTCTGCTGCAGCCACAAAACACAAACCTTAATACACAAACACAAACACAGCAGACAAACACAAACACAAAACACACACTTTCTAATCGTATCTTTCTCTCTTTCCCTCTTTCTCATCGTCGCTTTATCTTCTCGCCGTCACTGTTGATTTCATCGTCTCTTACGTTCTGTAATTATCAGGTAAATCTCGCCGTCACTGTTAGTTTCATCGTCATTATTTTCTTTTTCTAATGATTTCATTTGCATGTATGTGTTTTTATCGACCATTATGTTATTTCTTTAAGTATTGTTCGCATAATTAGCTAGTAAAACAAAGAAGAAGCAAAGTGAAGAAGCAAGATAAACATAATTAATATATATATATATATATAAATACATAAAAAAAAATTACATTAATAAAAATGCAATTCTTATATTTTCATAGAGGATCTTATTCTCCTCTATCATATCCGTCCTCTCCTCCTTGGCTATTTGGAGGTTTCGTTCAGCAGTTGCTATATCGTCATATAGCTGCAACTGCTGCTGCTCCGTCAAGCCATCTTCTTTGGCGTCCTTCAGTACGGATCGAGCATCCGCAAGGTAGCTCCTGAAACTTTCCTCAGTATGGAGCAACCGGCGGATGAAACTGTTGTTGTTCTCGATCATTGTAAGAGTCTTAAGGATGATATCATTCATTTTATTGGAGTTTGGAGTTTGTTTTGAAAGATTAAGTAGGGTTAATTTATTTAGAGTTTGTTTTAGCAGTTAGGGTTTGGAGATGTATATATTGAGATAATGGAAATGTTAGTTGAGATAATGCAATGTATTTATACTAAGCAATGTGTGGGTTGAGTTGTTTTTTAATTAATATATATGTTAGGAAGTTGTGCCATAATCATCATCATATCTCTCAATGCTGCTTCAAATCTTATTACTAACCCTTCTCATTCCATATTGTCCGTTCATATGCACTGATGATGGCGGTAATAATGCATGCATCGGAATTATAACGGGCCGTAATTATGCATGCATCTAGTAATATTTAATTTAATTTTTTATTATTTTTTAAGAACAAACAACAACGGTTATTTATTAAAAAACCGTTGTCTTTAGTTATAACAACGGTTTTGTATATTACAACCGTTGTTATAACTTTCCCCCCAAAATTGAGTCACACTTTCCACAACGGGTTTTTATACTTAAAACCGTTGTTAATATTTTTAACAACGGTTGCCTTAAGAAAACCAACCGTTGTTAAAACCTTTTACAACGGACGCTTTAACAACGTCCGCTTTTTTATATAACAACGGTTTTTAACCGTTGTTATAGCCTGTATCTGTAGTAGTGTTGATTTTTAGCATGTTAAACAAATTATGAGATAATTTGGAAAAATCAAAAATGGTGTTAAAAGATGTTTTAGCACGAAAATTTTGGGCATGCATACCTACTGATCTTAAAAGGTTTGTGGTAAAATTTGGTGACTTGTGAAGTTATTTTGCTATTTTTAATGATTTTTGGTAGAAAACCGAGTCAAAAATGTCGTATTTTGGTTAAGAGTTAACTAAAAATAGTTAAATGTTGATTCGGGTCATGAAATTTTTATATTGTTTCATACATATTTTCTAAAGATTGTATGTAAAATTATGAAGGTTGGTTTGAAATTTTGCATGTTTATTGATTTTATGAGATAAAAGTCGATAAAAGTGAATTATATTAATCATATATTTGAAACGAATGTTCATGCCCTTGATAATTTTATGTACATTCAAAAATATATTTTAAAAGTTAAAAGTGAAATTTAAAATGTATTTTCGCCTTGTTTTGATGTTTGTTGGTTTTAGTGGTTAAAAACCGATAAATATAGATCTTTTTCTTCATAAAATTTATCCGAAATTTTTGAGCATTTTTTTCTGACCTTTTGGTGTTCTTGGGAGTGTCCCAAATACTCAAAATTTTTAGTTTCAATTTTTGGTGATTTGGTCAATTATTTTGGATTTATTACTAAAAAGATATTTTTTACCGGTTAAATTAGCAAATAACACCAAATCAAACTAATTATTCATCATCAAATTAGTGAGGACTAATTTTTGAGGTCCAAAACAGTTTGAACAATTAGTTTAAATTTAAATGATATTTAAGTGTTAATTATTGATTTTTAACAAGTTAAAAATCGATTAAATCCACAAAACCGAGCAAGATACCAATGTTTGTTAGATAGGGCGATTTTGGCATCTTTTTACAGAAATTTTAAGCATATTTATTTCTATTGAATGAATGAATGTCATTTATTTAAAGTATTTATTTTGTTGTACCTAGTATGGCCTAGTTATTATTAATCGTTATTACCCGAAATGAATGGGAATTGCGATTTGTTTGTAATTAAATACGATCTTGTCTCGTCGGTTTGTAGTTAATTAATAATTTTTATTTATTTAATTAATTAATGTATAATAGGAATAGCTATGTAATTTGATTGTAATAGTTATTTTTACCGGCGTTTCCAAAAGACGGATTTACATCGAGACGGAGTCTATTTTTGGAAAGGTGTTCCAAATCCCACAAGAAAGAGCCACTTATGGAATGAAGAGGCAAGGGACAAAGGAGTTGGTTTTCGATATGTAATAGTGTAGTTATCTTTTAACTAGGAGGCCATACTAGGATTATTCATATGCTTGCTTGCTTTTATTTTTTTGCGCATGCTAAAATCGCCATTCACATGCATTTTATCTTCGCGGTTGTCAATTCACGTCATTTACATTCACCGACTTAGTTCACTTATAGGGAATTTATGACTAAATTGGCAAGATCTCTCACATAACTAAAATTGAGATTAGCCTTACCAATTAGTACACCTATGAATCCCTTGTTCATTAGAGCCATGCTCGCCCAAGCGGGGTGTTCTCTTTTCACCTCGGGTAAGTAGGGTAATAAAAGGTTATCACGCGCCAAAATTGGTTGGACTCAATGGGGTATAAGGCGGTCTTGCATTCTTGGGCTAGTAGATGGGTTTGTTGAAATTCGTCGACCAAGAGTTCTAAAGGTAGAATTAGTCAAGCGTTGACTTACCGAATTTACACAATTATGGGATGTTTCGCCCAAGCGATGCCTATTTTCGTGTAAAGACGGATCTTGGAATCATTTATATAATTTAGTGAAAGGTAACTATATAAATGGACTTGTTAAAAATATTTATCAAGTTTTTATAACATTGAATGTTAATTTTTCCTATTTTTCGCTCATATTCATAAATGTATTTTCTATGACATCGCGCATTTTATCCTCTATTTATTATTTTATTCGATATCGTTCTTTCATAGAAAGCGGTTTCTTTGAAAGAATTCGGCAGCAATGATTGAAAATTTGATTTACCAAATCACCTACATAAGCTTACAACGATTTTTTTGCGATTATTTTACAACTTAACGTCCATGCTTATTAAAAAGGGGTTTCATGAAGCAAACTCTTATTATGAGTTTAAAAGGGAGTCACATTTTATCCAGAGAGTATTGATTTCGAAAGTGACACTTCCGTCATGATGATGACATATTAGTTTTAATTACTCAAGAGTAATTCAAAAATTTGCGAAAAGAGTTTTCAAAAACATATAGAATACTCCAATATGATACCGTCAAATGGCTCATTTCGAGAAAAGCCAAATCGATTGTTTATGCGCTAAAGAGTTTAGGCATATGATAACAATTGAACGTTTAGGTAGTCCAATTTCGCAAGAAGTTGAGATTTTGCCACATGTTGCACTCACTGTATAGTAATTCACTCTTACTAAGTGTATAAAATATCACGAATGACATGAAGAGAGGTCTTCATGAGATTTATTTTTGCTTGTTGAAGCAAAAAGGAATGTAAAAGTGAGTGGGAGTTAAGAAGAAGCAACCCTAGATGTATGCGATAGGACAAAGTTAAAGGAGACATCTACTCAAAGGATAGGCTAGTTCCACTATCTTGGTATGAGATACCAAGTATGGGTCATTTCTTTGTAAAGAAGTTTACATGAATTGATAAAACGTAAGACGTCTAGCATAGGACATTTTTGTATTGAAATAAAGCTAGAGTAGCAATGATCTAGATAGGGACAAATGTACCTAAATTTGGTTTTAAAAGAATGTAATCATCTATGTTTATATATAGAAGGCATCACTAATGTGAATTAAAACAAAAGGTTGTACCTACTCCTATGATAACTTGGTGGTTGGTTTAGACCACTCAAGTTAGAAGTATTTTACATTCTTCATGAAAAATAAATATTATACTATCTTGTAGATTTTTAAAGTCTCTAATCCGATGAACCCAATTGATCAAACCTCAAGTAATCTTGTTTAACGTGTAAACGATAAGCACATCGAACAACCATTTGATTGAGAATCTTATGGTGTGTGCGCATAAATTATGTTTTCTTTTGCATAAAAGAAACACAAATAGTGAGGTAATTGACCATATGCATACAGATGTGTAAGGCCAATAATAGGTTATTTATACTTCGTTACTTTTACCGTAATGTTAAGTAGATATGAAAACTTCGTATACATTTAATAAGACATAAAAGTGATTTTTGAAACACGGAATATTTTCAAAATGAAGTAGTAAACCAAAAGCACGAAAAGATCAAAATGTTGATCGAAAATTTCAAAGTAATGACTTTGAAGGTCAAATGGGTAATATCAAGTAATGAGCTTGATGATCACTTAGAAGATTGTGAACCAGTACACATATACTTCTCCTAGGAACACCATAGAGTATGGTGTAGTCAAGAAGATAAACCGAACTTTATGAGATATAGTTTGAGGTTTTTTGCAATTTTGTAAGCTATTTTATCACTAAAAGTTTAAAATCCGACTATAATGTTTATCCAAAATTGAACCACTTGGTTTTTTCTCCTCCAAAACGAGAACAAAGAGTTTGTGGCTCATAATGATGTCTTTCCAGAAAGATTTTCATTTTCTGAAAGACAGAGTGGGAGAAATTTTGAACTTACGGAAGTCCAAGACCCACAAACTGAGTACAATGC
This sequence comes from Silene latifolia, assembly GCF_048544455.1. NCBI lineage: Eukaryota > Viridiplantae > Streptophyta > Magnoliopsida > Caryophyllales > Caryophyllaceae > Silene > Silene latifolia. Next base: position 87,085,183 of record NC_133536.1, read on the forward strand.
AAGAAGACGTTCTTTATTGAGGCTCAGTGGTTATAAGGAGATAATTTTGCAATAATATTGCGTTACTTTTCGAAAGTGACGAATCATCAACCCTCATCAAAGGCTTTTCTATAGTATGAACACTATGTGATGGTGTGACACCATGCAATTCGAATTGGTCTTCTTCCACAAGATGTGATAAGGAAGGAAACATGAGATGTTCTCGAGACTTGATTTGGGGCGATAACATTACCCCAAATTAGGTTACCTTGATCTTGTTATAAAGGTTACATAAGATATTTCAATTTTGAGTTGGTTACAGAGATTTTGTGACAACACAAATGCCTTTATCAATTCGAATGTTCTTAGCAATATAGCCTCTCATTAGGACGAGATTCGGCAAAAGGATAATAAAACCTTCTCCTTGAATGAATCTCATGAAGGGAGAAGTTTTGCTGATCTTGTTAATGCTAAGAAGCCTAACATGCTTGAAAGATCCCTTTTGTGATCTTATATACGTCAAAGAGTTGGAACCTTGGGTTCAATCATGTCATTAGTCATAACGGTATTACTCGAGTTGTCGAGGTACCATGATGATACATGGAGTTTAGTGGGAGCTAAAGTTAGTTTCTTAGTCTAAATATGTGCTTGACATATTAGTGACTAGAAATGTAGCTAAGGTGAAGTTTCTTAGTCTAAATATGTGTTTGATATATTAGTGACTAGCATGGCGCATCTTAAATATCCGAATCTAATGAGATAGATCTCCATGGATATTAGCATTTTAGTCGAGAGACTTATGTGATAAGATTCTTGACTTGTTCAAGTTGTTGAACACAATATGATCTCTTTAGCTTCCGCTGCAGGATCTATTACATATGAAGGGTAATATCCGTATAATACCCTTAAATTATAGGACTATAACATAAATTTAATATGCAATTAATTGTCATAAACGAAAAACAATGAAAAACGATAAAGCACAAGAATTAACCTTCGGTCCTAGTGCAATTCGGCAATGAGAGATCAAAGTAGACCTCCTCCTAATTGTTGCACCCAAGATCGTCTGAGAATATGCCCTTGTGCTAGAAATGTGTTCTCTAATTGCCTTGCAATATTGAGAGAACTTGATGTGAGTTTTCTTTAGATGTGAGATCTGAATTTTGAGAGGAAAAATGTCTCTCAAAACCCTAATTATTTTTGCAAAATGAATTAGGTTAGAAAGGAGAAGAAAGTCTCCTTTTGTTCTACCCATTCGGTCCGTGGGTTTCATTAGGGAGGGGGTGGGCTTTCCACTTCCTCCTTATTAAACTCGTGATCCGACTTGAATTGCTAAAACGTATACGACGGGTTTTTAATTATAAATTGTCATCGGTTATCGGTAATTAAAACATTAACTAATAACACGGATTAGTTGAAATGTTAATACATGTCCGACAAAGACAATATTGTATAATTAATTTATTCAATATACATTAATCAAATATAAATCGTTTATATTCAATTTACGAATTAATTGCTTAATTCGCCTTAGCCGTTATTATTTAATCCGTATTAAATAAAATATCTCAACATCACATTTTGACTAATTATTAGTCAAATAACTCGGACTAACTGGTTAGTCAAATTTGGCATCAACATGACTGTATTTTCATACCGTCACATCTCTCAAACGTATCCTATAGGTGTGACTTTTAGGGACCAGTTGATCACCGCCATCTGTATGACAATAACGTCAAACTTATCTAGCAAGCCAACCGTTATTGATAAACGTGGACCAACTGATTATAATACAAAAGTATACCCTTTGATCCTTTTAGAGATTTATAAGTCCTTGCACTAACTGTAAAGGACACCAGCCCCAACAAGCTCCCACTTGTCCGTACAAGTGTATGTGCAATGACGTTATCCGTACTAACTGGAGGACACAGCTCCAACAAACTCCCACTTGTCCGTACAAGTGTATGTGCGATAACCGATTCTCATATTCATTTAAAATTTCTCCCACTCAATGTAAAACAATTTGCAGATCTGGATCCGCAAAGGTCGTTTTTTTACAATCGATCTGTATCTAGAGTGGTTTCCCCGACTAGAGAGTAACTTAAGTGATAAAACGAATTCGTATTTGAGCATGGCCATGCATTTCGATTCTGACTCCTCGAGTGGCCCTGAGAAATATCGAGTACCTGATAAAGGCTGAATATTTTCTTCAACTCGACTCCTTCCGATCTAAGCACAGCATGAAATGACCCAGAAAAAATCTACTTGGCCCCCTGTTACGGATGACCGTAAGAAAGAAACCAAAGTCACCCAAAATCTGCTTTAGTCTCAAGAGACAGTCGATAGTCAAAATAATCGACTCTTAGGATCACCATGGAGGTCCTATCCACGACCGGGCACCGAATGTTATAAAACATTTAGGACTCCACGTCGATGTCACAATTTTGTCCCACGAAATATCCGTATAAATCGCCTCTCTGATTGGTCAGTCAACTGGTTGACTTATGGCTCGTTGAACCCACCATCAACCAACGTCACAAAATAATTACCTTGAGTTATCAGCTCACGTGGGCAATTAAGGACCAAAAATATAATGTTTGTTCAGTTCACTTTGTGGTGTTCAAAATTGTCGTACAAAACCACATGAAAAACAAAATATATATAAATATCAGAACGATGATGTCGTATAGAGTACATAAGGGAATGAATCTAATCCATAAAAGAGTACTACAACTTAGGAACACGTTTAATTCCCTTGGAATTAACATGCCCTTCATGCTTATCTTGTCGTAATGGTTTAGTGAGAGGATCTGCTATGTTATCATCTGTAGCAATCTTTTCTATCACTACTTCCTTTTGCTCCACGTAATCTCGGATTAGATGAGCTTTCCGTTGTACATGTCTAGACTTGTTGCTAGACTTAGGCTCCTTAGCTTGGAAGATGGCACCTCTATTGTCACAATAGATGGTGATCGGGCCATTCGAACTAGGCACTACAGATAGTCCTTGTAAGAATTGACGCATTCATATCGCTTCCTTTGCAGCTTCAGACGCGGCATAGTACTCGGACTCGATCGTAGAATCTGTTTGTAACACTTTGTTTGGAACTCTTCCGGTGATCTGCAGCGCCATTAAGAGTAAAACGAATCCAGACCGAGATTTTGAGTCATCTCGATCCGTTTGGAAGCTAGCATCTGCAGAATCGGTTGCGCATAGCGTTTGATCGCCTCCATAAGTCAATGCCCAATCTTTAGTCCTCCGTAGGTACTTAAGAATGTTCTTGATAGCCATCCAATGTGATTCACCCGGATGTTGGAATCGACTTGTCATACTCAATGCATACGCCACGTCCGGACGTGTGCATATCATGGCATACATGATTGATCCTATAGCCGAGGCATAAGGAATCCGTGTCATGCGCTCTTTCTCTTCCGGTGTCTCTGGTGCCTGAGACTTGCTCAAATGCACCCCTGGAGCCATAGGAAGAAACCCCTTCTTGGAGTTAGTCATGCTGAATCTCTCTAGGACTTTGTCTATGTAAGACTCCGATCGAGAGATAACATCCGTCGTGATCTATCTCGATAGATACGGATGCCCAGAATTCTTTGTGCCTCACCCAGATCTTTCATCTGGAAATGGTTTTTCAACCATACTTTCACCGAAGTTAAGAGAGGTATGTCATTCCCAATCAGGAGTATGTCATCGACATACAATATTAGGAAGACAATCTTGCTCCCACTCGACTTAATATAAAGACATGGTTCCTCGACCGATCGAGTAAATCCATTTTCTTTAATCACTTGGTCGAAGCGATGGATTCCAACTCCGAGATGCTTGCTTAAGTCCATAAATAGAACGCTTAAGCTTGCATACTTTCTTAGGATGTTCTGGATTGATGAACCCTTCGGGTTGTACCATGTACAACTCTTCCTCCAAAAAGCCGTTTAAGAAGGCGGTTTTCACATCCATTTGCCAAATTTCATAGTCATGAAAAGCGGCAATCACTAAGATAATCCGAATGGAACGCAGCATGACTACGGGTGTAAAAATTTCATCGTAGTGCAGACCTGGCACTTGGGTGAAACCTTTAGCAACTAGTCGTGCTTTATAGATCTCTTGTTGACCTTCCACATAATGCTTTATCTTGTAAAGCCATTTGCATTGAAGGGGACGAACCTTAGCAGGTAAGTCAACAAGATCTCATACGTTGTTCTCATACATAGAGTCCATCTCGGATTGCATGGCCTCAAGCCATAGCTTTGAGTCAGAACTAGTCACGGCACCTTTATAGGTTGCGGGTTCACTACTCGTTAAGAGTAGAACGTCATCTATGTCATGTTCCTCGACCATACCAATGTATCTGTCTGGAGGAATTGAGACTCTTCCCGACCTCCTAGGTTCCTCAGGAATATTAACCGCAGCCGGAATTGAGGGAATTGGTTCCTCCAATGGTTGCTCGGTATTTGGTTCTGGAATCTCCGACAGGTCGAAGGTTCTATCACTCTTTGCATTCTCGAGAAATTCCTTCTCCAAGAATGTCGCACTAGCCGCAACAAAAACACGTTGTTCGGTTGGCAAATAGAAGTAATGACCAAGTGTTCCTTTACGATAACCTATAAAGTATGTCTTGACCGATCGCGGGCCGAGCTTATCCTCGTGTCTCCACTTGACATAAGCCTCGCAGCCCCAAACCCGTATAAAGGACAAGTTAGGGACCGTTCCCTTCCATAGTTCATATGAAGTCTTGTCAACAGCTTTAGACGGACTTCGGTTGAGTATTAGAGCATCTGACAGAAGAGCATAACCCCATAATGAGTCAGGCAACACGGTGTGACTCATCGTGGATCGAACCATATCAAGTAGTGTTCGATTTCTCCGTTCGGACACACCATTCAATTGAGGTGTTCCACGTGGATTTAACTGTAATGCAATCCCACAGTCTTTGAGGTGTTGATCAAACTCGTGAGAAAGATACTCGCCACCATGATCTGAACGTAGTATTTTAATCTTTCTACCCAATAGGTTCTGCACCCTATTCTGGTATTCTTTGAATTTCTCAAAGGATTCACTTTTGTGCTTCATTAAGTAGACATAGCCATATCTACTTAAATCGTCCGTGAAAGTGATGAAATACCTATAGCCTTCTCGTGCGGTGATTGACATAGGTCCACATACATCCGTGTGTATGAGTCCTAATAGGTCAGCAGCGCGCATTCCAACACATTTGAAGGAAATCCGAGTCATCTTACCGATGAGACATGATTCACACGTGCCAAATGATTGAAAATCAAAGGCCGAGATAGCTCCATTTTTGATGAGCTGTTTAACGCGTTTCTCATTAATGTGTCCCATACGGCAGTGCCATAGATACGTTTGATCTTTGTCACCAACCTTTAACTTTTTATTCATTACGTGTAATATTTCGGTGGTCTGATCTAAAACATAAATTCCGTTCATGGAGACTGCCTTGCCATAAATCATATTGTGTAATGAGAAAATGCAAGAATTATTCTCTATTACAAATGAAAAACCAAGTTTGTCAAGTGCGTAAACCGAAATAATGTTTTTGGAAAGACTGGTACATAATAGCAGTTATATAAAAATAACTCAAATCCGCTAGGAAGCCGGATCACATATGTTCCCCTCGAGACGGCAACCACTCGTGCTCCATTCCCGACACGCAGTCCACCTCACCCTTTACGAGGGGTTCGATGTTTCGGAGCCCCGGCACATGATTACACAGATGAGAACCACAACCAGTATCAAGTACCCAAGTTCCAGTAACTTGCGTGGTTAATCTCAATCATATGAATAAAAGTAGAAGAGGAAGAAGACATACCAACGGGTTTAACACGACCGCCTTTAAGTCCTCATGATAAACAGGACATGTACGCCTCCAATGCCCAGTCTTGTGGCAATGATGGCATTCCATGTTTTCATTCTTGCTCTTTGTCGCGCCTGATGAGGTGCTCGACTCACCAGGCCCACTCTTACCTGAACCCGACTTCTTGAACTTCGGTTTACCTACTCGTTAGGTTTGCCTCGAGCTTTGCACTTACCCTTGCCCTTGTTTGTCACGACGAGAACATCTTGTTTCATGCTCCCACTGAACTTCATGTCCTTCTCGCCCCGTACGAGAAGGGAGTGCAGTTCATGGGGACTTTTCTTCAAATAATTCATATAGTAATTCGCTCTAAAGAGCGCAAAACCATCGTGGAGTGAATGAAGCATGCGATCAATCACAATGTTCTCGCTGATTTTACAATCAAGCGCCTCCAGTCTCTCGACATTCTCAATCATGCTGAGAATGTGTGGGCTAACCGGTTGGCCCTTCTGGAGTCTCGCATCAAAGAAGCGAGTGGTATGCTCATAGGTCACGATTCTCGGTGCTTTCGAGAATTCCTTAGTGAGCGTGGTGAAAATCTTGTTTGCACCTTGGGCTATGAAGCGTTTCTGCAAATTGGATTCCATTGCAAAAATGAGTACGTTTTTAATCGCACCCGCTTCCATGACGAAGTCGCTATACGTGGAGACCTCGTTAACTCGAGCCGTGGGACCTGGGGCTGGCGGGAGGGGCTCGATCAAATACTTGAGCTTCCCGTCGCGGTGGCAGCATTCCGTAATGCCGCCTCCCATTCCGCGAAGTTTGATCCATCATTCTTCAGTCTAGTGGACTGATTCATCTGATTCATAAAGATCCGAAGCCAGGACTCACGGTCCAATGTGGCACTTGGCATTGGGTCATCGAGGATGCCAGCCATTATGTTATTAGCAGTTTAAAATGCGTGTTCTACACTGAAAAAGAAAGAAAAACAAAAACGAAATAAGCAACTTATCGAGGTGATTTAAGTCTATTAAAAATTCATTTTAATCATGTAGACTCAATGCACTTGCATAATTGATCTCCCTCAAGAATAATACAAGTGATCCCAAGACTCAATTTCTGTAAATTGATAAGCCAACTGTTTAGCTAGTTTTTCCGTAAAAACTCTTGGTCGATAGATTTCCGTAAATCCTATCTATAGTCCACCATAATCACAGGATCGTACGAGTGACCATAGTGTTGAGATAAAATAGGTCAATCGGTTCCAACTTACCCGACGTAGAAGGGGTCATATTATGCCTACCGACGAAGAAGGGATTCATTGGAGTTTGACCTATAAAGACAGTTCTCAATTTTCGTTTATACGAGGAAGATCCCATCAACTTAGTTTTAATTCATTTTAAGTGAACGATTATCTAGCATTACGTGAATGAATCAACTTAGGTGATGGCTTAAAAGATCGTGTGACATAAGAATGTCATAGAAAACTAACGCGTGACCTCTATATGAGTTAGTTTTCATGCAATTATTAGGTGGTTTGGTTTTAGGCGGAATATGATGCAATCTATCGTTACGATAAAATAAATAAATAAATGAATGCAATACGTAAATAAAAATTCCTAGTGTGGCCTATCCTAGTAAAAAGAACATAATACAACTTTGGAATCCACCGTTGGACCCGAGAATCTTGTCTCGATGTTCCATCTTTGTCCATGCAGCGGGAGTGAGCATCCGATCTCCATCTTTAGTCTTCTCAAAATTACAATTAAAATTTACAAAATATAAACCTATTTACATTCGAAATAAAAACTGTAATTAAAAAAAATAAAAAGGGAGATACGAGATCTCAAAATACAACCAAGACCGTGTTCCATCATTACGGTAACACGTTCTACTAAGGCCACACTAAGTTACAACTGTTTGTAAAAATGAATAAATACGTAATAAAAGGCATTCAAGGCATTCAACAATAACGAAAAAAAAATGCATCAACTAAAAATTAAATTTATTCGTGACATAATTCTGTAATTATGTTAAATTTAATCCAAACCACCTTTTAGCAATTAAAATTATGTGACAAAACCGCTTCATCAACTTAATTTTAATTCATTATAATCCGTTACTTTAAATCGCTTTAAAATAACTATATTGTACGTGGGTTAACCGTTTCACTATCAAGCGAATGCATAAAATCCGTAATATGCATATGATATGGCCAAAAACCCAAAAAAATTTTTTTTTTTCTTTTCACGGTTAAACCGTGTCAAAACAGCAAAAAATTTTTTTTTTTTAAAAATTTCAGCAAAAATGCCGAGACCAAAAGGGGAAAAACAGTAGCTAAAACCGTGAGCCACAATAATCCCAAACAAAAACGATTTGTTAAAATTCAATTGCAATTTGAACATAATTCGTATGAAAACAAAACTACAATTGACATGATCTTAACATATTGTTATAATTATCGTTTAAAACAACAATACGCAAAGAACTAATTGAAAACAAAACAGAAAATCGTCACAAGGCACGATCTTCGATGCACAAAAATCAGCCGTGTAAAAATTACAAACCAGCCGTGACAAAAATTTTGTGCCACACGAAATTTTATGCAAACAATTGATAGATCTTTAACATATTGCAATGAATATCGATTACAAAAACAATATGCAAAGATCAAATCGAAAACAAGACAAACAACAACCAACACCGTGTAAACTTGACACGGTTCTCAAGACAAAAACGCAACAACAAAAAAAAAATTCTGCCGAGAAGAAACAGGCTGTTGCCGCACGGTTTTCAAGCAAAAAAAATATCGTTTCAAAATCGTTTGATGAAAATCACATAGAAAAGTTTACGTGGCCTCGCTCTGATACCACTTGAAGGGTAATATCCGTATAATACCCTTAAATTATAGGACTATAACGTAAATTTAATATGCAATTAATTGTCATAAACGAAAAACAATGAAAAACGATAAAGCACAAGAATTAACCTTCGGTCCTAGTGAAATTCGGCAATGAGAGATCAAAGTAGACCTCCTCCTAATTGTTGCACCCAAGATCGTCTGAGAATATGCCCTTGTGCTAGAAATGTGTTCTCTAATTGCCTTGCAATATTGAGAGAACTTGATGTGAGTTTTCTTTAGATGTGAGATCTGAATTTTGAGAGGAAAAATGTATCTCAAAACCCTAATTATTTTTGCAAAATGAATTAGGTTAGAAAGGAGAAGAAACTCTCCTTTTGTTCTACCCATTCAGTCCGTGGGTTTCATTAGGGAGGGGGTGGGCTTTCCACTTCCTCCTTATTAAACTCGTGATCCGACTTGAATTGCTAAAACGTATACGACGGGTTTTTAATTATAAATTGTCATCGGTTATCGGTAATTAAAACATTAACTAATAACACGGATTAGTTGAAATGTTAATACATGTCCGACAAAGACAATATTGTATAATTAATTTATTCAATATACATTAATCAAATATAAATCGTTTATATTCAATTTACGAATTAATTGCTTAATTCGCCTTAGCCGTTATTATTTAATCCGTATTAAATAAAATATCTCAACATCACATTTTGACTAATTATTAGTCAAATAACGGACTAATGGTTAGTCAAATTTGGCATCAACATGATTTGTATTTTCATATCGTCACATCTCTCAAACGTATCCTATAGGTGTGACTTTTAGGGACCAGTTGATCACCGCCATCTGTATGACAATAACGTCAAACTTATCTAGCAAGCCAACCGTTATTGATAAACGTGGACCAACTGATTATAATACAAAAGTATACCCTTTGATCGTTTTAGAGATTTATAAGTCCTTGCACTAACTGTAAAGGACACCAGCCCCAACAACATATGCTAAAAGCTGCTCTCGTCGGGACTTATCATATTGAAAATATGAGAAGTCATTACCAAATCATTTCCTAGTAAGTGTCACTAGATGATTATCAAGAGTATCCATGAATACTTGAGAAGCACTGAGGATTTACTCTTGTAGTTTGGAGGAATTTATGAATTTCGTGTAAAAGGGTTACACGATAACATTCCTATACTTATAAGATGTTATGGGCCTAGCTTAAGAATGGTTAGGATGTAAAAGTGTTATGTGCATAAGGAATAATATGTATAAGGAGTTATACATACATGTATAAAAGTTGTCATATGAAGGATATGTATGTATAAGTCTTATACGTACAAATCATGAATGAAAGCTAAGTACATTACAACATCCGATGTTGGAAAAGAGACAGTTGATATCCGAAGTTTAATGGAACTAGAGTAGTTCTGTTAGCCGAATATCGTCTCCCGAGAGACTGTGAAAACAGTGGGAGTGTTTGACTGGCTTTAGAACCAGAGTCTAAAAACTTGTTTAGACATGTACTCAGAAAGGTTATGTGTGATGAAAAGATTACATAGAACAAAAGGAAAATAGCAATGTAAATTAGAGTGATGCAACTGCTGCTAATCCTCTAGCCAAAGTCATTGGCATAAGGTTGACATGATTGTTATGTCACCTCAATGTGATTGAGGAGTATACCTTAATTGCTGAAGATCGTTATGTAAATATTGGATAGTGTATTGATAGTTATATAAGTGATGATCGCATTCATTGTTTGAGTCTCTTTAAGAACTCAATTATTCAGTTTGACTGAAAACATTAAAATACCTTGTTTATCCGAATTGGTTGTGGAGACAATGTTGAACCCCAATTCAAGTGAATAGGATGAACATTGTATTAGCCCCTAGTCACTTAATGAGGTGACGTCTCGGAGTGACTAGATTGTAAGTCGATTGATGGTCGGTTCAGCACCATAAGGTCATAGGGATGACTAGTCGTTTAGATACGCAGACTGTGGGACACTTTGCCAGGCAGTGACATATATAGAGTCCCTTAGATCTATTGCAGACGCCTGGTCGTGGCAGGGACTTCTTTGATATTCCTATGAGTCGATTCTTTAAACTGGAGACTATTATCTGAGCAAGTGCAGTTTTCGAATGACTTTGGTTTTTGTCCTAGGTCGTGCCGTGAAAGGAGGTCAAAGGACATCTACTGGGTCATGGTGATATGTATTGTGCAAAAGGATAGATAGGGCAGATAGGAATTGTCCACCCACGTTGGGTTTAAACATTTCTAGGCCACTCGAGGAGTTGTGACTGGGAAATGCTTGGCTACGCTCGGAAGTAATCTATGGTAGATTTTTCCGGTCTTGCAGTCACACTCCCGATCGAGAAAACCACTCACGATATGTTCATGTACAAGTGCGACCTGAAAGACACCTTGTATTGAGTGGGAGATTGTTGTTAAAATGGAGAAGAAAATCGGTAACACACCCTTGTAGAGTACAAGCAGAATAATGTTGGGATAAGGAGTTATCCACAATTGTGTGTTATAATCATCGCACAACTTGTCCCGGACAAGTGGGAGATTGTTGGAGTATTTGCCCTCCACAATAGTGCATGATAATATTATTAAATCTCATTAAGGAATATGCATGGGGTATTCATTGGCAATACTAGTCAGCTGATCAACGTATATCGGTAACGGTTGGCCAACTAGGGTTTGGCGTTCGTCGTGAGGCGGTGTTGGTGATCCCTTTCAGTCACACCTAAAGGAACGGGCCCCAACATGAAATCTGATTAATTGTATGAGATACAGTTTAATTAGTCCCTTGATAAATCGATGACTAAAAAGTCAGTCGATTAAATTGATTTAGAGAGATATCGAGTTGGGAACTCGAGGCGCGGAAATTATTATTTAATTATGCGATAATTGAATAATAAATAATTTGAGACGGGAATTAATAATTAAAACGGTTAATTATTAAATTCTTACTAATCGATTAATGTGATTAATATTAGTACATAAAATATATGTGTAGATGTACATGTATATTTACGGAGTGTCTAAGACGGAAATAATTGGGAAACGTCTTTATCATAAAAAGATGCTAAAGACGGAAGATTTATATCGATTTGTGAGACCAATTGTAAAATCGAAATGGGCTCATAAGAGCTCCATTTACACGGTCCAAATAATAGAAAAGGGAGCATCATGATTAATCTATTGCATGCTTTTTCTCTCTTTTTCTTTTTGGTCTTCCCAATTCTCTTTTTCTCTAATCCATGCTTAGCTCTATTTGGTGCATACAAAAGAGAATAATTACACTCCACCGTCCACTCTTATAAACCGGCCCCCTCCTATACAACTTAGAGTTGTTCAAATTTTTATTCTACTCACTACTTCTTTTGCATGTGTAAGAATATAAGTTATCTCTCTAAAAATCAAAACACATAAAATTACTAATAGTTAGTAATTAAAATTAATACTAAGAGTCAGTATTATTCACATAGTATTTCAAGGGTAATCTTACAAAATATATAGTTAATATTTGTAAGGTTTTGGGTAAGTTCTTGGGTGCTTAAGAGAGGAGGTGTTCTACCTTGGACACTTGAAGATGGAGGATCTTGCCATTTATTTTAAGCTCAAGAATAACAAAGATGGTGATCTTGGTTGTGCCCAAATACTATCATTTCTCAATGTAAGGAAAATTGTTTCCTCATCTTTTACATTAATATGCTTTTATATTGCATGCATGTTACATAGATCAACTAAAACAAATTATGAGATAATTTGAATTTTAATTAGAGAGTCTAATTAGGATCTATGATCTTTCAGAACTTACGGACTGTCATAAAATCGTTTCACGTACTAAACATGCGGCCCAATCATCACTGGGTGGTTGGCGGGAGGTGTAAAAATGAGGTATCTACACATTGTTACCAGTGATGAGTAACGGTAGGCTTGACTGTTACCATTACATATATTCTACCCTTTCATCTTTACATAGGTTGACAAAAACGACTCTAAATCTTGGGTAGCAAACGATTGACGATTCTTGATTAAGACTTACAAATTGAACACTAGTCCTGAAATGAGAAACTAAGAAAGTACAAGTTAAATGGGTATATCATCATCTATTAAGAGAACCCAACATGTTGATTTTTGTATGCCTCCTTATTAATAAAAAACCTTTTGGGGAAGAGTTTAATGGTCAGCCATGTTTAATTCAACTCCCGAATCCTGACATGTATACATTGACAAAATTACATGCAACCAATGCTAAGGAGAAAACCAGTAACTCAGTGAGGTCATTAATAACAAATTACATGCACCCAATCAATAAGATCTTCTGTTGAGACCAATTTTTTTGAATTTTCTCCACATTACCACTATAAATACACACCTGATCTACTAATCACTTCAAATACAAGCATCACATTATATTACATAACATCTAATTATATAATATCTTCTTCTTAACTACTATCCTAATAATATAACAATGGCATGCCTGGTTAACATCCGCTTTCTTCTGTTTGCAATGTGTTTAGGTTTAATTGGGGTTTATTATGGTAACATTAAAGTAGGAAATGGGCAATGTGGGGGTGATTTACAAGGCCTTCTAACCCAATGTGCAGCCTTTGTTTCAAAACCCGGCCCCATCACCGACCCTACCCAAGGATGTTGTGACGTTATTAAGACCATTGATGTAGATTGTGTGTGTAAGCATATTACTAAACAAGCTGAACAGATGATTAGCATGCCTAAGGCCATGCATTGTCTTCTGTTTTGTGGCAAGCCTTTGACACATGGTTTCAAATGTGGAAGTAAGTCCCATTTACACTATCGAATTTGCTATTCTCTTGTTAATTACTCTTAGTATGAGACTGTTTTACCGGAATCTTACTACTCTTTCCTTTGTTTTTGAAGGTTACACGGTTCCACCAGTGATGAAGGAAAATGGGCTGAATTAAAGAGAGGCCAAAACTTCAATATTATGGCAACAATAATGTTCTTCCTACTAAGCGTAATGGTTGTTCTAAGCATTGTTGTGTACTCCTAATAGTTACCTGCATGGTGTGAGATGCTGTGTTCTTTTGAGTGTTGTTTTAGCTTCAAAAATTTGAGTCCAAGTTTTACAGAGGTTTTAAACCTTCGCAAAGTTTGGTGTGACATGGGACGTCTTGTACTTGTTATTCCTTGAAAGAATTGAGTCCAAGTATATGGCCGACTACACCTTTTTAATTTCATGTTTTATTTGTTTTGATAAATTATTAAATTAACCGGAAAATTAAAATTAATTATCCCCTTAGAACTCAAGATTCAGAAGTTCAAGTCTATAGAACAAATCTTGTGCAAGCAAGGTGCCTATTTGCCAGGGCCGTCTCAAGAAAAGTGGAGGCCCGGTGCAAAAGAAAAAAATAAGGCCTAAAATTTACAAAATCAAATAACGTTTATATAAAATATTAATGCAAGCTACAAATTATTTGAAAAGCGACTCTTTCGCGTAGTTTTTCTTGAAGCGAATTCCTCTATCAAACAATCATAATCTACTTTCTCTAAGAAATCATCTTCTATGGCAATTGTTGCTAATCCGTTAAGCCTCTCTTGCAACATTGTAGACCGCATGTAAGATTTCAACAACTTTAACTTGGAAAAGCTTCTTTCTGCAGATGCAACCGTCACAAGAATAGTCAACAATATTCGATACACAACAAATACATTAAGAAAATACGATTTACGCTTCAAAAATTTCAAAATATCAATAGGCTCCATCTCTTCATCAGGCAATAAATCTTTAAGCAACTTTAACTCCATGAACAATTCATTCCCATCAATATCACATTGTTCACCACTTGTAAGTGCTATTTGAAGATTGTCACAACAAGACTTTAATTTAGCATTATCTAATGAGTTCAACTTACTAGAAGAGAACAAAAAGCCAAAAACATTTTGATATTCTTCATATTGCTCAAATCTCTTTGTGAGTGAACAATTAGCTTGATCAACAACAAATAAGAAGTAGTTAACTCTAAAAGATTCTTCACTAGTTTAGGAAACTACTTCGGATGTGTCATTTTGATTCTCGTCAAAATGTTTTTTTCTTCGACTAACACGCTTCTTTGGAAATATAGGATCAACATCTAATTCAATTGCAATTTCCCTAGCGATATTAACGGCATCATTAAATCCAAATTCTCTATAATCTTCAAAAAATAAAACCAACTTTTTAATATCATCAATTGCCACATCAAGAATCATATTTTTTTATTGCAATTGTTTACTAACAAAATTAATTCTATGCAATATTTCATACCAAATAACAAGTGCTACCAAAAACTCAAAGTCACCAAGTTCATTCATGGCCAAGGATTTAGCTTCACTTCTAATTTTACCATCATTATCCGTTTCTCCTACTTGAAGCAAAGCATCAGATACCTCTGCAATTTGAAACCTAATTGCTTTGACACTATCGACATGACTTTCCCAACGAGTAGATGAAAACTGCTTTAATGTATATTTTGTTACATTATTCTTCAATATTTCCCATCTTTTATTAGAATTTGCAAAAATAGTATATATTCGATGTATTACTCCAAAAAAGTCTTTAGTTTTACCACAACTATTTGCCATATCACATAATGTTAAATTAAGACTGTTGTAGATATCCAGTATCTGCTGAGACTCCAACAAACACCCGATGATTATCGGACTATAACATGTTTTGGAATCGCGGCGTTTGATCGACAGTTTGTGTACAACTTTACGTCGGAAAACTTAAAACGATTTCGAAAATAAAACATTTCAAAACATTTCAAAAATACCTGGAGTGTTTAATGCACGACGACGGGGTCACAATGACACTAACTAGATTCAAAACCGACACCGGACCAAAAACCGACTCAAAAATTCAAATCTCGACTCCAACAACGAGTCAAACCGAGTCAACCACAAAAAACAAACCATTTCAAATCTTCTATGTTAAGGTTTCCCGGAATCTTACATAGTCAAATATCAAACATGTTCATCCAAAACCTAGGATAGAACAAATCATGATTGCTCTTGTGTGAAAGTGACAGGACAACTCGA
The DNA here is from genome assembly GCF_048544455.1 of Silene latifolia. Lineage (NCBI taxonomy): Eukaryota > Viridiplantae > Streptophyta > Magnoliopsida > Caryophyllales > Caryophyllaceae > Silene > Silene latifolia. The sequence goes on from NC_133536.1 coordinate 87,100,926, forward strand.
AGAACCGCGACGTGGCTCGCGCCTCTTTGAGCAGCCCAGGTGGCCACTTCGCTCAAAACTCACACAACCACTCATTTCCTTATAAATACCCCTCAAATGCCCCCATTTGAGAACTTACGCGAGTGTCCGCCCCCTCTTTTCTCCCTTAAAATTCTCGACTCGACTTCTTAAGTCACAATCCGACGCGTATTTACGACCTACCGATCGTAAATACAAGCCTTACACATTGTTTGGTACCGTCATCGTGCATTAAATCACTTGACCGACCACTTTGACCACTACACCGTCACTAATCTTAAAACACTCTTTTTACTTACCAAAACGGTTTTAAACCGAGTTTTTTCCGACCAAACGAGTTGTTACACTTACGTCGGTCACTCGCCATAACAAAACATGTAAGTATGAGGGTGTAAAAATCCTTCTTTTATCATGTTTTTATTTGTTCATGACTATAACATGCTAAAACATGCATAACATGAACCAAAACATGGAATAAACGAGCCAAAACTGATTTTTGGCCTGAGACAGAAGCCCCTTGGTTCGCCGGCTTGCCCGCGCCTCAATGGGGTGTCCAGGTCAGAACTCAACCGTGTTTGTTCTCGTCATTTCCCTTTAATTCATTTTCATATTTTCAATCGGTTTTTACTATTTCAAATATTTTCGAACCTTTTTATTTTATTTTATTTGTTTTAACCATAAAATATTTTTCACCCTTGGTTCCTCATACCATGACGGTTAAATCCGTGTTTCGGTGGTAATATATGGTTAATAACATTTAAAAGGTATTTTAAAGCCTTTCATCATTTCTTTACATTTCCAAAACAAGCATATTAGTCACCGACACAAAGTCATCCTTGGTTCTACATATCATGCCGGATTTTAACCCGGGTACGATGATGAATATCGACTAATTACATTCAAATGAACTTAAAACAATTAGTTCATAATCATTTTCAAAACTATTCATGTCAAGTTTGTCAAAGTCGAACCCGATACCGAATATGATCAAAATAATGATGATTATTCGAGTCTCGTTCCTCAAATCAAGAAATGCGGTCTAGACGACCCCTTCAAACCAAATCGGGTCAAATACCCATTTTTCAATACGTTTTATAAACGTTTTTCAAAAGGTTAGAACACGGCATATCACCGTAAGTTGACCCGCGCCAAAAACATGCCTTTCAATTCTCATTTTCAAAACCATGGGAGGCCCCTTTACACCGCCGGCTGGCTCGCGCCTCATGTAGCTGTCTGGTACAGGGCCTGTTCCCTTTCAAGCATTAGTCTAGGACGATCCCGACTCCGGTTAGCCCGGATATAGGACGGATCAGATGACTATTTGTTTATGCAAAATCATATTCGCAAAATGCTTTACTAAGACAAATGGATCGCGTTATGCACCATAAACCTAATACAGTAAATGGATGTTTAATTCCCGTCTTGCATGCAAATCAACCATAAATCCAACTCGACATCTTATACTTGATACTTGGATTAAATCAACCGACTTAGAAAGCTCTCACATGTTAGGATTAAATTATTGGATGCACATTCATGCATTTAAACTGTTTTGCGCCGTTATATCATTTAAACCGTTTTGCGCCGTTTCTAAACTCGCGTCAGCATTATGCATAATTTATTGAACTGTGAGTGCTTATGTGCTAATTGATCATAAGTCCTTCCGCGTCATTTTCAAACTTCCAAAAACACCCTTTTGCGCCGTTATAATGGCCATTTCAAACCTCGGTCTTTTGCCGACCGTTGCACGCCTTTCTAGGCTGTCATAATGACGATTTTCAAACCCGATTTTTATAACCATTTCAACACGCCTTTCTAGGCCATCGTAATGACGATTTCCAAACCCGGTTTTTATAACCATTTCAACACGCCTTTCTAGGCCGTCGTAATGACGATTTTCAAACCCAGTTTTTATAACCATTTCAACACACCTTTCTAGGCCGCCGTAATGACGATTTTCAAACCCGTATTTATAACCATTTCAACACGCCTTTCTAGGCCATCGTAATAACGATTTTCAAACCCAGTTTTTATAACCATTTCAACACGCCTTTCTAGGCCGTCATAATGACGATTTGCAAACCCGGTTTTTATAACCATTTCAACACGCCTTTCTAGGTCGTCGTAATGACGATTTTCAAACTCGGTTTTTTTACAACCATTTTAAATCACCTTTTTACGCCGTTATAATCGCCGCGTCTAGACACGGTTTTTAACCCGTTTCGCGCCGACAATGGCTCTTTCAAAACCCGAGAAAAGCATACACCCTTTTCTCGAGACACTTTCGAGATCCCGAGGACCATGCACCGTCCCCGAGACCTCTTCAAACATTTCAAACTCGATTGTCAAAACATACAATTTTGAATTTCAAAACCGTCTTGGAAAACAATACACTGTTTTCCGAGCCGATTCAAACTCAAAACCGTCTTTTGCAAATAAACTTAAGACAACCCTTTCAACTGACCGACTTACGGAGATCTCTATCTTCGGAAGCCGTCCACAAAGCGACGAATGAATCTTTTTGAAAATTTCTATTTTCGAAAACTTCAGTCCACCATTCCAATTCCGCCTCGTGTCTATCGAGTCGAAGCAAACGTACTTATGGGTCTTTACTTATGAGTCTTCTCACCACGAGACCCGTCCAATGGCGTCGCGCCGTTATGCTGGACACGTGTTAAAAGTTTGGTCAACACCGTCACGTCATAAATCGAGTCAGCACCGAGGGACCACACACGATCACCCTCGTCTTTTTGAGTCTAATCTTCGTCTCGTCCTTGTGTTGTCTGCGTTCAGTCTTTGAATCGTGTTGGATTGAGTTGTAATGTGAGCCGTTTTTCTGCCTCAGAGCCATGGCCCCGTCTTCAACTTCGTCTGTGAACAACAACAACAATGATAGCAACAGAGATGTTACGACTGATCAGCTAGCCAGCCTGCTCACCGCTCTTAAGGTCACCCTGGATCGTGTCGAGACCCGTATCGACGCCCTGGAAAACAAGGAAATTGGAGAACATAATACTCCACCTCTGACTGAAACTGAGAAGAGGCTAAAGCTCTTGGAAGAACAGCTCCTACCCCAGGGTAACAATATCCATCTTGATAACAACCGAAGGTTCGAACCTGTTGGAGATCAGTTACCTGACAACTTTACCCTAACTGATATACCTAAGTTCAAAGGAGTGGAGGACTCGCTCAATCATATATGTGCCTTCAAAGACTACATGGCCATTAAAGGGGTCAAACAGGAGCTCTTCACCCGGATCTTTCCGTCCTCTTTGGAACCGACCCCTCGTCAGTGGTACTACTCCCTTGATCCGAAAAACCTTACTACCTGGGATGAGGTCGCAGTTGAATTTGCTAAGCAATACGCTGACAATGTTGAAATCCAAGCCAATACCCGTACCCTTAAGGTCCTAACCCAGAATAACAAGGAGGGATTCACCGAGTTCTTAACCCGTTGGAGAAGGGTAAGTACTCAGCTAGTCAGCAAGCCGAGTGAATCAACTTTGGTGGAAAAGTTCGTCAACAATCTCCGCCCAGTGTATGCCAACTTACTGAGGTACCAAAATATCAAGACCTTCCAAAATCTGCAAATTCTGGGGACACGCATTGAAGATGACCTCCGAAAGGGTGTCTTGGCCAAGACTACTGGCAGAGGCTACCAAGGATCCACCTCAACCGGGTCTCGCCCTTACGGCCAAACAAACAAGATTGATGAGGTCAACCTCGTTGAACCATCTGCTAAGAGAGATGAGCGCCCCCAGAGAGTGTTCACTAATATAGGGTCAACTTACGCTAGTGCTCTGAAGAGGCTCATGGACCAGGGAAAGTTACAACCAATCGGACCCACCACGGATCCGACCGATGCTAAGAAAACCCGCTTCTGGAACCCCGATGCCTATTGTCAGTACCATCAAGGGAAAGGGCATGATACAGAAACCTGCTTGAAACTCAAACACATCATCCAAGACATGATTGAGAAAGGGGAATTGCCTTTACCCCCGCCGACTAAGCCAAGCAACAAAACAAATCCTCTGGGAATCCACGCCATCTCCAACGATGAGCCAACTCTGGACTGCTCACACCTCATCCTGCCAATTGATGACGAGGTGAATGCCTTGGAGGAAGACCCTCGGACGGGATATTTGTGTTCAGTGCCGCCACTATGCTCACCATGTTCCAACAGGTTGAGGAAGCCATAGATAGCCTCTCCGAGAGGATTACCGGACTTGACGATGCCTACCACCGGCTTATCTTCAATCCTCCACCACCACGCCAGAGGGAGAGTCCCCCAAGCACCCAAAACTACCCTCACTAGGACGAATTGATCCCGCAACCATTCTGGTATGCACCTCACAATAATTAACCTCACAATAATCACCCTCACAATAATTAAACCCACAAAAACTACCCCCACAAAAACTACCCTCACAAAAATTACTCTCACAAAAATATCCCTCACAAAAACTGCCCACCAAGAAATACCCCTCCAAGGTGCCTTCGAGATCCTGAAATCAACGACATCTGGAGAGACGACGTTGAAGATGTCTACCTTGTCCCAGAGAAAGAGAAACGGGCAAAAGAGATCGGTCACCTTACCCGGTCCAGGCGCCCCTATCAGAACCCGAAGAATCCAACGGTCGTTCCAACAACAAACGACCAAGTTGTCCCGGAAGTAGACACTTAACCAAAGGCTCTTGAGAATTCAATCCTCAAACAGCTTCAGAAGGCAAAAGCCGAGATCTCGATCTGGCAACTGATCGCGGCATCCTTTGAACATCGACAGGCTTTGCTACAGGCCTTGGGAAAACTAACCGTTCCCTCAACCTCTTCCACTGAAGAAATAGTGGCACATATGACAAGGGACGCCCCTGACTTGAACTACCCAGTCGTCTTCTCTGACGAAGATAGCCCTCCCTTCGGAGCCAATCATAACCTTGCCCTGTACATTACCGTACAATGTCTCAAGAAGAATGTGCCCATGGTCCTTGTGGATTATGGATCCGCGGTGAATGTCATTCCCCTCAAGACTGCTCACAAGCTGGGTATTAAGGAAGCGGATTTGGTCCCGACAAACCAAGGAGTACGCGCCTACGACGGCACTCGTCGCAAGGTCGCGAGGCTCATCACTCTGACTGTCACAACCGGACCGCTGGAAAGGCAAAACAGTTTTCAGGTGGTCGACATCGACGCCTCTTTCAATATGCTCCTGGGACGTCCCTGGATTCACGCCGTCAAGGCAGTTACCTCGACTGTCCACCAGAAAATCAGGCTCCCCTTCAACGGGAAAACAATCACAATTCCTGCTTCCCTGATCAAAGCTGTCATGAGAAAGGGAATAACCTCCCAGACCATTGAGGAAGATGATAATGAAATGTCGGGATTCCAAGTTGTGAATGCCATAACTGATGAATCAACACCCTTTGATTGTGACCCGTTTGCCAACCTCACAGTCAACCGCATCATGATGCGCCAGGGTTACTTCCCGGATTTGCCCCTCAATCCACTGAAGAGCACCTTACCTCCCTTGAAATAGGCTAAGGTCCCCAACATTCCCTTCGGACTGGGATACGAGCCTACCAATGAAGATATCCAGGAGATGAACCTTTTAGTTCGAAAACACAAGAAGCAGGGAGTTATCCTCCGTCCCTATCATCTGACCCTCAATGGATACTTTGTCCTTGAGGTAGAATCAGAGCTCTACCATGGCTTTCCGGAGCCGATCTATGACTCTGTGGCCAAGGCCAGATACCCGAGTGTGGAAGTCTTCCAGGACTGATACTTCATCCCCGACAACACCGAAGCTGCATCGACCGAGTCTAGGCCGGCTTCGTGCCTCGATGGACAAGCTGTCACTCTCCTCTTTGGAGAAGATAACAACAAGCACCTCGACTATGAGGACATCATCAACATCGCCCTGAAGGACAATCAGTTTGACCCAACCGCCTTGATCTCCGACACTCACCCGGAGAAAGCTACACAGGGCTAGAGGAAAACCGTCAAGTGGACAGATCGCCAAGGCCGCATTCCCATGATCACAACTGGAGAAGGCCCTATGTTCAAAGAGGAAAGTGAAGAAGAATCTGAATCTGAATCTGAGTCTGAGTCGGAGTCAGAGTCTGTCGTAGCTTCAAACACTCCTGATGTCCCAGTCAAGGTCCCCTTCCCACTATTTTATCACAAGGTCGTGACTGATGCAGAGGCTGAGTCTACTAGGGGCATCCCCACTCCAATGAAAGGTGACAACCTAGAGCCTGTTCCAGGGACCACCTCCTCTACTGCGTCGCCTCTGACCGACCATGAGATGTGTGTCCTCTCCGAGATTTTCGCTCGTGTCAACTTAATGAACGCTAATTTTGCTTATGACTCGTCTCAATTTAACTGCAATGCAATTCTGAATGACTATGAGGAATTTGACTTGAGTGACTACCCACCTCACCTAGCCAAAGAACTTGACAAACGGGAAACCAGAACCCCCGTCATTGAGGAGACCGAACCTATTAACGTAGGAACCGACAACACACCTCAAGAACTTAGGATAGGGACAACCCTGGACCCCTCGGAAAGACAACAGTTCATTGACCTCCTCCACGAATACAAGGAAGTATTCGCCTGGTCCTACAAAGACATGCCTGGGATTGACAGGGAAATTGCAGAGCACCGGATACCCATTAAGCCCGGAGCTAAACCTGTGAAGCAGAAGCTACGCCGGATGCGTCCTGAATGGGGCCTAAAAATCAAGGAAGAAGTGGATAAACAGTTCAAGGCTGGTTTCATCAAAGTGTCTGAATACTCTGATTGGGTGGCCAACATTGTGCCCGTACCAAAAAAAGACAGAAGAATTCGGGTTTGCGTCGACTTCAGGGATCTGAACAAGGCGAGTCCAAAGGACGAATTCCCTTAGCCACGTGTTGACATTCTGGTGGACAACACTGCTGAACATGCTCTCCTATCATTCATGGACGGGTATGCTGGGTACAACCAGATTAAAATGGCTAAGGAAGACATGCACAAGACTGCATTCACTACACAGTGGGGTACATATTGCTACATGGTCATGCCCTTCGATCTCATCATCGTCGGGGCTACTTATCAAAGAACCGCTACCACTCTCCTACATGATATGATTCACAAGGAGGTAGAGGTGTATGTCGATGACATGATTGTCAAATCAAGAGAATGGGACGGCCACATCAACGCCCTTCGAAAATTCTTCGCTCGTCTGCGGAAGTATAACATGAGACTAAATCCTCAGAAGTGTGCATTCGGGGTCACCTCCGGAAAACTCTTGGGACATATCGTCAGCAAAAGAGGCATTGAGATTGATCAACCAAAATCAAAGCCCTTCAACAAATGCCTCGGCCTAGGAACGAGAAGGAGATTCGGGGATTTCTCGGTCAGGTCCAATACATTAGCCGCTTCATTGCCAAGCTCACCATGATTTGTGAACCAATATTCAAGAAACTTCCCGCCTCCGATCACACCGATTGGGACGACGATTGTCAAAAGGCCTTCGACAGGATAAAGGAAATCCTATCCAAACCTCCTGTCCTCATGCCACCTCAACCGGGGATTCCTCTATTCCTATACCTGACTGTTACCAACACGGCCATGGGAGCTATTCTAGCACAAAAAATCGACGACGAAGAACGAGCCATCTACTATATCAGCAAAAAGTTCATCGAGTACGAGATAAGGTACACCCAACTGGAAAAGACATGCCTTGCCCTAGTATGGTCAACAAAGAACCTGCGGCATTACATGCTCAGCTAAACGGTCCACATCTACTCCAAGATGGACCCGGTTAAATATATCTTCGAAAAACCCGTACTAAACGGAAGGCTATCTAGGTGGACACTCATGCTGTCCGAGTTTGATCTCAAGTTTGTACCCCTCAAGGTTATCAAGGGAAGAGCAGTCGCCGATTTCCTGGCAGAGAATCCTGTCAACGAGGATCTAACGACTGACACATGGTCACTTCCTGACTAAGACATCCTTTGTGCCGACTCCGACGCATAGGACCTATACTTCGACGGTGCATCTAATCTGAGAGGATTTGGGGTAGGAATCCTTCTAATATCGCAAGAGGGAGAACATGTTCCGATCTCGGTCAAACTGGACTTCGCCGTCACCAACAATGCCGCTGAATATGAAGCATGCGTCATCGGCCTACAAGCAGCCATCACACTTGGCATCAAGAGATTGAGGGTCCATGGTGATTCCTCGCGCATCATCAATCAGGTGTCCGAATCATGGAAAATCCGAAGTGACAGTTTAGCTCCCTACCGAGTAAAATCAATCAAGAGGCTGAGTTCTTCAACCCAATCGATTATTTCCACTTGCCAGAGAGGAAAATCAATTTGTTGATGGCCTAGCGAAACTTTCCACACTCGTCAACATACCTGACGACATGACATCGATGCCCCTATGTGTCGAGAGAAGGAGCGAGCCAGCTCACATTTGTGCCAACAACGATGACGAGGAAAGCCATGATGAACCTTGGTACCAAGCCATCCTCAACTACAAAACCAAAAACGAATTCCCTCCTAACTCTGACCCAAGAGGACAAAGAGTCATCCCTTTACTTGCATCACAATTCGTGATAAACCAAAATCAACTCTACCAAAGAACACCCCAAGGAATTCTCCTCCTTTGCATTAACCATCACAAAGCCAAAAAAATCATGGGAGAGGTCCACGACGGAGAATGTGGCCCTCACATGAGCGCAATGATGCTTACCGGAAAAATCATGCGGCTAGGTTACTACTGGACCACCATGGAAGCCGATTGCCGTAACTACGTCAAACATTGCCACAATTGCCAAATCTTCGCCAACATACAATACATACCACCATCCCTTTTATACACCATGACATCACCCTAGCCTTTCTCAACCTGGGGCATCGACATCATCGGGAGAGTCAACCCGGTGGGCATCAAGGGGCATTGCTTCGTCCTCGTCTACTTCACCAAATGGGTGGAAGCACGGTCATATGCAGTCTTGACCGCCAAACAAGTGGCCAAGTTCATCCAGAACAACATCATCTGCCGATATGGGGTACCCCATGAAATCATCAGCGATCAAGGCTCTCACTTCCGGGCGGAAACTCGGGCCTTGCTGGACAAATACAAAATCTAACGACATCGATCATCCCCCTACCGTCCCCAAACCAACGGAGCGGTCGAGGCAGCTAACAAAACTCTTATCACCATTATCAAGAAACTGCAAGACAACTACCGCGATTGGCCGAGCAAACTCCCATTCGCACTCTGGGGATACCGAACCTTCATTCGAACACCGGCAGGCGCCACACCCTTCTACCTAGCATATAGCATGGAGGCGGTTCAACCGGTAGAGTTAGAGGTCCCTTTTCTACGCATCCTACTGGAGAGTCAAGTCCCTGAGGCGGAATGGACCCGCCGAAGGTACGAGCAACTCACTCTTCTAGACGAACGGTGACTCAACGCCTTGCACAACGTCTAGCTATACCAACGACGTATACAACGAGCATTCAACAAGAAGGTCAAACCCAGGAACATCCAAGAAGGCGACTTGGTCCTCAAGTCGGTTCGTGCACCGCTACCCATGGATCCGAGGGGAAAATTCAAACCCAACTGGGCCGGGTCATACCTGGTCAAGAAAATACTTTCGGGGGGCGCAGTGAGACTGAGTGACCTAGATGGGGAGGATTTTACAAACCCGACCAACCTAGACCAACTCAAGAAATACTACCCTTAAACCATAGCAACCAACGACCTAGCCTAGTTTTACAACTAGCAAGCACCTCAACCCTTTTCAAGTCAAGTTCCTCAACGCATTCTGATTTGATATTGCATGTTTTATCGAGTCTAAGTTGCACCTTGCCCTTTTCAAAGGTCCTTTGATCTGTCAAAGGCAACATCCATTTGCACTAAAACAAAAAAACCCCTGAACTACGAGCATGGTTTGATTTCACCTCTTCAGGTGAATACGTAGGCAGTCCCTATTATGCATGAGGGATACAACCACAAAACCCAATCAAAATCTACAAATCATTTCGAACTACGATCATGGTTTGATTTCACCTCTTCAGGTGGATACGTAGGCAGTCCTTTCTTACACAAGAAGGATACAACCATCCCCATAATAAAAAAAACCATACAAAAAAATCCCATCAAAAAAAGAAAGGGAAAAGCATTCCCCTTTCCCACAAAATACAACAATAAGATTTTCTCCCTTCCTCACAAAATACCATTTTCCCAAGTGCAAACATTTAGGACGATTCAAGCCGAATTGCCTTTACAAAATGGATGGAAGAAACAAGCATTCACAATTTTTGACACGGGTAATCCTCTTACTTAATTAATAATGAGAGGGATTACAATTTCAACAACAAATAAAGCTCAACGAGTCTACAACTTGTCAAAGCTAAGGTGTCGACTAAAACACCTCACATAATAAAACTAGCACAAAACACACGATAACTAGCTAGTACAACATAATAAAAACTCACAACACTAATACAACATAATAATAAAGTGGGTAATGCAGGTCTTCACTCTTCCATTTTACCCTTGCCTTTTCCCTCGGGGTACATCTTCCCCTTGTTCTTATTGTTGGCTCGCCTAACATGGATTTTCTCCTCGGAACGGATCCTCAACGGATCTAAGATGGCGACGGCCTCCGGTCTAGCACAAGACCCCATGTTCGACCCAATACGAGCCAATGCACAGCCCACCATGTTCTTGGGACCCGAGCTTCTTCTCGTTGGTGGTCTTATCACATCCGGGCTAGCTCCATCAACATACTCCTCAAAGAAGGCACGGTTGGCCTTGCCAACCTCTCGATACTTCAAGTCGACAACCTCGTCCTTACGGAATTTGGACCTCTCTTCCAAGGACGGAGCTCGTGACCACTTGACATAAGCGGGAGTCACCCATGATGTGGCAACGGGGTCTGGTACCTCCCAAAGCGGCCGAGTGGCCCACCATCTTTCAAAGACCTCCACAATCTCGGAGTTCCGGAAAACATTCTCTTGGACAAGGGTATCTTGAGCGGGCACCTTTTGTTGACGCTCCATTTGCCTCATGAGCCTTTTGAGATAAATGAAGGAAGCAACCTTCAAACCCACCACCATCAAAGAATGAGGACTAGCACCCGAAGCGGGCAACCCCGTGAAGGACCTCAAGTGCCACCATGGCACCACCCAACGGATGTGAGGACCACCCTCCTCCGCCAATCTTGCAGCCCAATAAGCCTCGGTAGAAGCAAAACTATCCGAGTACAACTTCTTCTTCATGGTAAGGTGACAGAAGGAATAAGAAGAAGAATCAACCGGAGGCTCTACATACCTTAGCCTCTCCAATAGCCACACTTGGAGGATCCTTGGGGATCCGAACGAAGGAGCTTCTCCGCAAGAGCCTTCCTTGTCCAAGGCTTGGATGATCTCGCCAAGCACCAACCACGATGGATCTCTACCATGCTCCATTTGCTCAACCACATGAATAAGGGTCATGCTACCATAGCATTTCGGCCCCTCCTTCTTCAAAACATCAACAAAGAGGTACACATGGACAAGGCAAAAGGCAAGAGCCCTTCTCCTAGCCACCTCCGAAACATTGACATCTAATCGGTTTGAAAAGATGTTGATAAGAGCCAACATATCCACACCATGAGGAGCAAGGAGGAAGTTGACTTGACTCGTCGACAAACCCAACATGGAACGGAATTTCTCCTTGTAGCACAACCGAGTCGGAGGAAGCACCGGAACACAACCCGGCCACCCACCAATGGCTCCAACTTTTTCGGCAAGAGGATAAATTTCACCCTTCGGGAAAACGAAAACATGGTGTTTCGAATCCCAAAACCGAGAACATGCTTCGAGAAATGAGGGTTGCACCTTGACTTGACGAAGCACTAACAATTGACCAACTCCCATGCAAATGAGTTGATACTTTTTGGGAGGCGAAAAATCCCGACACCATTGTCGCAATGCATTCTCAAGAGCATCCATGAAATATTTTAGTGGAAGAAGAAGAAGAAGTGTTGTAGAGATGTTTTTGTGTTTCGGATGATGAAACAATGAAGCGCTAACATCACTATTTATACAAAAATGATCAGCGCGTTTTTCAGAAAAAGGGGAGAGCTGGCTTCCATCGCCATGCAGCTCGCGCCTCTTTAGGCCTTCTCAGGATTCCCGCTTTTGACTTGTCTCTTTCAAGTTGTGTTTTCTCCTGACACCTCAAACCTCCCGCCAGGATGCTCGCGCCTCTTCGGGATGATCCAGGACATTTTGTGTTTCCTCACACTCACATTTCCTTATTTTCGCATTTTACGAAATTCGACACGGTTTCCATGACGCAGCTTTAAACAAACGGATTTTTCCTTCTTTTTTTAAAGGGGGGAAGGGCTAGTCGCCCCGATCCGCGACGGATCGTTTCCATGTCAATCAAACGGATGTTTCCATGTCAATCAAACGGATCATTTCCATGTCAATTAAAATTCCGAAAATTTTTCGCTTTTTCACAATTTTCCATCAAAATAAAATTCGAAAATTGATAACACGACATCAGTTTTCCTCCAAAATTCAAGCACTCACAAATTCGAGTCTTGACCTCAAAAATAAAATATGATCGTGAAAATATTTTCTAAAAATTCATCCCTGACGGTTTGATGTTTGAATTTTTCGAGTCACAAATCAATTTCAACATTTCGATGCAATTTAATTCACGACACGAGTTAATTGCTCAATTTTCAAATCAATTCCTTTTGAAATCCAAACGTGACAACTTGTGGTGAAAATTTTCAAAATTCATTTCAATTTTCAAAATTCAATTTTAACTTCGAGTCATCTTGGTTAATTTTGTTTTCAATCAAATGCTTTTACGTGTTTACATTTATGTATATGTGCTATCTGTTGCCTATTTTCTACACTAACGATGCAGGAACTGGTGCAAAGCAAAAGAAGAATCGACAGCCGACAGCTCCGAAAGACAACACAAAAAAAAAGTCGAAAATCACAAAATGAGCCACAATCCAAAAACACATATATACAAACCACCTGACGCAAAATACATCGACACACGTTTGCTACGGACAACTGGCCGTACAAACAGGATCCAGTACAACCATCTATCATACAGACACTGGCCTAAAACAACCATCTATCATACAGACACTGGCCTAAGACAATAAACTGGGGGCTATCCGCCACCTACCGAACTAAGCACTCTCTATCCTCTCAAACGGAAAATTAAGGGAGCAACACAAGAGCCAGATGAGAAACAACGGAAGCAGAGGTGGTTACCATGACGGTAATACCTCGTTCCTGCTCCACGACAAAAATGAAGACAGTGTCTGGCAGACTTTGGATGATAAGGAGGCCAAGGACCATGATGCGACGCGCCACCCCGGTGTCAACCTCCAATCATCAGCTGCCCTGTCTATGAGCCACAACGAAAAGGACAAGCCGGCTGCGACAGCCGCCTCCCTTCCTCTACGGAAGCATCCTCTGTTGGGTTTCTTTAAACTCAATACTATACATATTCATATATGAATTAATTTATTTGGTCATAAAATAAATACATGATCTTATGCATGCAAACTTAATAAAAAGAGATGAAAAAAATCGATTTCTCACTATCTTATTTTCGGCCATTTTGGACACAAGTGAAGTCTCCTACCTCACTTGTTCTTGAGCTTATGTATTAGGATGATCCTCCAAAATTTCAAGAGTAGAAATCCTCCTAAAGAGATGCACTCAAGACACTCCCTTAAACAAATATCAACACTAACTAGGTATATAATATTTGTAAACCTTAAATGTATTTCTAGTATAATGCTAGATTAATAGAACATATATTATGATAGAACTAATTTTTATCATGTGATTTCTAGAGAGAGTTTTTATTTTTAAAGAATTTTTGTCTCACAAAATTATTAGAATGATTAGTATTGTACACATGCAAGAGAATAAATCTCAATATAGAGAAAAAGAAGAGAGCCCACGGTTGGGCATAGGAGAAGACAAAAAGTGAAGATGCTCTTTCTTTTTCTCTAACCCATGTGACTAGGGTAGCTTAACTCATGCAAAATATAATCATCATAACATTAGCATGGATAAGACAAATAACAAACCCCATAACCTACTCCAATATTTCGGTCATTGAGATAATATGGAGCTCTTTTTATGTTTTGTCATTTGTACAAATGTGTGTCATGTGACATGTAATATGTCATATGTCACATTTAATCTAAAATGTATATTTAACAAATTAAATATCATTTATAAATTAAATAAATCACATTTAACATTTTGACTAGTAATTTTAAATTACTTTTACATAAAATGGTCATTTTAATATTAGTTAGTATAATTCACAACTTATGGTAATTTTAACTAACATATCATTCTTATCTCGCATGTTTCGCAAACACCGATTAATTATTAGTAATATAACACTTTTATTTACTAAATTAAATCTTACTATAAGATTCCATTTTAAACTCTCTCAAATAATTTATGTTCAAATTTAAGGAATTGATCAACTCGTATCATCATACAATTGATAAGTTTTATCCATTACGGGAAATGTCCTATAGGTGTGACCTAAAGGGATCAACTGACCACCACCGTCTTACGACAGTAATGTCAAACTCTAGTCAGCCAATCATTACCGATAAATGTTAGTCAGTTGACTATATATAATAGAATCATCCCAAGCGTATTCTTAATTATGAGATTTAATATGTCATTGACAATTGTGATCGCATTATTGTCGAGGACACTTACTCCAACAATCTCCCACTTGTCCTCGACAAGTGTGCGTCACCAATTCTCTTGTCCTATTACTATCTCCCACTCAATGCAAGGTGTCTTTCGGGTCGTACTTGCAAGTGATCATATCGAGAGTTGTTTCCTCGATCTGGAGAATAACTGATTTGACCGGAATTATCTATCATAGATACCTTCCGAGCGTGGCCACGCATTTCCAGTTCATTACTCCTCGAGTGGCCCTGAGATATTGTTTTAACCATGACAAGGGGGTGGACAATTCCTATCGCACTATTCCCTTCGACTAGCCACAGCCATCATAACCCAAAATATGCCCATTTGACCCCATTTATGAAGGTCGTAGTAACATAAATCAAAGTTAATTTGAAACTGTGCCACCTCAGGCGAACAGTCTTTAGTCAAAAGAATCGACTCATTAGAATACTATAGTAGCTCTCGCCATGACCAGGCTTTATAAATTTGCCAGAACTCTATAAGCGGTCATTGCCCGATAGAGTGTTCCTAAGAGTCTTCCTATGTGATCGACTAGTCATCTCACATAACTCTATGGCACTTGCACTTGCCATCAATCGCATCACACTCTAGTCACTTCGAGACGTCACCTCATACAAGTGATTATGGGCAAATACTATGTTAATCCGGGTTCACTTTAACGGGGTTCAACATTGTCATACAACCCGTTTGGATGTAACAAAGTACAAGAAAAAATTTTTTAAAGTAAAAACTCGAATGACAAATGCGATTATCACATATGAATAGTCAATGCCTGATTACTATTTCATATTCTATAATCTAATTTGATCTTGTATGTAGTTGTTCATTTCAATCCAATTGAAATGACATGACTCATCACGTTTAGCCTATGATTAGGCATTGCTAAGTAGGTTTTAGCAACTCCTTGCTCAACCTTGCTATATACTCGTTTTCCTTTCGTAATGCATACCTTGTATTACAAAACTTTCTGAGTACGTGTCTGGATCCAATCTAGACATAGGCTCTCTTGCCTTAGAATAGCTCCTACTGTTTTCACAGTGTGCAGGACTCATCCTTCTTGCACATCTCATGATTACAAGTGTACTCAATATCCGTTGTAAATATCTCTCATTGCTTTATTGCCTAGAACGATTCTAGCAAGTCTATTTCTTGAATAACATAGCCATAATGGTTTCTTAACCATCTTTATGTGTTTTGAATGTGGTTTTGTCGGAAACCATGCGCAATCTCAATTGTTAATTGTCTTTTGTGTAACACCCTTACACAAATTAGTGAATTGCATCAAAAATACTTTGCTTTACACCCTTACTTCTTCTTTAAGCACTTAAGGGTAATCCTTATGGCTTAGTTGGTAACTATTACCTAAAATCGATTTGAAACAATTCATCATACTCAAAGTATATGAAGTGTTATACATCATTTCCTATTTAATTGATTTGGCAGCGGAAGCAAATGGAATCAATCAAATATGTTCAACTTGATTGAACTAGTCAAGAATCTTATCAACATAAGGTTTCTTATTTGACGCTAATATCATGTAGATTTATTTCCATAAATCCGCATATTAAAGATGTATTAAGTTTCTCCAAAGTCTCAAATTATTCCCAATGATCAATATGTCATCCACATAAAAGACTAATTTTAAAATTTCCGTAACTCTCACTAAATTTCATGTATAAACACAACTTCTCAACCTATTGAGAAAAGTTTTAGAACATGATCAAAACATTGACTCCAACTCATTGATGTCCTACTTAAGACCATCTCTTAAGTTGCACATTGTCTTAGGATTGTAAGAATCTACAAAACTCATAACATGTATAGAATACATTCCTTCTTTGAAGAAGTGGGTTTTAAATTTACTCGTTATATATCTCATCATAATGAAATATAATCCCTAGAAAAATCCAAATAGACTTATGTATTTTAACTAGTGCAAAATCGTTTGCAACTAATTAAGCTTTGAAATCTCTCTTTATTAGTGCAAACCCTTTGTCACTAATCAAGGCTTTTATTTTGGATTTTCATGACTCTAAGCCTTGTATTGAGTTGTGACTTAAACACTCTCATGTAAGTCATTTGTTCTTTTCTTTCGAGAAGTAACTTGAATCAATCAATTTCTTTGTAAGTTGCAAGCTCTTTACTTTCTAAAAGTAACACTAATTCATCATCTTCAATAAGTGATGACTTTAACCTCCTAGGTTTTGAAGAAACAACGTCTTACACAAAACGTCTCATGTAGCCAAGAAAGACCAGTTTCTTGCGACATAACATTCTGATACCATCTCATGTAGCCAAGAAAGACCAGTTTCTTGCGACATAACATTCTTTTGTGGCTCTTAAATATTTTCTCCCACTCTGTCTTCTAGAAATAAACTTGTATTCTAGAAAGACAGCTTCACGAGCCACAAACCTGTTGTACTCGTGATTATAGTAAGAAAAAATGAGCATTTATTTCTTTTTAAAACTTACAAGCATCGTACTCTACCATTTCATATCTCATATGAATCGTTTAGATTTAGTGGAAAAACAACTTAGACAAAATGATAAAATCCCCAAAATTAGATCAAGTAACTCAAGGTAACTTGAATAAAATCCAAACCATATCGAACAGGGTTTGATTTCTATATCTAGCCACACCTTGTCCCATAATGTGTGCTAGGAGAAATTAACTTGTGATACTATATCACACATCCTTTGGCTTATATCAATGTTTTCACTTAGATAATCCCATCACGACTAAATCGTGATCGTTTGAACTCTTTGAACTTCTTCAAAGATTTTTCCTTGTACCTTATTAAGTGAACACTATAGTATCCACTTTAATTGTCAGTAAAATAAAATGATCAACCTTTACTGGATCAATGATTTGCATTCTCAATTTCCTTTTCAACCAAAAGGCATGAGAAATCTTGCTTTAATTTGAATACAAGATACGCATATACCATAAGATTAACAATCTAATGGTTTCAAGAGTACTCGGTAACTCTTTGCGTTTATCATTCCAGAATTAAAGTTTTAATCTTGGGATACCAATTTGAGTCTTGTATCATCTACATGATATATCATTCTAGTTTGGTTTTTAGAATATAGTCACCTTGATAATGGGCTAGCCATACATCAAATCGTGGTGTAAATGGGTCACAAAAGTGAAACCTCTTTTGCATCATAACAAAATTATATTCTTATTTAGAGTTTATGAACTTAATAGTCATAATTAAGGTACAACTTTAAACCCAAAACTAGTTTGAGTACACAATGACTCTATCTCTCGACATTTTTTTTATGCTAATCGTCATATTCTAATCTTCCTATGTACGAATACAATGATGAAAACCACCACCGATTTCTAATATTGACGAAGTGGTACTAGCAAATTTATGTCAATCAATTAAATAAAGAACTAAGTCTCATTAGATGTCCCACAACTAACTTGCTTATTCTTTAACAACTTGAGGTAGTTTCCTTTCTAGTGTCCAACACTTCCAAAAGGAAACTTTATCGATTGGAATTGATAGGTTTAGTCTTTACTTTTACCTTTGTCTTGTCAATTCCATTATAATCTTTACTTCTTGAACCTCGTCCTTTTCTTAACGATTAAGAGAATGCTCCCACTCATTTCAATAAACCTTTGTTTAGAGAAGCAAAAATTTAATTTCATGAAGACTACTCTTCAATTCATTCGTTTAGTCTTAAAACTTTCATTGAAGTGGTTGCGTTATTTTGGTCAATTACGATTTCTAACAAATCTAATTACCAAAACAATTTATCGTTTCAAGGTACTTAACTCAATTAAGCATGTGAGAAACAATCCATTGTAAGTAGATGTGTTAGTCAAGAATCAAAAGCCTGTTTGATAATGAAAAACTTCTATCTACACTCTTCACAAGAATTCTTTGCAATGGTTAATATGAGGTTTTTTTTTAGAAGAAAATTCATATTTTGTCGTTAGTTACGATGTTTTAATGGAGATTTGAATCGAAATGATATCGTATATAAATTGGTGAAGAAATAGAGCGATGCGAACGATGCGACAATGGAATGATGAAAACTAACATTTATCGTTATAATAATACTTGTAAACAAGTAAAACATTTACATAGTGACCTCTACCCAACTATGATAAATGATTCCAAGATCCAGATTCATATTAACTTGGGCACGCTTTGGCGATATAACCCTTATCAATATAACTCGGTGGATTAACTCTTTAATCGATTCTACTTTTAGAACTCTTGGTCGATAAAATTACATTAATATTTATCTTTAGCCCAAAACACATCCGGCTATGGTCGAGAATACTTTTGTTGAGTTCAACCCAAATTTCGAATAAATGTGTCCATGATCCAAATTCACATTAACTTGGGCACGCTTTGGCGATACAACCCTCATCAACATGAATTCGGTGGATAGACATTTATCACCCACTTCCCCTACGTAACAAGGTTTGTACCCTGTTTTGGCCGAGCGCACTCCCTCACGAAATAGGTTTTCATGGTTTCTACTTTTTGGTAAGGCTAAGTCTCAATTGTTTATTTTAGCGAGAGGTCATGTCAATTTATTATCTATCACGTTTTAAGTGAACTAAAGCGGTGAACTACGATAATTGTAATTGACACGGTCGATATCTGGATTTAAAATGCATGTTTAGTTATGGCGATTTAGCGATGCATGCAACATATAAATAAAATGCAAAGCATAAATTAAAATCCTAATATGGCCTTCCTAAAATAGAAAATCTAATTAACTATTACAAATGCGGAAACCAACTCCTTGGTCCCTTGAACTTCGGTCTTGGCACGCATCACGAGGCAACACCGTCTTCTTGAAAACTCCGGGAAATTACAAAATAAATTACATAATTTCCTATTATACATTTGTAATAAAAATTAAATAACTATTAAATTAGAAATTGGTGATACAAGATCACAAAATTACAACCGAATCGATATTCCCATACATTTCGGGTAATATCGACTAAAAACTAAGACCATACTAAGTACAAAATACATAATTCAAAATTATATAAACCAAAATTATGACAATCATAAATAAAGTGCAACATTTATAATATGTATGAACATGCCAAATTTTAAGCTAAATCGCCTTTAAAGAGCCAATATCGTATATTAATCGGTTTTTACGGATTTGCGTGATTTAACTTATTAAATCACAATATGTTACATAAACTCATATTTATGTTCAAGTTAATTACCCTAACTCACTTAGGACTCAAAATTTAGTCTTCACTAACACTTTGACAATAATTCAACTTGATTTGACAACATTGTTCATTATGGACTTGAAATTACAATTTTATAACATAAACTTCAAATTAAATCAAAATAATTTCAATTTCTTGTAATTATTAGATTATTGTATGCATCTAAATCACATAGGGAGGATGAAATAGTGGGGTATTTAGCTAGTTGAGAAAATTCATATTGGTTATACTTTTTGTAAGATTGCCTCTTTATTCCCTTTAATGGATGAATATAAGGCTTGCTTTTCTTGCAAAAAAAAAAAATCAAAATAATTTCAAATAATTTCAAAATTTGAAATTCAAACTTATGAACATTCTGGAAAAATACCATGACTCTCAAATGTTCAATACTTAGGTTAAATATTTCGAAAAATTATCGAGAAAAACAATGTTGCGGTTTATCGGTTTTAACAAATATGACCATAAAAATATGAGAAAATTTATTTTCATCAACTTTTCACTTTTAGATCTGAAATATATGATAAAATGCAACATGTGACGTTTTTCTTTAGTCATGAAGTATGTTTTAGCATTATAACTAATTATAGTCACTATTTATGTGTTTTTTCATCAAAAATTCATAAATCATGCAAAAAGACTTCACTATAGCCAAAAATTTTACATACATCTTGTAAAATTGCATGTGACAACATACTAAAATTTTATGATTAAGTTCGAAATATAACTCATATTAACCTATTTACCCATTTAAATACGATTTTAACATATAAAATTCAAATTTCGAGCAAAATAATTCATCTTGACATGAAAATTTACAGGCCATCAGTATGTATTATATGTGAAACCAATGTCCAAAAACTACTGGAAAATTCGAAGTTTAAGTAATTTTCGTCCAAAAATGTCATTTTATATACAAAAATCACAATTTTATGTCATAAATTAACAAAAAGAACAATAAAATCAATAAATAAACCAAAATGTCCTAAAAATCACTTAGGACCAGAAACTTTTAACATGCAAAGTTATTTTTAGGTTTATCTTCATAAATCCAAATTAATTAGTTTTGTATGTTAATCTTATAACTCGGAAAAACCATAAACCGATTTGCATGCAAACAACCTATTGCTCTTATACCACTTGTTGGGTTTATTTAAACTCAATACTATACATATTCATATATGAATTAATTTATTTGGTCATAAAATAAATACATGATCTTATGCATGCAAACTTAATAAAAAGAGATGAAAAAAATCGATTTCTCACCATCTTATTTTCGGCCATTTTGGGCACAAGTGAAGTCTCCTACCTCACTTGTTCTTGAGCTAATGTATTAGGATGATCCTCCAAAATTTCAAGAGTAGAAATCCTCCTAAAGAGATGCACCCAAGACACTCCCTTAAACAAATATCAACACTAACTAGGTATATAATATTTGTAAACCTTAAATGTATTTCTAGTACACTGCTAGATTAATAGAACATATATTATGATAGAACTAATTTTTATCATGTGATTTCTAGAGAGAGTTTTTATTTTTAAGGAATTTTTGTCTCACAAAATTATTAGAATGATTAGTATTATACACATGCAAGAGAACAAGTCTCAATATAGAGAAAAAGAAGAGAGCCCACGGTTGGGTATATGAGAATACAAAAAGTGAAGATGCTCTTTCTTTTTCTCTAACCCATGTGACTAGGGTAGCTTAACTCATGCAAAATATAATCATCATAACATTAGCATGGATAAGACAAATAACAAATCCCATAACCTACTCCAATATTTCGGTCATTGAGATAATATGGACCTCTTTTTATTTTTTGTCATTTGTACAAATGTGTGTTATGTGACATGTAACATGTCTTATGTCACATTTAATCTAAAATGCATATTTAACAAATTAAATATCATTTATAAATTAAATAAATCACATTTAACATTTTGACTAGTAATTTTAAATTACTTTTACATAAAATGGTCATTTTAATATTAGTTAGTATAATTCACAACTTATTGTAATTATAACTAACATATCATTCTTATCTCGCATGTTTCGCAAACACCGATTAATTATTAGTAATATAACACTTTTAATTACTAAATTAAATCTTACTATAAGATTCAATTTTAAACTCTCTCAAATAATTTATGTTCAAATTTAAGGAACTGATCAACTCGTTTCATCATACAATTGATTAGTTTTATCCATTTAGGGAAATGTCCTATAGGTGTTACCTAAAGGAATCAATTGACCACCACCGTCTCACGACATTAATGTCAAACTCTAGTCAGCCAATCATTACCGATAAATGTTGGTCAGTTGACTATATATAATAGAATCATCCCAAGCGTATTCTTAATTATGAGATTTAATATGTCATTGACAATTGTGATCGCATTATTGTCGGGGACACTTATTCCAACATCCTCTACCCCCACCTCGGCTCCAGCGGCCTCCCCGGTCGCCTCTCCTCCTCCGGGATCATCCTCCTCCTCCAATGCCTCAACGACGGACCCCATAGGTCCCAAATGGTACCCTGCGATCAAAAGAATAAACAAAAAACGTCAGCCGAAATTTCGGCATTATGACGGCGTAAATCGGACAAACCCGGAACAAACAAACAACCTGCAAAGCAAAGCAAGGGCAACCCCGCCCAAATCCAACCAAGCAAAACAAAAAAACAATTCACAAAAAACGCACAAAAACGACTCGCCCTTCTTTTCAAGCAAAGGACGAGTCAAAACAACAAACAAAAATGGCATCTCAAGACCCACACAAGGTCCGCCAACAACCCAAAGTACATTCCCAATGCAACGAGGAATTATTCTGCGGCTCAGGCAATTTATACGCCAATTTGAGCACAAACCGGTCAAAAATTCAAAAACGACCGCAAAGAGGCAAACATGATTTTATCACGCCTCAAGGTGACCTAAACTACCAATAAGGTCCATTTCAAGGCAAACTGACTCAATTCAAGCTCAACGGGCGCTTATTTTGTCAGACATAAGACCATCACAAAAGGCGAAATTCCAATTTTGCCCACAATACGCAACAAAGGTCCACAATGGCAAATACGGTCTTTCCCGACTACAATGCAACCTAGTGGGACCCACTACCCAAGCAAATAAACTTGGCATTGTGAGATGAGACGGTTTCTCCACCTCACTCACGTTTTTTGAGTATAGGGAGCGGGAATGGGGACCAAAATACAAACTAAAAGCACCCCTATACTCCTAAACGGGTTTCTAACCTAATGCAATCATCAATTTCACTCGAAATGGGCTCAATCAAAAACGCCCAAATCAGTTTTCTAGGGTAAAATTTTCGCCCTAATTCAATCTGTCAAATGACCAACGAATTTAAATGGATTCAAGAGGAAATACGTACCTTGAGATGACATTATGGTCGATAGCACGAATGGAGGTGAGCAAAGGTCCTTTAATGGGGTATTTTGTGTCGAAGGATTGAAGATGAATGATGAATGACGAGCAGCCAAGCCTCGCGTCTTTTACAGAAAATAGGGAAGCCCCCTAGGTTCGCCAGGATGCTCGCGCCTAAACCAGACCTCCCCTTGCTCTATTCAGCGAGTTTTGGGCTTTGGCCCAATTTCCCGTAATAAACTTCAAGTTTTCAATGACGATATTAAGGACCGTCATTTTCTCAAATACAAAAAACAAATAGTGAAAATAAAAATTCATTATTTTCCTTCAAAAATTTCAAACAAACAGCGATCAAAACCGCCATTTTCCCCTCAAAAACAAACAAAATGATAGTGAGGATTCAAAATTCACTATTTCCTCAAAATTCAAACGACGGCAATCAAAACCGTCAATTTCAAAAAATAATAGTGAAATCAAAATTCACTATTTTCCCTTTAAGAATTTTTTTTTCAAAAACAATAGCGAAAACTCAAATTCGCTATTTCTTCAAATTTCACGACGGCAATTAAAACCGTCAATTTCAAAATAATAGAGAAAACTCAAATTCACTATTTCTTCAAATTTCAAACGACGGCAATTAAAACCGTCATTTTCAAAATAATATTTGGAAATTAAATCCAGCTATTTCCCACACATGTCAACGATGGCACATAAACCGTCACTTCAAACATAATAGTGAA
The DNA here is from genome assembly GCF_048544455.1 of Silene latifolia. Classification (NCBI taxonomy): domain Eukaryota; kingdom Viridiplantae; phylum Streptophyta; class Magnoliopsida; order Caryophyllales; family Caryophyllaceae; genus Silene; species Silene latifolia. Next base: position 87,125,054 of record NC_133536.1, read on the forward strand.
GATTCCAAGTTCACTATTTCCTTCAAATGTCAACGGCGGCACATAAACCGTCACTCCAAACGTGATAGCAAAATTCAAAATTTGCTATTTCCTTCAAAATTTGAACAGACGGCGATCAAAACCGCCACTTCAAATTCAAAAAGCAAATGAATAGTGAATATTCCAAATTCACCATTTCTTCAAATGTCAAAAGGGGGCTTCCTCGCGGAACCCGCTCTTGTCAAAGACAGTGATAGTGAAAAATCGAATTCGCTATTTCCACGGCGGCATCATGAGTCCGCTACTTTCAAAACAAGCCCATCCGACGCGGCTATTCTCACGGTCCATTAACCGACCGCATCATGGCTGGCGAGCCTTACTACGCACCGCGGCTGGCGAGCCTTCCTCAGATATGCCCCATGGCTGGCGAGCCTGACAATGCGTCGCGGCTGACGAGCCCTCCTCAGATACGCCCCATGGCTGGCGAGCCTTACTACGCATCGCGGCTGGCGAGCCCTCCTCATATACGCCCCATGGCTAGTGAGCCTTACTACGCGTCACGGCTGGCGAGCCCTTCTCAAGTACGCACCATGGCTGGCGAGCCTTACCACGCATCGCGGCTGACGAGCCCTCCTCACATACGCACCACAGCTGGCGAGCCTTTGTCCGTGTACGCGCAAGGACATATCCGAAGATGCCTCAGGTATGACTCCTTCTTATGGCTGGCGAGCTTTTGTAAGTAGTCTAACGGACTTTAAACGACCCGCACGGATAGTCGACAGACTCTAAACTGTTCCTGACGACAGGTCCTTGGCTCGTACGCTCGAGTCGCCTTGGCGTCGCCCTTCCCGACGGCAGGTCCTTGGCCTGAATCTTTTCGAGCCGCCTTGACGTCGCTCGGGTCTCCAGGTTGTAATTTTCGATTGACCCGGGGGCTCTACTTTGACTTTCGCCCTGTCCAAGCATCAGTCAAAGTGGGGGCTCTGTAGATACCCAGTATCTGCTGAGACTCCAACAAACACCCGATGATTATCGGACTATAACATGTTTTGGAATCGCGGCGTTTGATCGACAGTTTGTGTACAACTTTACGTCGGAAAACTTAAAACGAATTCAAAAATAAAACATTTCAAAACATTTCAAAAATACCTGGAGTGTTTAATGCACGACGACGGGGTCGCAATGACACTAACTAGAGTCAAAACCGACACCGGACCAAAAACCGACTCAAAAATTCAAATCCCGACTCCAACAACGAGTTAAACCGAGTCAACCACAAAAAACAAAACATTTCAAATCTTCTATGTTACGGTTTCCCGGAATTTTACATAGTCAAATATCAAAAATGTTCATCCAAAACCTAGGATAGAAGAAATCATGATTGCTCTTGTGTGAAAGTGACAGGACAACTCGAAGAACCGCGACGTGGCTCGCGCCTCTTTGAGCAGCCCAGGTGGCCACGTCGCTCAAAACTCACACAACCACTCATTTCCCTAAAAATACCCCTCAAATGCCCCCATTTGAGAACTTACGCGAAAGTCCGCCCCCTCTTTTCTCCTTTAAAATTCTCGACTGGACTTCTTAAGTCACAATCCGACGTGTATTTACGACCTACCGATCGTAAATACAAGCCTTACACATTGTTTGGTACCGTCATCGTGCATTAAATCACTTGACCGACCACTTCGACCACTACACCGTCACTAATCTTAAAACACTCTTTTTACTTACCAAAACGGTTTTAAACCGAGTTTTTTCCGACCAAACGAGATGTTACACTTACGTCGGTCACTCACCATAACCAAACATGTAAGTATGAGGGTGTAAAAATCCTTCTTTTATCATGTTTTTATTTGTTTCATGACTATAACATGCTAAAACATGCATAACACGAACCAAAACATGGAATAAACGAGCCAAAACTGATTTTTGGTCTGAGACATAAGCCCCTTGGTTCGCCGGCTTGCCCGCGCCTCAATGGGGTGTCCAGGTCAGAACTCAACCGTGTTTGTTCTCGTCATTTCCCTTTAATTCATTTTCATATTTACAATCGGTTTTTACATTTCAAATATTTTCGAACCTTTTTATTTTATTTTATTTGTTTTAACCATAAAACATTTTTCACCCTTGGTTCCTCATACTATGACGGTTAAATCCGTGTTTCGGTGGTAATATACGGTTAATAACATTTAAAAGGTATTTTAAAGCCTTTTATTTCTTTTTTGGGAGGTATTTTAAAGCCTTTCATCATTTCTTTACATTTTCAAAACAAGCATATTAGTCACCGACACAAAATCATCCTTGGTTCTACATACCATGCCGGAATTTAACCCCGGGTACGATGATGAGTATCGACTAGTTACATTCAAATGAACTTAAAACAATTAGTTCATAATCATTTTCAAAACTATTCATGTCAAGTTTGTCAAAGTCGAACCCGATACCGAATATTATCAAAATAATGATGATTATTCGAGTCTCGTTCCTCAAATCAACAAATGCGGTCTAGACGACCCCTTCAAACCAAATTGGGTCAAATACCCATTTTTCAATACGTTTTATAAACGTTTTTCAAAAGGTCAGAACACGGCATATCACCGTAACTTGACCCGCGCCTAAAACAGGCCTTTCAATTCTCATTTTCAAAACCAGGGGAGGCCCCTTTACACCGCCGGCTGGCCCGCGCCTCATGTAGCTGTCTGGTACAGGGCCTGTTCCCTTTCCAGCATTAGTCTAAGACGATCCCGACTCCGGTTAGCCCGGATATAGGACGGATCAGATGACTATTTGTTTATTCAAAATCATATTTGCAAAATGTTTTACTAAGACAAATGGATCGCGTTATGCACCATAAACCTAATACGGTAAATGGATGTTTAATTCCCGTCTTGCATGCAAATCAACCATAAATCCAACTCGACATCTTATACTTGATACTTGGATTAAATCAACCGACTTAGAAAGCTCTCACATGTTAGGTTTAAATTATTGGATGCGCATTCATGAATTTAAACCTTTTTATCAACTTTTGCATTCAACCAACCAAGATCGATCAGTAGAGGCCGCTACCGCGGGCGAGATTGGGTGTCTGATTAAAGGGCTTCCCAATACGTACCTTCACCTCTTACTCAGAAACTTTTGATAGTGGACGACCTTATCCAGGGCGTACGAGAGTCATTCTAGAGATAGGATAGTAAAGAGGGACGATTTCCTTATCTTTAGTACCTATGTCAAACGCTGCTTTGTGCTTCGATTTGACCGAGGTATAAAGTGGATTTCGAAAGGGTTCCAAGCATCCCACAAATGCTTGGTGGCGACTCCGAACATCTCTTATCGTTTCGAGACCCTTACCGAGACGAAACCGACCAATCTAAAACGATCCGGTCGAAAGCATTTTTACGCCGCCGAGCGTGGCTTTCAAAAGACCGCTGCATGCCCGCAGATTGAACCGGGCCTGCAGGTGGCTACGTCCACAACTATGAGAAGCACAAGGAGTAAAGAAAGCTCGAGGATTCACATCTAAAAGTCTTTTTTTGTACCCCCTGATTTTTGCCTTTCATATTTGATCCATTATCATAACTTTGTCCTCTCACATCATTCACATCAAGATCTAAAGATTTTAATTAATTTAATAAAACATAAAAAAGTCCTTGTCCAGTTGTGTCATTTACACTCAAAAATCCTAAAAATGATTCCTTAATGCAAACACAACTTGAAGACACATCAATATATCTCAAAATCAAGGACATTTGCTTTGGTGACTAACATCCGGAGTGAAATCTAGTATCACTGAAAAATATTTTGCTTCTTTCACACTTTTAATAATTTCAGATTTAATAGCAGATGCAACAAGAAGTATTAACTCATTTTGAATGTTATGACCTAGATAATGACTATGAATAGTGTCATTGGTTATACGATGCACATGCTCCTGAATTATGGAGTCAAACCTCGCTAACATTTCAATTAATCCTAAAACAATTCCATTATTTTTTTGATATAACTTTCCATTACTACCACGAAAAGCCAAGTTATGTGTTGCTAAATACACCACAACAAATATTATTCTTTCCAACACTTTTTTCCAATGTTCTTTCACTTTATCTAATGCACTATTTGTCTTTTTATCAATTGTTTGACTCTTTTCAATTCGTTCACGCAAATCATACAAAGCATTCATATTAACGATGTGTTCAATGCCCATTTCACGTTGTCTAAGTCTAACACAAATATTAGACCAATCTTGAAGACCATTGTTAGCTAATTTACTTTTAGGATTACCTTTTCTAAATATTTTACAACAAAAGTAAAATACTTTATCATGCTCTTTTGAATAGAAAAACCAATCTCTATCGCACTTTTCTCCATTTGGTAAAACTCTTGTATAACATGTTGATTTAAATCTCCTACCCAATTCGCCTTTAGGTCCTTTTTCAATAGATAAATCTCTTTTAGGACCTTTTTTGGCTAAAATTTTAATCATATCAGAATTAAGTGAATCCCAATTTCTCGGGTCAAACACATCAAACATATTATTCATGTGACCAGATTGACTATCATTTTCGACATCATTTTTTTCTCCTCCTGTAACAAAACCCTCGTTGTCCTCATCACCATCATTTTCATTCATATCTAAATTATCATTATTGACATTGTTATCCTCATCGTCAATTTTATTATCGTTGTTGTCAGAGGAATCATGATTATAAAAAGTTACAGCAATTTTACTCTCAACAACACCTTCACTATCATTAATATTTTCACTATTAGAAGTAGACCCTTTGGTGAAAAATTTATCAAGTGCACCTTTTTGGGACCAAACTAACTGTTCTATTCGCTTCTTTTTCTTCCGTTTTTCGGATCTAGAATCAAATTTTCTTATTCTAGGTAACATGATATTAGAAATAGAGATATGTGATGAAACGAAACAACCTGATGCCGGATTCCAGAACGGCAGAACTTAGAACTATTCGGCGTCACGGCTGCCCGATTGATCTCCGACACCAACTTCCAATACCTGCAAATGCATTATTCATTAATCATTAACATTATGATTGAATTAATTAACATTTATCAAAATTAAGAAGAAATATTAGTATATTACCTATTTCGTTTGAATTCAACTGTAAATCTGGGATTTTTGCCAACAATTGAAACTGACAAAGTTTTGATTCTAATTGTTTTAATTGAAAATTTGAATGATTTGTGAATAATTGATTTGGAATAATCATACTTAAATAATTAGAAAAAAGAAACGTAGATAGGTTGAAGATTAAGGAGTTGATTTAATATTTTTGGGAAGGAAAATAATTGTATTTGGGGAAGGATTAGATTTAGGAATTGATTTAGTAGTAATTGGAATTTGGAGTATATGTTTACCCGTGCTCCTTCAATTCCCAACTTTACTCTTTCTTTTTTTTTTTTCTCAATTAGTATAACCAAGTTTGGGCCCCAAAAATTTGAAGCCCAGTGCAAGTGCACACAGTGCGCCCATAGTTAAACGGGCCTGCTATTTGCCAACAAAGGAGGAAATTGTGTCCTCCAACCAAAACCCAACATTTATGCATAATCTAAAAACAAGTCAAGGTTGTCACCAAAAACAAGTTGATAAAACTAGACCTGCCAAACAGGTCAGATCGTGTCGTGTTCATGTCAACTTTGAACGGGTCACCACTACCCCAACCCTAACCCGACCTAATTACATAAACGAGTCATTTGTCTCAACCCTAACCCAACCCATTTAATTTTTCTATAACCCAACCCGACCTGTTTATCCCATTTATCTTTTAACAGGTCATATTTAACCCATTTATCTTTAAGCGGGTCATTTTTAACCCACTTAACCCGTTTGACACAATAAACTAATAAAATAAACTAAGCTTTGTAAGCCTATTATCCCAAAAATGAGAAATAAAGATACGTATTTTTCAGTTGTTTTGGCTTATTATTGATTCAACCCACATATATCATGACACTTTTAAATAAGCGGGTTATTCGTGTCAGGTTCGTGTCAAAAGAGCGCAACCCTAACCCGACCCATTTAAGTTTCGTGTCGTGTCCATGTCAACCAAATTATTTAAATGGGTCATATTGTCTTGACCCTAACCCGCTAACTTCGTGTCGGGTTCGTGTCGTGTTTTCGGGTCGTGTCAATAATAATTGCCACCTCTAGATAAAACAATGCATGAAAAGGTAAGAGCTTTCACTCTAGCATTGCATCACACAATACACATGCATAAAAAAGAAAGCAGTTTCCGCAACAAATTCCTCAATTTTCCCAACATCAATCAACCCAAATAACCCTATAAAGAATGCCCCTAGACCCTAGTACAAGACTACTCACTCATAGAGCTGATAAGTCTGACCCAACCCGACAGGATATGAGAATATTGCTGCCCGAAATCGACCCGACCCGACCCGATCCGATCCGATGATGACCCGTAACCCGACATGACCCGATGAACAGTGACACAAAATCAACCCGAACTGACCCGATGATTAGTCGTAAACCGACATGGGCCGATGGCGACCCGTAACCCGACATGACCCGATGATCGGTGACCCAGACCCGACTCGATTAAGTTGATGAACCAACAATTATTGAGCTTAATATTAATCAAAATGAAAGTGATTTTGTATTTAGATTGATATGTTTGAGTTAATAATGAAGTAATTAAAGTAAATAATGCTTAAAAACAAAATTTAATTGTCAAAATTGAAGTAATGTGATAAAGTAATCGGACTTGGTAATGACCCGACTTGAGACATCATTTGATCCGAAATGACCCGACGCGATAATGACCCGAAAGGGTTCGCTAACCCAATATGACCCGAACCCGACATGACCTTACCCAAGCCCGACCTGATTGACCTAATTGCCACCTCTACTCACACATACTATCAATAACAAAAGTGAGCATGTTGAGATTCAAAGCATAAGGAAATGTAAACATGAAATTATAAAGGCTATTCAACTAATTATGATAAAAAAAAGAAATAAGAACAAGATTAAAACAAAGTAACGATAATAAGTTGATACCAACAATGAGAAAGGTGCTTCCCTAAAAAAATAATAAGAAAGGTGCAAGCTTGGATTAATAATGAAGAAAAATTTCTTCAATTTCCTTTCAAACCCAATTTTATGAAGGACTAAACACTAAACTAGAGTAGATCTATAATAATTTATAGAGTAATTAAAGCTAAAACAAGTAAAGTTTAGAGCTTGATTAAGGAATGATTAAAAACTCAAATAACTTCATCCTTAGATCTAGGGTTGTGTGCTAAGATGAGTTATGAGGGGGTATTTATATATATTGTTCCCTCAATTAGGGTTCAAAATAGGTAAGGATTACAAAATTCTCGCTACAGGTGCTGCCAGCCGGCCAATCGGTCACCGACCCTTCTCCCGAAGCCGAGTGCTTTCCTCTTTTTATCTTCAAAATCCCTCAATGTGTTTTGTGCGGTGGGTGTTCAGCCACTAGGTCACATACCGACGTTGAGCACATCTGTCTTTTTACTCTTGTAAGTATTTAAAATGATGGGAGGGTCTCCTAGCCGGTTAGCCGGTGGACCAACTGTCGATCTGCCGGCCAGGAGTCGTTCTTAGCTCTTCTTCCTCCCTCTTCTTCTCAATAGTCTTCATGCCTCCATGTTTGGATGTTTTCTCCCTTTTCCAGCCCGAAAATACCTACAAACGAATAACAAGAAGTAAAAGTCGAAAAAAGTTGAGAAAAACATTTAAAACGGTAACAAACGAGACGGGGTCAAAATAGGTCAAAGAAAGGGGGATAAAAAACACAAAAATGGGACATATCAAATCTCCCCACACTTAAACAGTATTCGTCCCCGAGCATGTAAGTGAATAAAACTAAGATCCTTACCTATTAATATCCGATGAAAGGCATTTAACGGGCCTTTTTCGTCCCTTCAACTCACAACGAAACATAATGAGAGGTATGTGCTTCCCTACCAGGTAAGTGGGGGCTTACATAAAATTTTGACACGTCCAAAAAATTAAGCATATGAAAAACACATAAGGATGCAACTACAAAGGTAAAACGCTTCCTCATCTAAGCAGCTGAGTTTTATTTCAAAGCAAAAGAGTTTAGAGCGGGATATACCGACTCAGGATCCCAACAAGGTGTTAACCCCTAAAAGTGGCTAAAGCAACCCTATGCAACAACTAAAAATGCCAAGGAAACGGATTCAAAGGCGGGAATGGGGAAACGTAGCTAGACTCCCTAGATTAAAATGACACATACAAGATTTGACACAATATCGAGCCTTTGACAAGGGTCGGGGAACTTAGTACCGACTTTCTCACGGGTTTCACTCGTTGCGCAATCAAAGATTGACCCAGCTGGTTTTTTTGAGACAAAAGGTAACCAAATCACTCTCCTACTACGACTTTCGAAGGGCGCGCGCAATCTAATGTCGCACTGTATTCTACAACCATATGAGAAACATAAGAGTAATGCACATAAAATGAAACAATTGGGTTGTAGTGGAGCTTAGGGTTTTGGTATAAACGGATTGGCGCATACGCCGTTATGGAAAAGTGGAGCTTAAATCAAGAAGTTGTCGAAATTATACCGACCAACCTAACCCTAGAATAACAAATGAGATACCACAAAAAGGTGAAATTCGTACCTAAATCTAATAATACTTTGAAAGCACGACTCAGTTGAAAAAAAAACGGCATATCCATTATTTAGGAACGCCTTTTTATATCTCCTTTAATGATGAGTAAGGGGTGTTGCTCGGTTTTTTTATACTTTTTGTTTCCTAAATATTTCTCTTATGTTTCTTTTTCTTCCTTTCTCTTTTAATTTCATTTCTTTTTAAACCTCTTATTATACAAAATAGGCAACTTTAAGCATTGATTTCAATTCATGTGATACTTAAGCTCATATACCTAATATTAGGGTTCCGACCTTGAACAAATGCAACAATAACTACTATGACAACTTGCTTGATCAAGGAGAGTTGTTAATGGGATGTAGCTGATTACGTTGGTAAATGAAAGGATTAGGCTCAAGGAATCAAAAAGCAGACCTAATCTAAAATCTTATTTCGCAATGTGAGGTTAAAATGCTATGCATCTAAATTGTTCAAAATATGTGCACAAAAACAAACATGTCAACGATCTCAAAGAATAATGTCACACTTCTGGGTGTGGATGTGACATACCGTGTAAGGAGACCTATTCACATTTCTTAAACAAAGTCGGTTATGGATGGGCCGACCATATGGTCTTAATAGGTGATCAAGACTTGTTAGTGAAGCATGTTTCCTAGGTGTTTTTTCCTAAAAAGGAATTGTCACAAGGGTGCAAACCACTAATAGGGAAATGAAATGACCGAGACAATTTAACATTATAGAATACAATTATTCCTTTTCTAAAACTTTTAAGCAAGGTATTTACAAACAACATGAGGAATGCAATGAATGCAAATAAATAAGTATATAGAAACTACGTGGACGCAACTGTCATTCTATATGGCACGTTAACTATCTAAATGCAATTATTCTAACAGCGCATAAGCACGTATCCATCAAGTTCCAAAACTTAGAACATCCTCATCAACATACAAAGCTCATCCGCCTAAGTTATACAAAAGAAAAGAAAGTGAGAAGGAGAATCAATAAGAAAGATTATGCCAAGCGGTCTTCTAACTTCTTATGATATACCTCCGATGTTCCAAAGGTACCTATGTACTTTATTATACAAGGTAATTACAATAATATATACAATACCTGTTTATGGCCTTTTAAAAACCGTTTCCAATTTTTTTTGTGATTTTCGGTTAAAATTAAGGGAAATGAACATGTTTTGTTTGGATTTTTTTCGAATATTGAGCAAATATACAAAGCATGGCATTTTTCTCCTCCCCACACTTAATATTTATATTGTCCTCAATAGAAGAAATGTAGGGAAGATAATGAAATTGGAAAGACTTATTTTTGAATTTTTCAAAAGTAAATAACTTATTTTTGGGACTTTGAGATTTTTTGAAAGGAAATTAACATATATTTTTGAAATAGGAATCTCCTCCAAACAATTAATCTTTACATCATCATTAATGGAATAAATGTAGGGATGAAATAAAAAAGAAATTACATGTTATCTAAAGTTTTTGGGTTTTTAATTTTTTTGTTTGGTTTTCAGTGATAAGAATGGAATGCATGAACTTTATTAGATGCTTAATGAACTACAATGCAAGGTACACTAAGTGATGCAACTACACTAGTTGATATAATTATGCTAATATATTACACATGTTAATCTACACTAAATGCATTAACTAAGCTAATCTATCGTAAATGAATGGATGGTATGATTGGTTGGAGAGCTAATTTAAATTAGCTCATGATTGGATTAATTGGGAATGGATTTGTCATTTTGGAATTTTCAAAGAGGGAGCAAAACCTTTTGATGTTGCGAAGGCTAAGAAGTCTACAAGAGTTCGATTGACTCTCACCACCAACTACACGAATACATAATTAAAAGATAAAGAAAAGATAATAGGGAGGTTACTTACAAAATGTCAAGGTCTAGATGCTAACGGAGCCACCATCCACCATTGGGCTTGTCGACCTTTATTCGTTCTTCTTTACGAACTCTCATCACCTTCTCAAACATCGGATCCATAGTCTACTTGCTCATCTTCGTCTTCACCATCGCAGACTATATCATCACTTCCCACATATCCGGTATTCATAGGCTCATCATCAACCAAATTCACATAGCCTCCTCCCAGACCCGACGCTCCAACATCTCTTTAAAAAGTGGCTTCCAAGCCACCGTACCATCGTCCAACTTGGAACTCATCGTTGACTATTGCTTGAAATGTGGTAGGACCACTATAGTAGTCCGGTTGTAAATTAAGGCCTCCATGAACTCCTTGCGTGGTTTAACCGCTATTGGACCATAAATAATAGGAAGAGAAGGGGCCCTCGGGTTAGACATAACCCGGAATAGCATAATCGTCATAAATCGAGTATTGGCCAACGACTTGGTAATAATAAATGTGTATCTTCCTATCCATATTATCAAGCCTCGTGTTGGATTGCTCACGACAGTCTTGCACCTTGCGCTGATTTCATCGTGCCTATGCCTAAGTACATTCTCTCTGTGGACATGGGTCCACCCGCACGCCAAGCCAATCTGTGGACATGCGGCGGTCAGAAAGCCACGCTCGATGGCGTAATAAATGCTTTCGATCGAATCGTTTTAGATCGGCCAGTTACGTCTTGGCAAGGGTCTTGAAACGACGCAGAGATGTTCGGAGTAGCCACCAAGCAATTATGGGATGCCTGGAAATCGTTTGAGTACACTTTATACCTAGGTCAATCAAGACAAAATGTGGTGCTTGACATAAGTACTAAAGTTAAGGAGTCGTCCCTCTTTAGTATCCTATCGCTAGAATGACTCTCGTTTGCCCTGGATAAGGTCGTCCACTATCTAAAATTTTTGAGTAAGAGGTGAAGGTACGTATTGGGAGGCCCTTTAATCGGACACCCAATCCCGCCCACGGTAGTGGCCTCTACTAATCGATCTTGGTTGGTTAAATGTAAAAGTTGATAAAACGGGTAAATGCATGAATGCGCACCCACCAGTTTAAACCTAACATGTGAATTTTCCTATGTCGGATGTTTATCCAAATATCAAGTTATTAATGTTGAGTTGGATTTAATGTTGATTTGAATGCATGACGGAAATTAAACATCCATTTACCGAGTTAGGTTTATGGTTCATAACGTGATCCATTTGTCTTAGAAAACTGTTTTGTTAATGCAGAATCTAAAACGCGGACTCATCAATCTGATCCGTCCTGTATTCGGGTTAACCAAAGTCGGGATCGTCCTAGACAAGTGCTGGAAAAGAAAAAGGAGCATCACCAAGCATCCTATTGAGGCGTGAGCCATAGGGCGATGCAAGGGAGCCTGTCCAGATTTGAAAACTGAAAATCAGGAGACCTGTTTAGGCGCGAGTCATATGACGACCTAAAGGGTGTCTCCTGGTTGTTTAAAATGTTTATGAAATTAATTTGTGAAAATTGTTTGTAAAAGGATGTCAAAGCCCGTTTTGTTGAAAAGGTCGTTAAGACCGTTTTTGTGCTAATATGGAGAACGGGAGTTGAATAATTGTCATTCTGTTGATCATATTCGATGCCGGGTTCAGTTTTGCAAGCTTGATATGAATAGTTTTGTAAGAAAAGATGCAAAAATGTTTGATATGAACTAATTATATTAAGTTCATCGCTTTGTAAATAAAATGTGAAAAATGCGTGATATGAACTCAATATATTAAGTTCATTGCTTTGTAATTAGTCAAATTTTATCATCGTACTCGGATTAAACTGACATGGTATGTAGAACCAAGGATGATTATGCATGTATGACTAATATGGTTGCTTTGAAAATGTAAACAAATGAATAAAAGGCTTTAAAATACCCTTGAATATGTAATTATCTAAATATTATCACCGAAACACAGATTAAACCGTCATGGTATAAGGAACCAAGGGTGAATGTAATTTATGGTTAAAAATATTCATCATAAAAATAATTTGAAACGGTAAAAACCGATTGTAAATAAGAAATGAAAATGGGAAAGAATGAACTCAGACAAATTTTGAGTTATGACCTGGGCAGCTAGAATAGGCGCGAGCCACCTAGTTGTGACTAGGGGCTTCTACTTAAGGTCAAAACTTACATGCTAGGTTGCTTGACGAGAAATCGACGAAAGTGTAAAAACTTGTTAAGTCGAAAAACTCGGTTTAAAACCGTTTTTGTAAAGTAAGGAGTGTTGCTTTGTTTAGTAATGGTGTAGTTGGTCGAAGTGTTCGGTAAAGTTATTTAATGTACGATGACGGTACCAAAAAATGTGTAAGGCTCGTATTTTCGATGGTATTTTCGATCGGTAAGTCGATTATACATTTCGTTTGTTGACTCGGGAAGTCGAGGTCTAGAATTTTAAGGGAGAAAAGAGAAGGTGGACGCTCGCGTGCCTTCAAATGGTGGCATTTGAGGGGCATTTATATAGGATTATGTGGGTTTTTGCGTTTTAAGCGACGTGGCCATATAGGCTACTCGTAGAGGCGCGAACATGTCCGCGGGTCTTCGAGCTGTCTTGTCACTATCACGCATTTGGATTTATGGTTTGTTCTATCCTAGATTTTGGATGACATGATTTTTTTACTTGACGATCAAGTATACCGTGTATACATAGCATGGAAGGTTTGTGATATTTGTTTTTTGTGTTTGACTCGGTTTGACTTGTTGTTGGAGTCTGGATTTGAATTTCGAGTCAATTTTTTGTCCAGTGTCGATTTTAACTCTAGTTAGTGTCATTATGACCCCGTCGTCGTGCATATAACACTCCAAGTACTTTTGAAATGTTTTGTTTTCGAAATTATTTTGAGTTTTCTGACGCATAGTTATATAAACTGTCGATCAAACGTAGCGATTCCTAAGAATGTTGTAGTCCAATAATCATCGGATTTTTGTTGGGAATTCAACAGATACTGGGTATCTAAAGAGCCCCCACTTTGACTGAGGCTTGGAGAGGGCGAAAGTCAAAGTACAGCCCCAGGTCAATCGAAGATTACAATCTGGAGACCGGAGCGACGTCGAGGCGAATCGAAAAGGATTCGGTCCAAGGATCTGCCGTCGAGGCGACTCGGGGATTTGAGTCAAGGACCTGCGTCGGGAATAATTTAGAGTCTGTCAACTGCCATTGTGGGTCATTTAAAGTCTGTTAGACTACGTATATAGGCTCGCCAGCCATGAGAAGGATTCATACCCGAGGCATCTTCAGGATACGTCCTTGAATTGTTTCTTGTTTGCATGCAAAGGCGCGCCAGCCGTTAAGGGTCGAGTAATCGACTGCGGGAAATAGCCGGATTTTAACGGGCTTATTTCAGGAGGTTGGTGAGACTTGTTCGTCATTGAAGGTCGAATAATCGACTGCGGGAAATAGGCGGATTTTATCGGACTTATATCAAGAGGTTGCTTATGTATAGACTTGTTTGTCGTTGGAGGTCGAATAATCGACTGCAGGAAATAGCCAGTTTTTATCGGGCTTATATCAAGAGGTACCTTTGTTGAGACTTGTTCGTCGTTGAAGGTCGAATAATGGACTGCGGGAAATAGCCGGATTTTAACGGGCTTATTTCACGAGGTTGCTGTGTAGAGACTTGTTTGTCGTTAAAGGCTGAATGATTGACTGCGGTAAATAGCCGGATTTTATCGGGCTTTTTTCAAGAGGTTGATGTGTTGAGACTTATTCGTCGTTGAAGGCCAAATAATCGACTGTGGGAAATAGTCGGATTTTATGAGGTTGCTGTGTTGAGACTAGACTCCGTGGGGAGGTCTTCTGATATCCTGCTGGGGAGTCATGGTGTTTATATTGAATGTTTGTGGTGCTGGAAAGAGATAGGCTTTTGTAGTTTGAGCCTGGCTCTGGCGGATGGCGGCCTCCATTATCGTCATTCGTAATTTCGAATTTCGAAGAGACGTAACGGTTTTTATTGCCGCTGTTCGGAGTTTGTAGAAATAGCGGATGTGAATTTTGACATTTGCTATTTTGTTTGGAAGATAACGGTTTTTAATTCCGTCATCCTGCGATTTGAAATTTTGTGAGAAATGGTGAATTTAAACTTCACTATTTGTTTTTCTTTGAAAAGGACGGTTTTTAATTCAGTCGTTTGAAATTGGTCGGAAATAACGAATTTGAATTTCGCTATCTTGTTTTTTTTGTTTGTTTGAAAAGGACGGTTTCTAAATCCGTCATTTGAAATTAGTGATGTAGAGCGAGTCGTTGTTCACTCCATTAATCAAACACATTTATATTTCTCAACAAACAACTAGTTAGTGGTTAAGTCGAGGTCGATCCATGGGACGGTGTGCTTTGGGTTCTAAGGCTATCTATCTCAATTTATGCTAGTGTCACAATTGATTTGGGTTTGTAGTTGTGTTCTAAACTAATGAAAGCAATAAAGTAAAGCAAGAAATAAATTAAGAGATGTAAACAAATGATTAAAAGCACTAGGATATCATGGATTCATAGGAGATTCATGGTGGTGATCATACAAACATGTTTCAATAGTTACATGCAATTAATGTTGTAGAGGAACCGAGTTAGTTTATGTCTTACGATTCATAGGAAGATTTGGGTCCCAGAGCCTACTCGTCTAGATTGTACAACACCTACAAGTCGACTTACTTTCCTCCTATTCACTTCTATGTATGGTCTAACAAGACTCGAGTTGGTTTATATCTTACAAGTCTTGTTGAATAGATAAGAGATGGGTAAAAAATGCAAGGTTTCATAGGCTCGCATTTCATCAAACATAACATGTGCATAGGTTAACACAACAACAAACAAGCAATAATATGATAACATATTAGATTAAGTACGCATCTACCCACATGTTAAAGTTCCCTAATCCCCCATTAGTCCTAGTTAAGTAACTACTCACTCATTATCATGGAAGACATGTTATCAATGGTGTCAATCATTACAACAAGTATAAACATGATTGAAGAGTGAAGAAATAAAAAATAAAGAGTAGAGAGTAAATAAATTATACCAAACCTAAGATGAACAATTGGAAAAGAAAGAATAATAGAAGAAAACTTGATTGATTGATGAAGAGTTTGTCAATTCTCCAATAATAACCCAATAATCTTCAATTACCCAATAATAAACTTGAACAATAATTAAGGAAAGATTAATGTGGAATGATTGAGATTAATCTATTCTAATCTACTCCTAATCTAATCTAAGGAAGGTTTGCCTCCACTAAGAGGGCTTAGTCCCTTGATTATTACAAATGGAGTATATATAGTGGTACATCATTAGGTTAAGCAAGAGTAGATTAGTAAATAGCATTCTTAAGTGTTGAATAGGGCTTTGCAAGTCCCGAGGGACATGCGCGGATCATGTAGCAACTCCTAAGAAGATCCGTGCGTCCTGGCTTGAATCACGTTTGTTCCTGTTGTGGACGCGGGCCCATGGGGGCGAAAAGCGAAGCAAGCTTTTCTTTGTTGCATTTGTGGAGTCGCCACCAATTTAATGTGGAAAATTGGAAACCGTTCGAATAACTCGTGCCATGTCAAGACACAAAGTAGTGACATGCACCAAGAACTCGTTACCCTTAGCATTCTATGTCTAGATTGACTCTCGTGGATGCCAATGAACACGGATGTTCACATAGATCTGGAGTAAGGGGTGAGGGTACGTATTACGAAGCTCTTTTGATCGAACACCTAATCCCCCCCGCCTCGATAGCGGCCTCTACTAATGGTTAGGGAAAATCATCTATACTCGATATGTTGTCGGTTATATGCATGCAATGCAACATCCATTAGATTAATCCTAGCATGTGAGAATTAACTAAGTCGGTAAATATGTAGTTTATCATGCATTTAATGTCAAAGTAGAAATTTAGGTTGATTACATGTGAGAGCATACAAGCAATACGATAAAAGAAATACAATAAAAATATAATAAAGAAACTTACAATAATTACAACGGGTTAATTTATTTATGTCGAAAATACATTTAAAAAACGGATAATTTTAGAAAAGAAAGAATAAATGAATAAACAAACAGAAATTAGGTGATAATACGAGTAATAGTTAATTAATACGTAATTAATAAACTAGGTCACGGCAGGAACGGGAGTTCAGGGACAGAAATCAACCAGGAACAGGCGCAGCAGAGCTGCGTCCCTTGGAAGAGGCGCAGCAGTTGCTGCGTCTTTTCCTGGGTTGAGTTCTGGCTGTGAAGCTAGAACCGCATCTCGCTAATGTTCATTGGTGAATTTAATGCTTGATTAATGGTCTTTGACTCGGATGAAAGTGATTAACAGATTATTTACATATGATCGAGGTCATAAAAACGATAAAACATGAATGAAATTAATTAGAACGAATATATACAAGATTTATAAGGTTAATTATGAGAATTAATAACACAAATTAAACAAACTAATTAGGTTAAACAAGTTATTAATGATGAATTAATGATGGTGACAGTAAATAACAGATACAAGTATATCAAAGATGAATTCCAGAGATTCAATATGGGCAAATCGAATCTCTAAAACCCGAAATGATTTTAATGACGAAATCCCGCAAATATGAATTATAAGGGATTTAAGTCAGGATTTAAAAGATGAATTAATCAACAATGAATTATTTACATGTTAAAATTATTATATTAGAATTATCGCGTTAAAAGAAATATGAACAATTGAAAACGAAACAAAACAATCGAATTATCAAAAGACGAAGGAAGAAGAAATGAAGCAGGAACTGCGGCAGCCTCACGAAGAGGCGCAGCAGGTACTGCGTCCCTTCGAAGAGGCGCAGCAGTTGCTGCGTCCTTTCTCGACGGTTGTCTTCTGCTCATCCGTAAAAAGGGTTTTTTAAACAAGGTTTTACAAATCAGTTTTAAGAATACTTTCGACATAAATCTTACAATATTAATTACGATAATAAAGAACAATAAACAAAAGAAGGATTTACACCCTCAGACTTACATGTTTGACAAAACGAGATGAACTAAGTTAACGTTTAGTGATGCTCGACTCGAATATAGACGAAAGTGCCCTCTAAGAGGAAATTAAACAAAGTTGATTAAGTTGATTGATGTGGAGTTGGTCAAATTGGTCGGTCATGCAAACGAGGCTGGTACTCGGTAGGATCCGAGCTTACGTGGTCGAATGTTCAAGCTCGTAGACGCCAAAAAGTAAGAACGTGGTCTTAGAATACAAAGGGAGAAGAGAAGGGCGGACACTCGCGTGAGAAATATGTGAGACCGAAGGTCTCTATTTATACTAATCACGGAATTAGGTTTTAGAAAAGGAGAGCAAGATCCGGAAACAACCGACTTAGGTTAAACACGGAAACTTGGACAAAAATAAAGCCTGGGGAAAAGGCGCAGCAGGTGCTGCGTCCCTTGGAAGAGGCGCAGCACTTGCTG
The DNA here is from genome assembly GCF_048544455.1 of Silene latifolia. NCBI lineage: Eukaryota > Viridiplantae > Streptophyta > Magnoliopsida > Caryophyllales > Caryophyllaceae > Silene > Silene latifolia. Next base: position 87,143,028 of record NC_133536.1, read on the forward strand.
CGTCCTTTCCTCAGTGGGTTCCTCATGCGCAAGAAAGCGCGTTTAATAGCCTGTCGTATTTTAGGCATAACTTTCTCTACAAGACTCGGAATAAGGTGATTTCGATGGCGTTGGAAAGCTAAGAAAGAGATCTAGAACGTTATGTGAAATAGGCCTGACCCAAAAAAGTCGTTATCACCTCATAAAACGGGCCTAAAGATCGTGTTGTCATTTTAGCTAAATGAAATACATATTTTGTAATGTAAACTTTTAGTTTAGCCTAATGAAGTGACATAGGACTCAAAATGAGATATAATCTCAACATTTATGACATCCTAACCTTAGGTAGACAAGAACATTGCTTTGACTCGGGATTTGACGGTTTTAGGAAAAGAAGACGATTTTTGACCCGGACTCCAAATGTACTCTACTTACTGCCAAAACGACCGTAATGACACCTAGACGATGACCATGAGGTAGGCACAAGTGTTTGAGTTACCTTTTATTAACCGATTTACGAAACGTCATAAAATCGCGACATATGCTAAACATGCGGCCCAATCATCACTGGGTGTTTGGCGGGAGGTGCCGAAATGAGGTATCTACAGAGCCCCCACTTTGACTGAGGCTTGGACAAGGTGAAAGTCAAAGTATAGCTCTCAGGTCAATCGAAGATTACAACCTGACGACTATGGCGACGCGAGGCGGTTCAAGGGGTCTGAACCAAAGACCTGTCGTCGGGAACATTTTAGAGTCTGTCGACTATCGGGGAGGGTCGTTTAAAGTCTATTAGACTACGTAAGGAAGCTCGCCAGCCATAAGAAGAGACCATACCTGAGACTTCTTTCTCGAGATGTTATAGGAGCTAAGGTTAAGCGTAGGAGCTAAGGTTAAGACCTAAAGGATATGTAAGGATTGTGCTAGGGTGTGGGACCCTAAAGGAAGACATCGACGGGAAGGAGGTCAAATATAAGTTCAACTTAAGGGGTAACCAAGGTTTGAGTGTAGGAACTCTAGGAAAAGGTGATCCTAAAGAGAAAAGGTGATCCTAAAGGAATATGATCCTAAAGGGTATAAGTATATAAAATCTAGGGAGTTTGGGAACCTAAAGAGCTAGGTGTACGAACATGGGTATATGAACCTAAAAGGAAAGGCTGGTATGAGAACTTAAAGGCTTATGAACCTAAGAGGAATTGGGATCCTAGGGTTAAGTTTAGGAACTACTGGGTTACTAATTCTTATTTTAAACGCGTGCGTTTATGCTTTATGGGGTATGAGAACTTCGAAAGGATTTATGGGTTTATGAACCTAAGGACGTTGATGTGGGGGCCGGGCTTAAAGGTTTATGAACCTAAAGGAAGCCATTTTGGGATCTAAGAATCTAGGGGTAAGAATCCTAACTTTGGGTTTACGAATCTAAGGAAGGAGGCGTTGGTTTGGGAACTTCTGGAGAACGACACCTTTGCCGAACTCTGTGAGGAAACAAAAATGTCAAGGGTAGCAGGACGTAGGCGGGAACTGCTGGGAGAAATCTGCTTGGGTCGTCTTCAAACAAACTTCGATAAGTCTTGGGGTTGATGTTGATCTCCACGTATTGAGAGGGATGATTGTCTGTCTGTGTACTCTCGTTGGGGGAACATAATCGGGAACTGATCTCTATGTCTCGAGAGGGGCGATTGGCTGTCCGTGTACTCTCGCTGGGGGAACATAATCGGGAACTGATCTCCATGTCTCGAGAGGGGCGATTGGCTGTCCGTGTACTCTCGCTGGGGGAACATAATCGTGAACTGATCTCCATGTCTCGAGAGGGGCGATTGGCTGTCCGTGTACTCTCGTTGAGGGAACAGAATAGAGGTGTGTCGAAACACCTGTCAAAGAATATTCGCTCGTTGTGGCAAGCGAGGTCTTGATAAAGTACTGCTTCTGATACTTACCTGCATGGTTAGTAGCCACACAAGAATTCAATATAATATATGCACGTAAGCGATTATCACATGGACCTCGAATGAGGAAACACATAGGCTTTGCAAAAGTCGTTTCTTTATAAAAGTCGTTTAAAACTTGTTCAAAGAAATTTGTCGTTTGTAATGCATTGTGCATATTCAATGGGCTTTAGACATAGTTCTTGACATGACACAGATTTACTAGGACGTGACGCGAAATGTAGACTTAGGTTTGACTGACGTGACACTAACTTAGATTTGACGCGATACAGGTATGACTTTGACAGTTTTTGTTTAAGTATGCGCAACCCCTAGCCAAGTGTGGGTGACAATGAGTATCAGTTCCAAAGATATAAGAATTTGCAAGAATGATGAAGGCATATAAAGGCAAGGCATGAGCAATGGATCATCTGCCTACTAGGACTTCTTTCACCACCGTTTGCTTTAAAAGAGACTCCTCTTGAGGCATAATAAACTTCGAGAATCAATCTAAGATCTTGCCATCATTCGGACCGAGCACTAGCTAGACTTAGAGGAATAAAGGAAGGGTGGCATCTCGGAAGAGAAGCCCCCAGGATGAGAAGATGACTCTGGACTTTGGTAAATAAAGGCTGGGCGACAATAAGGAGCCCCCAGTATAGAGGTGTTGGTTGTGGAAGGGATGTTAATTGAGGTTGGAAGGTTGAAAACTGGAATGGTTGATAATTGAGGTGGTTGAAAGTTGTTAATTGAGGTTGAAAGTTAAAAGTGGGGATGGTTGTGTCCTTGAGGACTGCCTACGTATTCACGTGAAGTGAAATCAAACCAGATCGTAGTTCTGAGGTTTGGTTAATTTTGTTTGGGTGTTGTGGTTGTATCCTTCTTGTGTAAGAAAAGACTGCCTACGTATCCACCTGAAGAGGTGAAATCAAACCATGCTCGTAGTTCAAGTGTGTGCCTAAGCTATGTTGTTAGGACCTTAAAGTGCAGGGGTCACAAGAGTAATATTCCTTTGGTGAATCGAAGAATCGATTTGAGATAACTCCCTCTGATCATAGACCAAGAGGTATAATTAAGTTTGTAAAAATTTCCGTGTCATGTGAGCACATTTAGTGGACCTAAGGATGGTATGGGTATGTCCCATTCTAGCTAGCAAAGTATTTGAAGACTCCGTGTATGGGTCAAGGTGAAACTGAATTGGATATTTGGAATGTGGAGCTTGGACATAAGAGGCTTTGATGAACAAATCTCTGGAGCTTGATTTTGTGGAGTTAAGGCTTGATGGGGTTACGGCTTCTAATATGGCTTGGAAATAGAGTCTCTTGGCTTGATGTAGCCTAAGCACATAAAGGTAGGTTAAAATGACGTGGGATCAAGTTTCCATGTCTTGGCCCTAAAGGATGGGTATATTTGACAAGCATTAGAGGATTCTCAAAATTCCTAACTATCTCCCTATAACGGTCTCGAGAAGGACTTAGGGTGTGTGATGTGTGAAAGGCTAAGTGGGTTGCTAGCTAACCATCTTTATTGATGTCCTTATTCTTTTTAGACTTCAGCAGTATTTCGTATTTGATTTCAGGCTTGTTCTTGATTTAAACTCAGATTCTTGGTCTAGAATATATCTTTGCTTTTTGCTCGGATTCTTGATTCATGTTTTTTTTTTTTTTTTTTTTTTTGATGATAACTTTGACTTTGGATATTGACTTTCTTGATTGAGCCTTCTCTTTTGACTCTTTTGCCTTGGATATTGGCATAACTGCGGCCTTGGATATTGATCTTGGTCATTTCTCTGGATTGAGTCTTTGTCTTTGATTATGGCTTCTATGATGGAATTGGGTCAGACTAGCACCTTTTGTGTGAAACGGGTTGGTCTTTAGTAACACAGGTTGTTTATTGTGGGTAATGGGCTTGCCTTCCGTCATGGATTGTTAATAAGGGAGATTGTTTGGGTTCGTCCTAAAATCTCTAGAGATAGGCTCATCCTAAACTAGGGTATAGTGAGGTTTCTATTGCCAGACATGGAATAGGTAAGAAAAGAACACGGAGTTTCATGTCCTCTACAACTTGGAATGGAATATCATTTAAGTGCACTCACATCGACTTGGAACGTGTGGTTGCTGTTCGTTTTAAAAAATGCCTCAAATAAATTCTTGTTGTCACAGGAAATGGTAAAGGAAGAGATAGGATAGAATATGTGGAGTGAAAATTGTATTTTTATTGAAATGGATAATGAATGTATTTAACATAGACTCGAAAAGATATGTGACTCGTGGGACAGCCCCCAGGTTGTCACTAGGAATGGAAATGAACACGAAGAAAGACACTAGAACAAATATGAGATATAAAGCCTAAGACTCGGACTCGGACTTGGACTTTGACTCGATCTTAGATCTAGACTCGTAATCATCGGCCCACGCTTGAACATCTACTCTTCCAGCAACTGGCTTTGGCATCTGACTTTGAGCATCCATCCATTTGAGCACCTCGTTCTCACCATTGGGAACACTTGAAGGATAACAGTCAAGAAGAGTTTCTTGATAAGTGGTATATCCATGAGGATTGCCTAACTTGCCATGTGAGTTAAAGGTTAAGAGGGACAATTTCCCGCTTTCAATCATATCTTGGATCACATGCTTGAGCTTATAGCACATCTCAATATCGTGTCCTTTGCCCCTGTGATACCGGCAATAGACGTTCTCATCCCAGAATTTAGCCTTCTTTTCTGGATCAGGTGTAGGACCGAGAGGTTTCAACATTCATCGTTTTATGAGTCTATGAAGGGCATCGTTGTATGTAATACCAATGTTGGTAAATTTCCTAGGGGGTGTATCCTTATTCTCGGAAGCCTTTCTGAATGACCTTGAAGAGTTGTTAGGTTTCTTTAACGAAGGCTCCATGAGGTTGCCTTTGTTGATTTTGGTTCCTGGATGAGGAGAACTAGAAATAGATTGCTCACTTTTTGCTTTCTCTTTAGGACTGTCAGGTTGAGGGTTTGTCTGGACACTCTTCATCTTGAAAGATTGGGTCTCAAGCTTCTTATCCATTTCAGCAAATTGATTTCCCATGTGGGAAAGCCAAGAGTTTAGAGTATCAATGGCTCCCTCTATCTTGGAAAACATGCGCATTCCACTTTGGACATCGTCCTCCTTCGGCGCTTTGATTTCTTTGTCATCACGAGGATCGAGGAGATGAGAAAAGTCTAGGAATGATTCTTCATCGTGTTTAGTGCTGTTAGACCCAAGAGGGTCGGTCCCATCCAATTGCTCCACAAATGGTGGCATTGGAAGCTTGCCATTCTCGATCATATCCTGAATAATATGCTTTAGACAAAAGCATTCCTCCGTATCGTGTCCCCTACCTCGATGGTACTGACAATATGAATTCCCCTTCTATCTAGGCAGTATCTTTTCGGGATCCGGGGTTGGGCCAATTGGATGAAGTTTTCTTTGGGAAACTAGTCTTTGTAAGGCTACTTTATATGTGGTTCCGAGGTCTACGAATTCCCTATGAGCTCGTCCCAGCCTTTTGGGTTGAGTTTGCAAGAGGTTAACTCCCTTGTCTTCATTGGCGTTCTTAGATGGGTGAGTTGTGTTGAAGCTATGCCCTGGCCTTGGGGTATGAGAAGATGGTAAAGGTTTCATCATGTCTATCTTGTCTTCCATATTGGTGACACGAGTTCTCAAGTCTTCGACGGTGGCCTGAAGCTTAATGACTGCAGCACTTAGTCCCTCGACTTCGACAGATAAACGTTCTTGAACACTTTCATTGGAAATTGCAGAATTCCTACCAAGAAGAAAATGATGCGCATTACAACTTGATTTGACATGGGATCACGCATACTAAGGCAATAAACAAAGGATACATGACGAGACGAGATGACTAGACTCTTGACTTGTGAATCCAGGAAATGTCGTGAGTGACTTCTCGTGTTTGGATTCACCGTGCTTGACATTGACCTTAGACTCGAATGTTGACTTTGACAGAGTGACATTTATGTGGTTGACTTGATTGACGGGATTGGCGACACGTGTTAATTATAATTCGTGTGTTTAAGACAGATTTGACTCGAGGTTCGGGTATGTGTGTCCTGAACATGTCATTAGGGGAATTCAAGATACGGATATGAGAATGACTCGATGTGTTAGCCTCGAGTGTGTGAGTCGAGGTGTGGAAATGTTTAGCTCCTAATTGGTAGGGGGTCCAAAATGACGGCGTGACGCCTTAGGACTTGACTTGAATTTTGAAAAGACCCAAAATGTAAAGGAAGACGAGTTTATGACTCGACAGAGTTCCGACTAGGAAATAGTCGGTTTGAATTTTGACTCTAACTTAGCCCAGTTGAATTTACATATTGACATTTACACGGTTTGAAAAATATTTTGGTTTCCTTTCTTTCTTTTTCCTTTTTTTTTTCGGACCTTTTTTTTGTTTTTTTTTGTTGTTGGTTTGTATTTAGTTTTGAAATGGGTTTTAGGCCCGAAGTCTGACTCGACAATTGGACAGAGTTTTGACTGGTTTTGCGCTAATATTGGCCTATTTCGCAAATTTTACATTTTGAAAGAGGTTTTGATTTTCACAAAATTCGTCATGGTTTCGTTTAGAAAATGGTGATCACATACAAGCATTTATACATGCATTACAACGGGATGCTGAGTGCATTTAAAAGGGTTTTGGCTTAAAAGGGTGGGTTGCCATACCGAACGATCAAACCTGGGGTCTGTGGAGAGGCTCGTACCAAACAGGAGTAAGGCCGATTCCTAGTCCATTTCCTCGAGTAGTGAAAGTCCTTGATACAAACAGGAGTAAGTACCATGGTATGAATGACGTCAATCGCTATCCATCCTTAGGTCCAAATAAGAATTTGGACCGTCTAGACGGGACGATTGGTCTAATGGGTTGGGTTGGGCCTTAGGAAGGCCGAATAAACGATCTAGGAAGACCGAGTTATGAAAACCGACAACTTTCTTGTACAAACTATTCCCTAACCTTGTTCAAGTTTCACACTTGGCTATACGTAAGTGTATGATCCCTAGCGGAGTAGCCAAACTGTGGACGCGGGGCCACGGGGGCGAAAAGTGAAGCAAGCTTTTCTATGTTGCATTTGTGGAGTCGCCACCAATTTATTGTGGAAAATTGGAAACCGTTCGAATACCTCGTGCCATGTCAAGACACAAAGTAGTGACATGAACACCAAGAACTCGTTACCCTTAGCATTTTATGTCTAGAATGACTCTCGTGGATGCCAATGAACACGGATGTTCACAGAGATCTGGAGTAAGGGGTGAGGGTACGTATTAGGAAGCTCTTTTTATCAAACACCTAATCCCGCCTGCCTCGATAGCGGCGTCTACCAATGATTAGGGAAAATCATCTATACTCGATATGTTGTCGGTTATATGCATACAATGCAACATCCATTAGATTAATCCTAGCATGTGAGAATTAACTAAGTCGGTAAACATCTAGTTTATCATCACTACTACAGATACAAGCTATAACAACGGTTAAAAACCGTTGTTATATAAAAAAGTGGACGTTGTTAAAGCGTTCGTTGTAGTAGGTTTTAACAACGGTTGGTTTTTCTAAGAAACCCGTTGTGAAAACTATTAACAACGGTTTAAAGTAGAAAAAACCGTTTTGGAAAGGGTGACTAAATTTTGGTGGGAAAGTTATAACAACGGTTACAGTATAAAAAACTGTTGTTATAACTAAAGACAACGGTTTTTTTTAAATAACCGTTGTTGTTTATTTACCTCCAAAAAAAAATTAAATTAAATATTACTAGATGCATGCATTATTACGGCGGCCCGTTATAATTCCGATGCATGCATTATTACTGCCAATCTCTGCATATGAATGGACAATATATGGAGTGAGAAGGGTTATAAGATTTGAAGCAGAGATATGATGGCACAACTTCCTAAACATATATTAATTAAAAAACAACTCGAAAGACACATTACTTAGTATAAATACATGCATTATCTCAACTAACATTCCATTATCTCACTATATATCTCCAAACCCTAACTGCTAAAACAAACTCTAAACCCTAAATCTTTCAAACAAACTCCAAACTTCATCAACAATGAATGATACCATCCGTAAGACTGTTACTATGACCGAGCACAACAGGAGTTTCATCCACCGGTTGCTAGACATCGAGGACAGGTACAGGAGCTACCTTGAGGACGCTCGGACCGCACTCAAGGACGCAAAAAAAAAAGGCTTGACAGAGCAGCAGTTGTTGCAGCTATATGACGATATAGCAACTGCTGAACGAAACCTCCAAATAGCTAAGGAGGAGAGGATGGATATCATAGAAGAGAATGAGACTCTCTATGCATATCTAAGAATTGCATTTTTATCAATGTAATTCGTTTTTTAATTTATGTATTTATGTATTTATATATATATATATATATATATATATATATATATATATATATTAATTAATTAATTAAGTTTATCATGCATTCCTCTCTATCATCTTGCTTCTTCTTTGTTTTATTTTATTTAATTTGTTTTACAAGCTTATAAACGCAGAAAAACAACAGTGACAAAACTAATTAAGCGAATAATACTTAGAGAAAGAACATAATGATCGATAAAAACACATGCAAATGAAATAATTAGAGAAAGAAAATAATGACTGAGATGACAAAACCTAAATTAAATCATGCATATTTAGCTGATAATTAGAGAAAGTAAGAGACGATGAAACCAACAGTGACGGCGAGATGATAAAGCGACGATGAGGAAGAGAGAAAGAGACGATGAGAAAGTGTGCTGTGTTTGTGTATGTTTATTGTGTTTGTGTTAGGGTTTGTGTGGTGTGGCTGTAGCTGTAGCTGATCTGTGTTTGTTTGGTTTATAGTATGGAAAGTATTGACAACGGTTGTTAAACATAAACCCGTTGTCATTACAGAAAATATTTACAACGGGTCCATAGTAAACCGTTGTTAAAAAGTATTAACAACGGGTTTATAAATAACCGTTGTAATTACTTTTCACTAACTTTGCGCCAATTTGCGCCAAATTATTAACAACGGTTGTGCATGTTTGACCCATTGTTAAAACCTATAACAACGGTTATGGAACCATAACCGTTGTAATTAGTTTATTAAAATTCGCGCCATCCGTTCTACAACGTCTTATGGTGATTTTCGTGGATAAGCGTTGTTAAAGGGGCGTTGTAGTTGCCTGGATTTGTAGTAGTTCATGCATTTAATGTCAAAGTAGAAATTTAGGTTGATTACATGTGAGAGCATACAAGCAATACGATAAAAGAAATACAATAAAAATACAATAAAGAAAATTACAATAATTACAACGGGTTAATTGATTTATGTCGAAAATACATTTAAAAAACGGATAAGTTTAGAAAAGAAAGAATAAATGAATAAACAAACAGAAATTAGGTGATAATACGAGTAATAGTTAATTAATACGTAATTAATAAACTAGGTCAAGGCAGGAACGGGAGTTCAGGGAAAGAAATCAACCGGGAACAGGCGCAGCAGAGCTGCGTCTCTTGGAAGAGGCGCAACAGTTGCTGCGTCTATTCCTGGGTTGAGTTCTGGCTGTGAAGCCGGAACCGCATCTCGTTAATGTTCATTGTTGAATTTAATGCTTGATTAATGGTATTTGACTCGGATAAAAGTGATTAACAGATTATTTACATATGATCGAGGTCATAAAAACGATAAAACATGAATGAAATTAATTAGAACAAATATATACAAGATTAATAAGGTTAATTATGAGAATTAATAACACAAATTAAAGAAACTAATTAGGTTAAACAAGTTATTAATGATGAATTAATGATGGTGACGGTAAATAACAGATACAAGTATATCAAAGATGAATTCCAGAGATTCAATATGGGCAAATCGAATCTCTAAAACCCGAATTGATTTTAATGACGAAAACCCGCAAATATGAATTATAAGGGATTTCAGTCGGGATTTAAAAGATGAATTAATCAAGAATGAATTATTTACATGTTAAAATTATTATATTAGAATTATCGTGTTAAAAGAAATATGAACAATTGAAAACGAAACAAAACAATCGAATTATCAAAAGACGAAGGAAGAAGAAAGGAAGCGAAAGCTGGCGGCCCCTCACGAAGAGGTGCGGCAGATCTGCGTCCCTTCAAGAGGCGCGGCGATTCTTTGCGTCCTTTCTCGACGGTTATCTTCTGCTAATCCGTAAAAAGGGTTTATTAAATAAGGTTTTACAAATCGGTTTTCAGAATACTTTCGACATAAATCTTACAATATTAATTACGATAATAAAGAACAATAAAGAAAAGAAGGATTTACACCCTCAGACTTACATGTTTGACGAAACGAGATGAACTAAGTTAACGTTTAGTGATGCTCGACTCGAATGTAGACGAAAGTGCCCTCTAAGAGGAAATTAAACAAAGTTGATTAAGTTGATTGATGTGGAGTTGGTCAAATTGGTCGGTCATGCAAACGAGGCTGGTACTCAGAAGGATCCGAGCTTACGTGGTTGAATGTTCAATCACGTAGACGCCAAAAAGTAAGAACGTGGTCTTAGAATGCAAAGGGAGAAGAGAAGGACGGACACTCGCGTTAGAAATATGTGAGACCGAAGGCCTCTATTTATACTAATCACGGAATTAGGTTTTTGGAAAGGAGAGCAAGATCCGGAAACAACCGACTTAGGTTAAACACGGAAACATGGACAAAAAGAAAGCCTGGGGAAAAGGCGCAGCAGGTGCTGCGTCCCTTGGAAGAGGCGCAGCACTTGCTGCGTCTTTTCCTCTGCGGGTTCCTCCTACGCAAGAAAGCGCGTTTGACAGCCTGTCGTATTTTAGGCATAACTTTATCTACATGAATCAGAATAAGGTGATTTTGGTGGCGTTGGAAAGCTAAGAAAGAGATCTAGAACTTTATTTGAAATAGGCCTGACCCAAAAAAGTCGTTATCACCTCGTAAAACGGGCCTAAAGATGGGGTTGTCATTTTAGCTAAATGAAATACACATTTTGGAATGTAAACTTTTAGTTTAGCCTAATGAAGTGACATAGGACTCAAAATGAGAGATAATCTCAACATTTGTGACATCCTAACCTTAGGTAGACAAGCACATTGCTTTGACTCGGGATTTGACGGTTTTTGGAAATGAAGACGGTTTTTGACCCGGACTCCAAATGTACTCTAATTACTGCCAAAACAACCGTAATGATACCTAGATGATGACCATGAGGTAGACACAAGTGTTTGAGTTACCTTTTATTAACCGATTTACGAAACGTCATAAAATCGCGACATATGCTAAACATGCGGCCCAATCATCACTGGGTGTTTGGCGGGAGGTGCAGAAATGAGTTATCTACACCTGTAAGAGGATCCGCTCGGATTTGCTGCGGGACGCTCAGATTCGTGGCTGAGACGCGCGGCTTGGTGTTGGGACGCTCGGATCATATGCTGAAACGCTCGTCCAGAGCTTGGGACACACGGATCCTGGGACAGGGTTCCATCTCCTTGCTTTTAAGCTTATGATCCTCCTATATACTCTTTATTCCTTCATCCTCGGTCGTCATTCTTGCCTCCTCTTCATACTAGTCCATCTAAGATCGTCAACAAGCTTCCGAATATGCGCGAGAGACGGGAATTCCGCCTCATTATCTTCTTTCCTACAAGACATATACAATGCAATAGGAAAGAAAAATAGGAAGGAATTGACGGAAAAAATGGTCATGAAATGCTATATTAGTATGCAAAATGGGTTCAATTAGGGGACTAAATGTGCGCAATTAAGAGTCACATCAAACACCCCCAAACCGAACCTTTACTCGTCCCAAGTAAAGAGGTGACTAGAACTAGACCTTTATTTAAACTATCCTAGTAATAATATAACCGATGTGAGGCAATTAGTGGGTCTCACTCCGCCCCTTCAACTCACAACAAGACATCTATGAGGTAAGATGCCTTCTTGCAAGGCAAGGTGAGGCTTGCCAAAATGGCGATACATCCAAGCATTAAGCACACAAAACAAGTACTGAATGGATGTTACAAAATAATAGACACTTTCCTCATCTAAGTGGCAGAAATCATCTAAAGGGGAAGCAATCTAAGGGTACATACTCCAGTGTAGATATCATTTCTCTAAGCTACTAAGTTTAGGAGGATACCAAAAAATCACCTCCAAGTTGTGTCAAACTAGGGTACCTTTGTCCTCACTTGCTAAATGCTTTTGTCAAGAGTAGACTCCCTATGGTGTTAGAAACACTGTAGGATCGCGGAATTCCCCTTCTTGCCTAGACAAGAAGAAGGGTCGTCCCCTCTCCACTATGCAACAAATAATATCAATGGAAAAAAGGGATCAAGATGTTTTTGAGTTTCACATTGGTAGTTTGCTTTTTTATTTGTTTTTCCCCCAATTTCTTGTGGCATTAAACTTTTTGAGAAAATTTCTTTGCCATTTTTTATGTTTGGCATTTTGATACTTGGCAAATTTTTCAATCTTTGCATTTTTGAACATTTTTCAAAGTAACCCCATTTGTAACAAGGGTACTTTTATTAAAGCATAGGAGTCTATTTTTGCTCCTCTTTTTATTTGATGCAATTTTTGCAAACTTGTGATTTTGATTTGGTACTTGAACTCAATTTGGACATTTTTGTGCCCATTCCCTTTTTGTTTGACAAAATATGATGATAGAAGTGAAAGAACGGTTGCATGGCTTCAAAGGTCACCTTGGAATAAACGGTAGCCAAGGAGTTATCACACCACAAGGTACTCTTGACTAGGCCTTAGCCCATGGGTCAAAAGATACTAGTATGACACATCCTAGGGTGTCTTGAGGGTATTCTAGCAAACAGAGTCTTAAGGAGAAAAATTATCTACAAGGGCCTTATATACACTTGTCAGGCTTCCTAAATAGGCATTTTCACAAAAAAATTCTAACCATGCAAACTACATGCCATGATCAACTATCATATATACAACTCTAATGCATATGTTTCTATCAACTATTATGCCATATAATCTAGATGCAACTCCTAACAACACATAGATACACAAACCGTAACAACAAAATACACCACATCCTCCTTAACATGTAAGCCCATCCTCCTCATATGAGTCATGAAAAGAAATGGAAGGGAAATAGGGATTAGAGTGATCATACCAAGCGGTCTTTATTTTCCTTTGCCAATGTCTCAAATGTAGTGTTATATCTATATGAGAAGAGAACAAAAACACAAGTATATACAATTCTACACTACTAAATTAAAGAACATGTCTTTGGTTTTTGAAATTTTCAAATTTTTATGGATTTTGTTTTAATGAAATTAAAGAACATATTTTTGGGATTTTTCGAAATTTTTCAATTTTTTTTTTTTTTTTGCATTTTGGAATATTAATTCCCATCCCCCGCTTTATTTTGGACAGTGTCCTCAATGTACATGTAGGAGTAGGAATGGAAAAGAAATACATGTTTTTGGATTTTTAAAGTTTTATGGAAATTGAAGTACAAATGTGATTCTTCATCAAGCAAATCAGCAGCGCAACTGGGCCACGAGTGGTAATGAATATACTATTTCTAAGGGATATGACCTAATTCGAAACAAATCCCCTGATGTCCCTTGGTATGTTTGTGTTTGGAATGCTTGGACTATTCCAAAACACGGTTTTATAGCCTGGATCTACTATCATGGGAATATGAACACAAAGAGTAAAATGCATAGATTGGGAATCAATGAAGACAATACCTGTTGTATATGTGGAATAGAGAAAGAAACCTTGGACCATCTGTTCTTTGACTGCCCCTACAGCAAAAGTCTCATTACTTGTATTGGAGCTTGGATGGGGATAAATATTCCGGTGAGTGGCTTACTGAACTGGCGACTGGGGAGATCTGGCTCTCAGGTCCAGAAAGGGACCCTGGATGCTGCTATCAATGCTTGCATCTATAATATTTGGCACCAACGAAACCGTAGCAGTTATGAGTTCACTCTTATACGTCCAAACAAGCTTGCTAGGATGACAATGGAAGAATTGAAAGTGCGATTTCATGGGTTGGATCGAAGGAAGTTGCAGAGGAGAGATGAAGACTGGATTGAAGGTCTATTGAGAAAAGGGATGTGATCTTTTGAGCGATCTGATCTCTGGATTTGTTGGTGAAGATTGATTGAACGAAAATGGGGGTGTTTGTTGATGACGATCTAGGGTTTTTACCTATTTTGTTTTAGCAATCCTATCTGATTTTGTTTGGTTATGTTTGATGTTTCTTAGTGTTTTTTTTTGGGCTTGTTTGGTCGGCCCGTTAGATGTGATATAGGGCTGAATATGTTGGACTGGCATTTATTCTAGCCTTATTGTATGGTTACTTTTTTTGATATATATACACTTACATTTTATCAAAAAAAAAGAAGTACAAATGTGAATGCAATTGACACGGCTATCGCAACCCTATCAAAGATAAAACCTAACGGTCTCAACTAAAATGTAGTAGTGGCAGTCGAGTATCGAATCCACAGGGAGGTAATGTAATTATAGCTGTCTAATTCTAATCCTATGGTAACAATTGGGGGTTTGTTTGAAGTTGGTTCTAAACTACGAAGTTTGAAAGGAAGGGAAATAAAATAAAGAGCAGTAAAGGCAATAAAATACGATTGAACTATCAAGAAAAGAGGGACATGTAGGGAATTCGGTTCACTACGGTAGTCCTGTGACTCAGCTGTAAATGATTCAGACGAACTAATGTGAGACGGATGTTAAAAGGTCCTTTCGGTCCACTTTCTATCCTAAAATACCAGTAACTTAACTTTCGTCCTCATTAGGGTAGTCTACTGTTTATAGCAGGCCTATTTAGTCCAATCTTTCGATCCAGGATTAATTTTAGCCAGATTAATGGGTGACATAGAAGCGTGCACTCAACTAGGTCGGAAATTACAGTTAAATTGCTATAGTGACAGAGTCTCGTAATTAATTCATCTAATTCATTCACTACATCGTCACATTTCTACCGCAGATCCCCTAATCCCAACATGAAGGAGTTTAGCTACTCATATTCTTAATTAAACTAACAGCAATTAAAGTTCCAGCAGAAAACATAATGAATAAACAATAAATTGCAATGATGGAAATTAGGGCAGAAGAAATAATAACACAAACAAGAAATTAAAGCAACCAAATGATTATTATTAATAAAGGAAGAGAAGGAATTACAATCAATGCGAATCCGGCGTAAAGAACAACTGAATCCGAGCAATAATAACCCCAAAATAAAGTAGCAGTGAAGAGGAATAAAAGTAACGTAGTAAAAGTTTTTCTACTGTCAAAGGTAGAGTAAAAGATGATCCCAATTAACCTAGTAATGCGTGCTTAAATAGCAAAGGAAATAAGTTTTAGCGAAATAAAACATCACGCCGGCTAATTAAAGCCCAACCCATCAAAACCACTCGATCGAGTGGTTTGAAACCACTCGATCGACTAACTCTTGAGCAGATTCTACTCGATCGACCAGAAAGTCACTCGATCGAGTAGAGGGTCTTTGTGCAAGCTAAGGATCGAGTGGAAAACCACTCGATCGACCACCAGAGGGCATGAAAACCACTCGATCGACTTGTAAAACAGCTCGATCGACTAGTTTGGCTTCATTTCAGCTCACGTCTTCGCCTAAGTGCCTCGTAATCCGTGCCACGACGCTTCCAAATGCAGTACCTCACTCTGGGATAATCCCGTCTCCTCTAAATGCATGCAAAAAGGACGAAAAGGAGTATGGTTCCACTACTTTCACGATCATTCCTACAAAAAGGACAAAATACACCAAAGTAGCCAATTCGGGGCAAAATACCATAAAAGCAGTATAGAAAAGCATAGAAATACGTGCTGAAATAGGCTAACAAGACTATACATTAGGCACGTATCAAATCTCCCCAAACCAAACCTTTACTCGCCCTCGAGTAAACTCAAAACTAAACTAATGGAACGGAAATGATAACTCAGAGCTAGCTTAACTTGTCTACTTGAACCAATTTAATGCAACAAAAATTAATAATTAAAGCTAAGCAGTCAATACGCAAACGAATTATAAGCTGTTCAGAAATAAAGCTGACCTATCGACCTTGCAAGACCAACAAAACTGGACTCTCTCGTGGTCACTCTTCTCTCATGAAGCAAAGGGCAAATGTTGTATGTAAAAGAGAGAAGAAAAGACTGTCACTCACCTAACTGCGACCTACATAGCATGCATGCAACAAAAATGAAAGACAATTCAAGTACTAATGCACAAATTCCAACCGATAATGTCCGTCACAGCCGAGGGCTTACAAATAATTTGGGAATAGTGAGGTTCAGGTGAGAAAGGACAAAACAAGTTATGGAAATGTGGAGGTAAAAGCGTCAAACTAGTTCCTAACAGGACCATAATGAAACCATCCGAATCTCAACTGACTGAAAAACTAAGTACAAGTGCCCTTCATTCGGCACAATACTCACTAGACTCAAAACACAATCTCCTCAAAAAATACGGGATAGAACGGAGGAGTCAGACGGTCACAAACTTCCCTTTTTTAAACACCGTCTGAAATAACTGACTGAAACAAATCAACCTTTTTCGATTGTACATCTTCGAACATCTTCTCAACTCTTTTTCATTTTCACAATCTCTTTTTTTTTTCTTTTTTCTTCCTTACGTTCCAGCCTTCTCTTTTTCATTTTTCAATTTTTTTTTCTTTCTCACATTTTTCTCTTTTTTTTTTCAATACTCTTTTTTTTTTGTTTCTTCCTCTATACTTACACCAACTCCAGAACAAGAAACACGGACCAAATTGCAAAGGAAAAAAATATACCGCAGAAGAACATACTAACCAGCTTGACTAGGCAGGCTTAGTTTGGGATGTAGCTAATGGGTCAAAAGGCAATTTTGGCTTATGTGGAGCTAAATGGGTGTAAAGTAATAAGAAAGGGGAATTTGCAAGACCCTCCATGCATGTGACACCAACCACAAACCCGAATATGTGCATTTGACAAGAAATTGAATGTCATAAATGTGCAAATGAGATGAACATGCTATGCAAGGAGTACTACTCAAAATTCCTAATGAACTGGTCATGAATGTCACCAGTTGTGGCTCTAAAAACTCAGAATTTTTAAGTAGTTTGCCAATTTATAGGTCAAGTCTAAACAGCCAGCTTATATTTGAACAGAAATTCGTAGATTATGCGTATGACAAAGCTAAAAACTATCAATAAAGTGCAAGGCTCAAGTAAATTGACAAGTTATAGTGCATTGTCATCATGGGAATCTACCGTTCCGACTCAACCTATATGCAGAAATAAACGTGAAATTTTTGAATTTTTGAATTTTTCTAATTTTTTTTTTTGATTTTTCAATGAAATAAAACAATGCAAGGCTGAAAAATAAACGTGAATGCAACAACAAATGCAAATGCAGACTCAAAAGGATGCAATACCCTCCCCAAACAAAAACGGACAACGCCCTCGTTGTCCTCCAGCATACACCAGCAGAAAAATGGGGAACGGGAATATACAACCAACAAAATAAAAATAATAAAATAAAGGCGACAAAATAAAAAGAGTAAGAGGTACATACAAAAAACGAACTTCCCCAAATCGGCCGTAAAAAGCGGGGAAGTGAGTAGACCAGTAGCTACTCGTCGTCGTCGTCGCCATCTCCATCTCCCTCCCCCCGGTACAACGGGTCTCTCTCCTCCTCTCTCCTCTCCCGCTCCTCAGCGCGAGCTCTCTCCACCGCCACCTCTGGGTCCTCGCTCTCCTCCTCGTCCTCTGACACCGGGTACCCCTCGGTGTACCTAGGAAGAAGGAAGGGTGTGGCCAACCCTCGGGGATCGGTCTGTGTCTCCGCAAGTGGTACTCGTACAGAGGGTGTAGTGTTAAAGCTAAGTCCCTCTCCATACGAGCCGACGCTCGCAAGCTCAATCACCAGATCAGAAGCGCGCCCCCTTGGTCCTGGACCGCGGGCGCTACAAAGGGAGGAGGTAGTCTAAAAGTAGCCGGAAAGACCGGCTCAGTCTGAGGCTGGGTCTGGTCAGTGGGAGGTGGGGCAGGAGTAGGAGTAGTAGTAACAGTGGGAGTAGGGGTCGGATCGGGAGTAGCCGTGGAAGGCTGGGTACTCCCTGCAGGTGTAGACCCCTCTCCAGTCTCAACTCGCCGCTTCTTGGCGGCTGGTGCATCAGGGTGGTCGAGGCCGGAGTGGAAGGTAAAGTAGAGGCAAGGCATGCGAGACGGTGGCCCTTTACCACTTTGTAGGTAAGGGCTCAAGACGGGGAGACTGTCGCGCAGGTAAGTCGACGGACAAGGAGCCGTCAATCTTCCAAGTCTTGTGGTCTGGGGTCAGCCAATGCTGAGAGAACATGGCATCCAGACTCCGTAACCTCTCTCCCGTGAGGTACTGTAGGTCACGTGGCCAGGTGGGGAAAAGGCGATGGGCAAGAATGGTGACTATGCCACCGCAGGCAATGGTTCCCGTCTCCTTCTTCCCCTGGTCGTGGAGGTACTGGACGGTGAGGTAGGCAATGTTGAAGGTAAAAGGACCCTCACAATCGACATTCGGGTAATCGCCGGGATGGAGAGCTCGCGATTCGTGATGTTATTCGGCTCCTTTCGGCCGAAAATAGAGCTCCCCATGAGTCTGAGAAAACAACGGACGGGGGGATGGTGGACCTGGTGGAGCTTTCGCTCCTGGAAACGGGTCTGGGCCAAGCACCACCAAACCTGTTTGTAAACCTTCCTCGAGTCTGACGTCACACCCGAGGAGGTAAGGTCTAGCAACCTACCAAACTCTGCCAGAGGCATCTGAAAGGTCCGGTTAAATAACCGGAAGGAGACTGAACGACTGTCGGGGTCGGTCTCATGTGCGTCTGGGGAGAAGGTGAAAGAGCTGAGAAACTCGAGACTCGGCTCTAAGAAGGTATGGCCCCTCATGGTAATGAGGCCAGGCATCCCCGTGACCCGTAATAAATCACACACTGACTCGTAAATGCCAAGTTTCTCTAATGCTAATTTGTCTAAAAATCGGGAAGGCATATGCTCACACTTCAGCAGGTTATAAAATTTATCGCGATGTAAAGCATTGACGAATAATACCTGCGGGTAGTCCGGGTGAGAGTCGAGGGAAGTGTCCCCTCGAATCAGAATCGTCTCGAAGTAGAAGCGGAAGCAATATGGAAGTGACGGGGGGGTGGAGTAGAGGCAACGAAGGCGGCGTAGCTCTAGACCGTCTACGACCCCGACCTCCGTCTCTCGGAACGCAAGGGCGGCCCGTTCTCGGAGTGTGTAAGGGACTAAAGCAGCTACGAAGGCAGCTGCTGCGGCCCGCGGGTGAGTCGATCCACAGTGCGAAGTCGAGGTGGTGTACACGTGGTGGGCTGAAGTGGATGTGGCGGCTGAATCGGGCTTCCGGTGAGCTAGCCGGGAGCGAAACCGTCCCCCCGCAGTGAAACAAGGAAAACTGGAGCTGCAGTGGTGACTAGGGCAGAGGTAGTGGCAACAGCAGGGGCCACTGACTCGCTCAAGGACGTGCTAGAAGTGGTACTAGTAGAGGGTAAAGTACTAGACTCCATCCTGTAATCAAAGCAAGAGACGTGATAAGAAAAATGGCTGCTAACCGTGGCTAAAACAACGCGTTAACCAGCATGTGACAGCATGTAAGTCCCCTAAAAGTCGAAAAATTCGACTCTACAGCATAGCATTCCCAACAATCCTCAACAAATTCGAAATGGCAAGACGTGAATGGTGATAATGTGACGAGTGTAATGACTGCTAATGGAGACTAAAAACAGCATGAGAAACTGCATACGAAAGCATGTAAGACTCCTAGCAGTCGAAAATTCCGACTCACAGTACAGGATTCCCAATAATTTACAGCATGTAAAGGCGATAGGGGACGGAAAAACATTTAACAGCAGTAGCATATAAGCAAGAACTGAAGTTAAACAAAGCATGGCAGCATAAAGACCGTCTGACAGTCGAAAAATTCGACTTAGAAGCCCTAATCGCGGAATTCTTGTGCAAATTTCGAACTAACAAGCAACAGCAACGAGGAATCGGGATATGATCATCAAGCAAGCTAATTAAGGCATACAACCACAATTAGGTCGAGAAATTCGACTGAACATGGATTTTCGAAGCCCTAGTTCAATAACACCTCATGAATTCGAACTAATCGAAGATAAAATGCAAGGAGGGTGAATGAAACACTTACTTGATGGTGATGAACCTATAAAAGCAAATAATCCTCAAGTAAACAAGCAACAATGGCAGATTTCAGTCGAAAAACCCGCAAACCCTAAATCCCTTTTAAAACCGCGAAAATGGACACAAATAGGGGTGAAATTAAGGGGCTTTTGAAGATTAAAATGCAGGCAATGAAATGTAGGTGACGGATTTGGTGATTTGGGCAAGAAAATGGGGATTTGGGGGAGTTTAAATCGCAATTAGGGGAAGGGGTTAGACGGAAATTAGGGTGAAATGAAATAATGTATGAAATAAAGAGTTTAAGATAGAAAACTCCCGTGTCCATTGCTCATTTCACTCGATCGAGTGGTTTTAAATCACTCGATCGAGGGCTTTATGGTCTAGCTGCTTTGGTCGAGTAAAAATGTTACTCGATAGACCAAGTCCCCTTTTTGCTTTGCTCGGTCGACTGGAAAAACGCTCGATCGACCGGGTTTTCACTCGATCGAGTACAAAAAGTACTCGATCGAGGACTTTTCTCTCGTAGGCTCTTGAATTTTCGTCTTTTCTTCCTTGAATTGCGTGAAACTTCCCCAAACCTGCATAAAAACACATCCAAGAGTTTCCCAAAATACCAAATACGCAAAAGCACAGTCTATAGTCTTACGTCTATGCTAAAAATTATCTAAACTAATTGTCCTAATTGAAACGCAATAAAACAAATTCAAAGGAAATTCAAAAATTATCTATTACAAAGTGTTACACGGGGCATTTCCCCGTTTAATTCCCATCAAATTTCAGTAGCTCCTTCGTGGGCTTCTGACTGGAGAACGTCACCTCAGCAACATTGACTGTCCTCTTCATCTTCCATGAGCATGAATTATCACTTGAAACGGGAGGAGGAGAGTAGCTCGCATCCACGTAGGCGTCAGCTTTCCTCGTCCTTGCTCCTCTATCACCGTCTTTGGCATCCTTTCTTCCAATTTGATTGATAATGGTTGCACCATGTCCCCTGACAGCCCCTTCTTTGCTTTCATCTGTACCTGCAGTAAGGAAAACAGACGAACTTTCCTCCTTTTTGCTCTCAATCCGAGGCGGAGGGTTAACAATAGCGGCACAATTCTCCAAATTTTCATTTGGAGTGTCAATAATAGGAACAATAGAAGAGAGAGCATTGCAAGACTGGGCTTGCATAGGAGCTCTCCGGAACTTGGACTGATGAAAAATCAGCTCCTCATCCCCTACCTGAAAGGTCAAAGTCTTTCCCCTGACGTCTATCACTGCACGGGCAGTAGACAAAAATGGTCTCCCTAAAATGATAGGGGTGTGTGCATCTTCGGGGATGTCTAAGACAACAAAATCAACGGGAATAAAGAACTTCCCGATCTGAACAGGTACGTCTTCTACTATACCTAATGGCCTTGATAAACTACGGTCGGCCATCTGGACAGTCATGTTGGTGCAACTCAGTTTTGTCAAACCAAGACTCTTAGCCAGAGACAAAGGTAAGACACTTACGCTAGCGCCTAAATCGCATAGCGCGTTATCAATCAAATGCATACCGATATGACACGGAATTGAGAAATTATCCGAGTCTGATTGCTTAGGGGGTAACTTATTTTGAAATAGGGCTGATCCCATCTCAGTCAAAGCTACGGTCTCACTGTCATTAATAGTCCTCTTACGTGCTAAAATTTCCTTCATAAACTTTAAATAAGAGGGTACCTTAGTCAGCAATTCAGTGAACGGCACGGTGACTTCCAAGCTCTTCAAAAGTTCGACAAATTTGCCGAACTGTTGATTAACTTTGGTATTCTGCAGCCGCCTCGGGAAGGGAACCGTAATAGGTATCTCGTGTCCCTTGTTTCTCTCTTCCAAAGTGTCTTCCGGAGCAAGTTCGGTATCCTTTGGACGCTTCACCTCTCGAACGAGGTCTTTCCGGTGATTTCTCGCATAAACGAGCACTAGCAGGCTCTCGAATAAGCTTCCCGTCATCAATACCACTCGATCGACCAACTTCTTCAGTCGGTCGAGCAGTTTCTTCTTCAACACCAGTCGATCGAGTAAACTTTGCACTCGATCGACCAACCTCATTATCTGCTTCACTCGATCGAGTAGAAATTCTACTCGATCGACCAGTTTGTTCCTCCTGTTCACTCGATCGAGTGGAAAAATCACTCGATCAACCACTATCATCCTCAATTCTGCTTGACCGAACACCAGTCTTCAGTCGATCGAGTAACTGCTTTGTCGTGAGCCCTTTTTTTCTCGACAGTACACTGTTCACCATCAGTAATAGCTTCTCTAGGGTCTAATTTCGACACTTCCGGTCCCTCATAAGAAAGACCGCTTCTCAATTCTATCAGATTTACCGTCTAATGTGGATTCTTCTCATTTTGAGTCGGTAATTGACCCTGCTTCCTCGAGGATTGATTCGCAGCAAGTTGGGCAACTTGAGTCTCAAGTGCCTTGAATGACGCGTCCTTCTGTTGTAATTGCTTTGAAATGGACTGCATCATAGACTTTAACTCACTCAATTCACTCACCCCACTAGAAGATGATGCACCTTGGTTAGGAGGGTTGAAAGAAGGAGGCTTCTGATAGCCCTGTTGATTCTTGTGTGGAGGAATATACGGCTGCTGCTGATGCGGAGGAGCGGTAGGATTTTGCACATTCTGACTAGTCCACCTCAAATTGGGGTGGACATTCGGCTCGTAGTAACTGTTGTTCTGCCTGTAGTGTTGGAAGGCAGCACATGACTCATAGGAGTTGGGACAGTTATCTGAAACATGCCCCTCTCCTCCACATCTTCTGCAGCTGAAGGGACCGTCTGTTACAGCATTAACATGGTACATGCCTCCCTTGGAAGCTCCTCCTAACTCATACTTGTCAAACCTTGCAGTGAGAGCTTCAAGTGCAGCGACAGAAGAAGATTCAGCAGCTCTTCTTTGATTTCCTCTCGAGTTCCCATATTCAGCTTTATGGATGGCCAAATCATCTATGATCTTCCACCGCTTAGTCTCTCCTAGATTCTCAGCAAATCTGCCATTTGCTGCAGCATCCATAATAGCCCTCTGATCGTCATACAGTCCATTATAGAAATAATTGCACAAGCTCCATTTTTCGAAACCATGGTGCGGTATGGTTCGCACTAGCTTCTTAAATCGAACCCATGCCTCGTGAAAGTTCTCGTCAGGCCCTTGTTTAAAGCTCGTTATCTGAGATCTAATGGCAATAGTCCTTGATGCAGAAAATTACTTCTTATAGAATGCTAAAGCCAGTGAATTCCAGTCAGTTATACCGTGAGCAGCTCGGTCCAAATCCCTATACCACTCCCTTGCAAAGATCGCGGGAGTGAGAAGATAAACATGGTTTCTTTTATCCGATTTCTTTGTCACGCCAAAGTGGGAGGGGGTATGGATCAGCGATAATCAATAAAGGTCTCCATATCTTTGAGCTGCATCTTGATTGCGGCTCCCGAACTCGATTTCTCTCGATCAAGCTGATATAAGCAGGCTTCGGTTCGAATTTTCTTGCCTCCCCTGGTAGTACAAATCCCTTATAGAGATCCGCAGCTGTCGGTTCAGAATGACTGGCAATGGTTGCTTCTTCGGCCATTTGTAGAAAGTCCGGAGAAGTAACTGTCTCAGTTGATGAATTGGAGACTGGAGATGAAGACGGATTTTCCTCGAAAAGCTCGTTCTCGTGAAAGCTTGACAGAGTACTTAGCTCTTCCTCTTTCGGTAATACCCTTTGTGATCGCCTCAACTCGCGCAGAGATTTCTCAAGCTCAGGATTATAAGGCAATAATTCACCGCCCTGTGACCTGCGCATAAGAGGAAACTACAACCAGGATATAAGAATAGTCTAAGGAACGGGTGTTCCTTAAACTAAAAAAGGACTAAAAATAAAACAACTAATAAATTGAACAATTGTCTCCCCGGCAACGGCGCCAAAATTTGACACGGCTATCGCAACCCTATCAAAGATAAAACCTAACGGTCTCAACTAAAATGTAGTAGAGGCAGTCGAGTATCAAATCCACAGGGTGGTAATGTAATTAAAGCTGTCTAATTCTAATCATATGGTAACAATTGGGGGTTTGTTTGAAGTTGGTTCTAAACTACGAAGTTTGAAAGGAAGGGAAATAAAATAAAGAGCAGTAAAGGCAATAAAATACGATTGAACTATCAAGAAGAGAGGGACATGTCGGGAATTCGGTTCACTACGGTAGTCCTGTGACTCAGCTGTAAATGATTCAGACGAACTAATGTGAGACGGATGTTAAAAGGTCCTTTCGGTCCACTTTCTATCCTAAAATACCACTAACTTAACTTTCGTCCTCATTAGGGTAGTCTACTGTTTATAGCAGGCCTATTTAGTCCAATCTTTCGATCCAGGATTAATTTTAGCCAGATTAATGGGTGACATAGAAGCGTGCACTCAACTAGGCCGGAAATTACAGTTAAATTGCTATAGTGACAGAGTCTCGTAATTAATTCATCTAATTCATTCACTACATCGTCACATTTCTACCGCAGATCCCCTAATCCCAACATGAAGGAGTTTAGCTACTCATATTCTTAATTAAACTAACAGCAATTAAAGTTCCAGCAGAAAACATAATGAATAAACAATAAATTGCAATGATGGAAATTAGGGCAGAAGAAATAATAACACAAACAAGAAATTAAAGCAACCAAATGATTATTATTAATAAAGGAAGAGAAGGAATTACAATCAATGCGAATCCGGCGTAAAGAACAACTGAATCCGAGCAATAATAACCCCAAAATAAAGTAGCAGTGAAGAGGAATAAAAGTAACGTAGTAAAAGTTTTTCTACTGTCAAAGGTAGAGTAAAAGATGATCCCAATTAACCTAGTAATGCGTGCTTAAATAGCAAAGGAAATAAGTTTTACCGAAATAAAACATCACGGGGCTAATTAAAGCCCAACCCATCAAAACCACTCGATCGAGTGGTTTGAAACCACTCGATCGACTAACTCTTGAGCAGATTCTACTCGATCGACCAGAAAGTCACTCGATCGAGTAGAGGGTCTTTGTGCAAGCTAAGGATCGAGTGGAAAACCACTCGATCGACCACCAGAGGGCATGAAAACCACTCGATCGACTTGTAAAACAGCTCGATCGACTAGTTTGGCTTCATTTCAGCTCACGTCTTCGCCTAAGTGCCTCGTAATCCGTGCCACGACGCTTCCAAATGCAGTACCTCACTCTGGGACAATCCCGTCTCCTCTAAATGCATGTAAAAAGGACGAAAAGGAGTATGGTTCCATTACTTTCGCGATCATTCCTACAAAAAGGACAAAATACACCAAAGTAGCCAATTCGGGGCAAAATACCATAAAAGCAGTATAGAAAAGCATAGAAATACGTGCTGAAATAGGCTAAAAAGACTATACATTAGGCACGTATCAGCAATGATATGAATGAATACATGCTCTAACTAAATGCAATTATATATTACATATATAACAAATGAATGCAATCTAAACTACACTTTATGAAGCATGCTATATGTAGATGCTTGGGTCACCAATGATCAAACCTCCCCAAACCGATTTAAGCACTATATCTAGTGTAGAGAGGAATAAGTTTGGTCATTAGTGGCTATGCATGAATGCAACTAACTACAATCAACATGTGAGATATATTACAATGCAAAATAATCTAATAATATAAGATATATTACAATGCAACTATACATGGGAGATAGGGAAAGAGTATCATACATATGGAGGTGGTGTGGTTAAGCACCTCTAGCCATCCTACTCATCATCATCATCATCATTGCGGTATCCACGTCCGCTTGATCCTCCTTGGTCATATCCTCCTCCTTGGCTAAAGAATCCCCCACTTTGGTCTCTAAAGTTCCCTCCTTGGTTGCCATAGTTAGGGAACAAGAGATGTGGTTGAGCCCTGGATGGATGAGGGCCTCTAGGGTTGATGTACTCTTGTTGAACCATGTTGTAGTAGAAGGGGTATTAGGCCAAGTAGTTGTGAACCCTCCCATTGTGCACTCCAAGATCAACATTTTGCATGAGCTGCATCAAATCGGTCATAGATGGAGCTCTCGGGCCTTGAGGAGTGAATGGTACATGTTGTGTTGGGTAGGGTGGAATGGGTATATAAGATGGTGGTGCGGCACCCCATTCCGGCAACTCGCGAGGTCGATGAGGTACTTCTTCTCTTGGTGGAAGGTTGTCATGGATCTCAATGGGGAGGAGGTAGCTTGGCCTTGGAGAATACCGGCTCAAGCGGGGCTCGGTGGGTGGTATGTTCCATCCCCTTAGAATGAGTGATGTGCAACCCTTGGTGAACCACTCTACACTTCCGCCCTCATTATAAGTAAACCAACGACGGTGGTTGAAGATAGCATCCTCATCTATCAAAGTTCTCCCCTTGAACTTTTCATAACTTCCATCAAGGTTGAACCCGGGGCAAAGTTCATTGGCCAAAATTGTAATTAGGTCTCCCATTACAAAGGTTTTGATATGAGTGTTCCCTTGTGCAAAGTCATTGAACCATGTAAGCATCTCGAGGGGTGTGTAGACATTGTAGGGCCTTGTCCCTTGCACATTCAAATATGACTCTAGAAAAGTCAAGTCGAGAACGGTGCACCTATCTTGTTCTTGTCTTCCATTGATAGTTCCGACGATAAACCATTCAGTAATTCTAATCACCGGATGTTGGATTGCAAAGGTATAACATTGCTTGTAGGAACGAAGTTCCCTCCCAGAAATAGCCACCCAAAGGTGGTTAACAATAAAGTCGGAGGGCTTATCGGTGTCATCCCTTGGTACCTCAAGACCAAAAATACTTGCAAATTGGTCTTGATTCAACCTATGGTCTCTATTGCAAAAACGGAACATGAAACCAACATTTCTTTGCCGAGTGGCGACTACCCGGAGACTACACAAAAACTCTAGTGTGAGACTCAAGTATGTTTTCTTATGGGCATAGAACATTTTCTCTAGACCCATACCATTGAAAAACACCTGCGTTTGGTTCCTTATGTCAAGTATTTCTAAAGCATCAAGAACGATGAATTGAGTGGGTTCATAGTCCTTACCTAGCAATTGCTCAAATCGTTGGCGGTGTTCATCTTTGGTAAAGATTACCTCCGGGAAATACTCAAGTTGTGCAACACCTTGTATCATTACATTCCCTTGGCCCCCTGCCTCTCGTGGGGTGGATGAAGTAGCACCCTTGCGTCGCTTGGGTGCGGAAACGGCCGCTTTATTGCTTTTGCTCCATAGATTCATCATCCTTGCTTGATGTGGTTGGGATTTGTTTGATTTGTGATGGGGTTTTTGTGGGGATTTTATAAAAGGGATTGTTTGTGGATGATGAGATGTAGTTTTGATTTGATAAGATAAGAAAATAGGGATAGTGGGGGGCGTTTATATAGAAGATAGGGTTCTGGGACGAGCGGGCTAGGGTTGGGCTCGGGCGGATCTAAACTGTGACCCAGTCATTACCCCTTACAATCTGTGCGTCCTGCCATCGACTGGAGCGGCCTGAGGATGCAGTACGGGTGTCCTGTTGAGGAGACACGCAGATCCCCTTACAGCTAGTCTTATTGTTTTACATTCTGGTCAGGATGAGCGGCTTGGCTTCAGGATGAGCGGATCTTCAATGGGACGTGCAACCTAGAAAACATCTGCACATATCTTTTTCCAGGAAGAAAACTTGCTCAATGCATGGTTCAGGACGAGCGTCCAGGTGTTGGCTCGAGCGGATCAGAAGCGGGACGTGCGTCATGGCTCCAAGTCACGCGGATTTTATGACATCAATCTATTTTGCCTGAAGCATAGCTCGGGACAAGCGGGCTGCTGTCGGGACGCGCGTCCTGAGCTGTTCTTTATCAACCCTTCAATCGCTTTATGCTAATTCCTTCCCTTGCACCCTTTTGTGCTTCCTTCCTATCAATTTCTGCAAATTTGCTCAAAGAATGGGTAAGTTACCTTCCCTCACAACTCTCATGTAGAAAAATGCAAGTAAACTAAAAGCACATTAAATATGTTACAATGCAAAGTTGTAGAAAGGAATATTTTACAAATGGTGGTTTGACATAGGACTCCACCAAACTAGTTTGAAATGTTTAAATCTATTGTCCATAGAGCTTAAGGCCCTTAGAAGTTGGCTAAAAGCTTGTTAATGGTCCTCAAGTAAGCATGAATAAGTATTGAACCATTGCAAAATAGAGTAGAGCCAATCCATGAGGGTCCTCCCTGTGAACTCCTTCTTTTTCTCTTTTGCTTTGTCATGATGGCCTTCCCGGGTCTTAAAACTAGCAAACTTGAGATTCTTGTCATTGGGGATTTTCCGGTTGCTCCTATTTCTTCAAAAGTTGATGACGAAAATACTTTGAGTAGGTGATTTTCTAAGAATAGAAGGTGAACTTCCATGGCATGGATGATGGGGTATTTTAGGAGTTGGGATAGTGGGTGCCAAATTTCCACAAGTAGACTCCTCATTAGCCCTCTCTTTGAGCTTGTCCACTAGGTAATTCTTGTATGATGATTTGACTTTCGTGAGAAGGTTCATAATGTCATCTCCAAGTATCATGGGCTCCATAGTGGGTTTGAAAAGGCTCTCACGAAGGCATTCCTCCGCTTCCTCTAGGCAAACTTCAAACTTCTCAAAGATGGGCTCCTCAAGCAAGTTGATTTCACAACTCCATTTATCATTTGAGCTAATCTTTGCCTCATCGTCTTCTTCCGTAGATGCGTTATCATTGCTTTCTCCATATGAATCATAAATAGTTGCTTCATTTCTCCTCAATAGTTCTTCCTCCACCGTCTCAATGTTCACATCAAAGGACACACCCTCATACTCACAAAGGCTAAGAGTATTTGGCTTACTCAACCTCATATCTTCCTCATCAAATACCACACTTTCATACTCACAGGAGCTCAAGGAGATTGGCTCTTCCCATTTCTCATCAAAGGTAACTCCTTCAAACTCGCATTCATGATCAATGTCTAAGGAATGGTGAGAAGTAGTTACTTGGGCTTCCTTCATTTGAGCAATTTGATTTTCCAACTCCTCCCCATGGGTAACAATGCGTTGAAGAACATTGTCCCTATTTTGGTTCTCCTCTAGCACTTGTTTGAAGAAATTTTGTTGATCACCCATCATTTGGAGAACCATATTTTGAATGTCAAAGTTGGGCTTATCTTTTTGTTGTGGGTGGGTGTGAAAGTGCTCATATTTTGGCATTTGGAATTGGTTTTAAAGTGAGTATTGGGAGGGTGATTGTTGTGGATATTGGATGTGATGATTTTGGTGGGAAAATTTGGGGTAGTAGTTATGATTTTCAATGTATGATTTGTAAGTTTGGTTTGTGTTGACTTGCTCCTCAAACTCCCCATACCCGTAGTCATACTCAAAAGATCCACCACATACTCCATATGTCAAGTCTTGGGTCATCATCATAGCCACGATAAAGATTCAACTACAAACATGGAAACTATAATAAAACGGTAAAAACGACCTTGAGGAATAAGTTCCTCAAGGTTAAAGCACAATTAAAATAGACAAAAAAGTAAGAACTTAATCACATAACACCGTCCCCGGCAACGACGCCATTTTGATGTAGAGCGAGTCGTTGTTCACTCCATTAATCAAACACATTTATATTTCTCAACAAACAACTAGTTAGTGGTTAGGTCGAGGTCGATCCACGGGACGGTGTGCTTTGGGTTCTAAGTCTATCTATCTCAATTTATGCTAGTGTCACAATTGATTTGAGTTTGTAGTTGTGTTCTAAACTAATGAAATCAATAAAGTAAAGCAAGCAATAAATTAAGAGATGTAAACAAATTATTAAAAGCACTAGGATGTCATGGATTCATAGGGGATTCATGGTGGTGATCATACAAACATGTTTTCATAGTTGCAAGCAATTAATGTAGTAGAGGAACCGAGTTAGTTTATGTCTTACGATTCATAGGAAGATTTGGGTCCCGGAGCCAAGTCGTCTAGACTGTACAACACCTACAGGTCGACTTACTTTCCTCCTATTCACTTCTATGCATGGTCTAACAAGAATCGAGTTGGTTTATATCTTATAAGTCTTGTTGAATAGAAAAGAGATGGGTAAAAAATGCAAGGTTTCATAAGCTCACATTTCATCAAACATAACATGTGCATAGGTTAACACTACAACAAACAAGCAATAATATGATAACATATTTTAAGTATGCATCTACCCACGTGTTAAAGTTTCCTAATCCCCCGTTAGTACTAGTTAAGTAACTACTCACTCATTATCATGGAAGACATGTTATCAATGGTGTCAATCATTACAACAAGTATAAACATGATTAAAGAGTGAAGAAATAAACAATAAAGAGTAGAGAGTAAAGAAATTATACCAAACTTAAGAGGAACAATTGGAAAGGAAAGAATAATAGAAGAAAACTTGATTGATTGATGAAGAGTCGTCAATTCTCCAATAATAACCCAATAATCTTCAATTACCCAATAATAAACTTGAACAATAATTAAGGAAAGATTAATGTGAAATGATTGAGATTAATCTATTCTAATCTACTCCTAATCTAATCTAAGGAAGGTTTGACTCCACTAAGAGGGCTTAGTCCCTTGATTATTACAAATGGAGTATATATAGTGGTACATCATTAGGTTAAGCAAGGGTAGATTAGTAAATAGCATTCTTAAGTGTTGAATAGAGCTTTGCAAGTCCCGAGGGACATGAACGGATCATGTAACAACTCCTAAGAAGATCCGTGCATCTTGGCTTGAAGCACGGTTGATCCTGTAAGGGGATCCGCTCGGATTGGCTACGGGACGCTTGAATTCTCGGCTGAGACGCGCGGCTTGGTGTTGGGACGCTCGGATCCTATGCTGAAACGCTCGTCCAGAGCTTGGGACGCACGGATCCTGGGGCAGGGTTCCATCTCCTTGGTTTTAAGCTTATGATCCTCCTATATACTCTTTATTCCTTCATCCTCGGTCGTCATTCTTACCTCCTCTTCATACTAGTCCATCTAAGATAGTCAACAAGCTTCCGATTATGCGCGAGAGACGGGAATTCTGCCTCATTATCCTCTTTCCTACAAGACATATACAATGAAATAGGAAAGCAAAATAGGAAGGAATTGACGAAAAAAACGGTCATGAAATGCTATATTAGTATGCAAAATGGGTTCAATTAGGAGATTAAATGTGCGCAATTAAGAGTCACATCAATTAGTGGGAAATAGTGAGTTTGAATTTCGTTGTTTGAAAATGACAGTTTTTTATTCCGTTGTTTGATGAAATTTTTGAGAAACAGCGACTTTCTGTTTCGCTATTTTGTTTTTTTGTTTGTTTGAAAATGACGGTTTTTAATTCCGTCATTTGAAATTAGTGGGAATAATGAATTTGTGTTTCGCTATCTTTTTTTGTTCTTGTTTGAAAAGGGCGGTTTTTTAATTCCGTCATTTGAAATTTTTGAGAAACAGCGAGTTTATGTTTCGCTAAATTGTATTTTTCTTTCTGAAAATGACGGTTTTTAATTCCGTCGTTTAAAATTTTGTTAAAATAACGAATTTGTGTTCCGCTATTTTGTCATTTTTGTCTAAAAATGACAGTTTTTAATCCTGGAGTTTCAAATTTTGTGAAAATAACGAATTTGTGTTTCGCTATTTTGTTCTTTTTTTTAGTGAAGAAAAATGACGGTTTTTAGTTCCGTCGTTTGAAAATTTGTGAAAATAACGAATTTGTGTTTCGCTATTTTGTTTTTTTTTTGTCTGAAAATGACGGTTTTTAATTCCGTCGTTTGAAATTTTGTGAAAATAATGAATTTGTGTTTCGCTATTTTGTTTTTTTTTGTGTGAAGAAAAATGACGATTTTTAATCCGTCCTTATAAAAAGAAGCGAGTGTATGTGGTAATTGAGCCTAACCCCAAAATTTCGCTGAAATTGCTAGAATAACGTCAAAGAAGGGTGAGCCGTTAGGCGATGTAATGGGCCTGCCCTTATTTTTCTAAAAGATGCGAGGAGCAGCAGCTCCTCATTCACTTCGTCTTCTTCACAAAAACACACGATAAACACCAAAAATCGCCATTTTCGGTCTAGTTTTCTCGCTTGTATTTGTGCCCTTGTCCTTATGTCATCTCAAGGTATGTAAATCCTCTTGATTCCATTTGAATTTGTTGGCCTTTTTGTTGATTGAATTAGCGCAAAACCCTAACCTCTTAGAAAGCGATTTGGGCGTTTTTGTTTTGCCCATTTTCGAGTAGAATTGATGCTTGCATTAGGTTATAAACCTGTTTAGGAGTATATGGGTGCTTTTAGTTTGCATTTTGGTCCCTGTTCCCGCTCCCTAGGTGCAAAAAACTTGAATGAGACAAAAGTCCGTCTCATTTCACAATGTTGTGCTTGTTTGCTCGATTTTGTGTGCCCTACTAGGTTGTATTATAGTCGAGGAAGGCCGTCTTTGCTATGTTAAACCTTCGTTGGGTGCTAGGGGCGAAATTTTGCATTTTACCTTTATCAGACGGTCTTATGCTGATTAAATAAGCGTCTGTTTGGGCTCAAATTGAGCCATTTGGTTTGAAATAGACCTTGAGGGTAGTTTAGGTCATTTTGGGGCGTGATCAAGTCAGGTTGCTTTGTTGTGGTCGTAATTTGAATTTTCGACCTGTTTGTGCTCAATTTGGCGTAAAATTGCCTTTTTCGAGCTGTATAAAATGCTCAGTTGTGTCGGGAACTTTTTTTTTACTTTACAGACCTTGTGTGGGCCCGGGGGTATTGGGTTATTTTTGTAGTTGTTTTGTTGTTGCTTTGACTCGTCTTTGCTTGAAAAGATGGGCGAGTCATTTTTTGTGAGTGTTTGTTGTGCTGGATAGGATTGGGCGGGTTTGCCTTTGCTTTCTTTTTGCATTTGCAGGTGATTCTGTTTTTCGATTTTGCCCATTTCGTGCCGTCGTAATGCCAAAATTTCGGCTGATGTGGCTTTTGTTTTTATTTTAGGCGAGTGTTCTGGTGCTGCTAGGCCTACCGGGTTTGTGGCTGAGGCCTTGGAGTATTTGTTCGGATCCGGGCCGGCTAGTACTCTGGGGAGTGCGCCTACGTAGTGGTGGAGGATGCTTCTGAGGAGGAGCCTGCTAGAGTCAAGGGAGCCATAAGGGCTCGAAAGGAGCCTGTTGTTGGGAGGACTCGGACGGAGTCCGAGGCTGGCACCTATTGGAGGAGGGTCACTACCAAGAGAAGAGCTCCTCGGGTCTCTAGGCGGGAGCTTGTGAGGGTTGTTGAGAAGGGTCCTCGTCGTTCCGTGGAGTCTCGCGGTGCGAAGAGGAAGAGAGTGGATACGGAGGAGGACGACGCCTTTGTCCGCGGTTGGGAGGCTAGGTGGGTTTAGGGTCCTCGGGGGCTGAACCCGTGGGCGGTGCCTGCTTGGGCTGAGGGTTTTGACGGCAACCAGTTGTTTTTGCGGCTTGACACTCACATTTCCTACCGTGTACATGAGGGCCTTGTGAGTTTGCTGCTTTGCTGAGCTTTTGTTGTTTTTGCTATTTTAGACCTGAATAGGCATTCTAACTTTGTTTGATTTCCAATTTCAGGAGATTTCAACCATGAGGATATTCTCAGGCTTCTCGACTTGTATAGGTTTCTAACACGTCCTGCGTGTTGGTTCGAGGGCTTTGATGGAGAGGCCGGCCATGGGGCCGTTGGTTACTGCTTTGCGCGAGATTCACGGGGTTCGATTAGGTCGAACCTGTGTTTGATTCGTGCCATGTTGGACCGCTACTGGGACACAACATCGTAGTTCCACATGCAGTTTGGGGAGGTCGGCAAAACCTTAGAAGATTTTACCATGGTGTGAGGCCTTCCTTGTGGCTAGACGACGGTTCAGTTTCTGGAGACACCAGAGAAATTGTCTTCTGCCGTGATCACGGGCTTGATCGGCTATGTTTTGCCTGCGCCGACCGACATCACTCCTTTCTTGTTGGTGAAGTCCTATGTGAGAGACCACTTCAAGGTGAGGGCGACTGGATTTGTACCGGAGCCGCTGACGAGCCCTGAGGCTGAGGCTAGGGCTGACGAGTCGGAGACCCGGTTGTGGTTGTGGTACTTCTTGGGTACCAAGTACTTTGGTGACAAGGGTGAGCGCTTCTCGACCAAAGTGCTTCCATTGCTTGCTCACCTTGACGCCTTGGGTCAGTACGACTGGGTGACGCCTGCTTTGGCCCGGTTTACCCGTTACTTGCACGTCGCCGTTCGGCCGGAGAAGATGGGAGTTCTCCCGCTTTGGTTGGTCCCGGTCTCATCTTGGAGGTACGATCGTTTTGCTGGTTATTGTTTTTTTGAGTTTTTTTTTTTTTTTTGTGTTTTGGAAATTTTTTTAAAAATTGGCTGATTTGTTGTTGCTATATTTTGTGTTACAGGCTTGGTTGTTTTCTTACTTTCCCTCCTTGCGTCCGAAGACGGTGGGTGACATGCCTTTAGTTTACCCGACCGTGAAGGGTTGGACGTTGGCCCGAAAAAAGTTCACCAAGTCGACTTACGTGGAGTGCAAACGTCAGGTGAACTTCCTTCGGCTTGGCGATGTGTGTTTTCATTCCTTGTCTCTTTTGTTTTGTAAAAAGATAGAGATAGGATGACTAGGTAGCTAGAAAGCCTCAAGTTAGTTGACTAGCCTTGTCATGGGTGTAGTTCATTGGGTGGCCTTGGGAGCACTACACGGGTGTACCGGCCTTTGACAAGGAGCATTGGCGGCCTTGTAGTTTTCAGCGCTTGTACCTAGAGACGGCGATCGACACAGTTTGGTACCATGGCGAGCGTTTGGCTCGTCAGTGCTTTTGTGAAACCTTCGTGTTGCCTGTCGACCCGCCTAGGGTGCTGTTCCAGGAGTCGACGCATGTCGAA
This sequence comes from Silene latifolia, assembly GCF_048544455.1. Taxonomy (NCBI): domain Eukaryota; kingdom Viridiplantae; phylum Streptophyta; class Magnoliopsida; order Caryophyllales; family Caryophyllaceae; genus Silene; species Silene latifolia. The sequence goes on from NC_133536.1 coordinate 87,178,034, forward strand.
GTCGAGGAGCACCTTCACAGTCGTGGAGGTGAGGAGTTGTTGTTGCGAGGGGTCGACTATGGCACCTTTCGTTTGTCGAGGCTTGCTTGGTACCTGATCGAGGTATGTTTCCCTTGGTTCTTTGCTCATTGCCACTTTTGTTTTTCGGTGGAAGGGTTTATTACCTTTGACTTGGTTTTCCGTTTGTAGGATGTTGAAGACCTCATGAGGACCCAGCCCCCAGGTTTTACGACACAAACCACCTACCAGGGGCCGAGTGGTGAGGAGCTGCAGTTGCGTCTGCCAGAGCCGGCGGTTCCTGAGGTGACCGACGTTGGTATGGAGTGGAGGTTGACAGTTTTGAGGGTGAGCTACGAGCTTGAGCTGTCCTTCTTATTTGTATTTTGCTTTGTGTGTTGTTGTTGTTTTGTTGAAAGGTTTTGTTTTATTGTGTAGATGTCGACCGTTAGTTATCAGGCTTTATGGCAGATGGCTAACCGGTGGAGGGCGCTTGCTGGTGACCTGGCTGCGAGGGAGGCTCGGCTTGTGCATGTGACTTTTGTTGTGTGTTTTTGTGTTTTTGTGTTGCATTTCATGTTTAGATCTTACCGACCTGTTGTTCTGTTTTACAGAGTACTACGGATCTGGCGGAGCTTGCTCGAGTTCGTGCTGATTTGGACGAGGCGAGAGCGACGATCCAGGGGCAGGAACTGAGGTGTCGCGAGGATGAGTTGCGGAGTCAAGATGCTGAGATCGCTTCTCTTATGGCTCGATTGGCCGAGGCGTAGAAGCTTCGCGTCACGATGGAGCGAGAGACGCCGAAGAGTTCTCCTGAGAGGACGCCAGAGCAGGAGGTGGTGTCTGGTTTGCCCGCGACTCCTCGGGAGACCGAGGTTGGACTGCCGTGAGGCGCCGAGTAGTTGTAGTTGTTTATCCGTGTTTTGGACCTTGATTTGTATATGTGTATATTTTTCTTGAGGCGGTTTGTATATATGTGTTTTTGGTTTGTAGTTTGTTTTGCTTGGCGTTTTTGTGTTGTGTTTCGGGGAAGCACGGTCAACGGCTGATTCCCCATTTGCTTCGGCGTTTGTTCCTGTATTGTTAGTGTAGAAAACATGCAACATGTAGAGAGTACATATACACGCAAGCATGCAAGAATATATGTTGAAAACGAAAATAAACACGATGACCCGAAGTTAAAATTGAAATTGTTTGCAACTTAAAAATTAAAACTCAAACCGTCATGGATGAATTTCAAATAATATTTTATGAGTGTGTTAATTTGATTTTTGCGAGATCAAGACTCGAACTTGCAAAAGCGTATTGAGAAAAATTGATGTCATGTTATCAATTTTGATTTGTGTGGAAATGCTAAAAGAAATTTCGATATTTTAGACTGATATGGAAACGATCCGTCGCGGATCGGGACGACTGGCCCTACCCCCCTAGAAAAGAAGAGAAAAACCCGTATGTTTAAAGCTGCGTCATGGAAACTGTGCCGGATTTCGTAAAACGTGAATCCAGGAAAATGTGAGAGTGAGAAAACACAAAAAATTTCAGATAGGCGCGAGCCTTAAGGTGAGAAAAACGATGCGTCATAAAGAAGTACAACTTGGCAAGGGCAAGTCAAGGTGCGGATTCTTAGAATCAGCCCAAAGAGACGTGAGCCCCTGGGCGATGCAAGATGGCTCCCCCTTTCTTGGAAAAAAGGTGCTGATTGTTTTGTATAAATAGAGACGTTTGTGCTTCATTGTTTCATCGTCTGAAACATGAAAAACATATCTACGTAAACCTTCTCGTCTTCTTCCACAACATAATTCATGGATAGTTTCGAAAATAGGTTACAACATTGGTGTCGGGATTTATCGCCTCCCGACAAGTACCAACTCATTGTAATGCGAGTCGGTCAATTATTGGTGCTTCGTCAAGTTAAGGTGAAATCCTCGTTCCTTGAAGCATGCTCTCGTTTTTGGGATTCAAAGCATCATGTTTTCGTTTTCCCGAAAGGTGAAATTTGCCATCTTGCCGAAGAAGTTGGTGCTATTGGATGGTGATCGGGTTGTACTCCGGCGGTTCCCCCAACTCGGTTGTGTTACAAGGAGAAGTTTTGTTCTATGTTGCGCTTGTCGATGAGACAAGTAAACTTCCTCCTTGATCCTCATGGTGTTGACATGTTGGCTCTTATTAACCTCTTCTCAAACCGCTTTGATGTCAAAATCTCGGAGCTTGCTAGGAGAAGGGCTCTTGCCTTTTGCCTAGTGCATGATTACCTCTTTGTTGATGCTTTGAATAAATAGGGGCCTAGATGGTATGGTAGCATGAACCTTGTGCATGTTGTTGAACAAATGTGGCACGGTTAGGATCCATCGTGGTTGGTGTATGGTGAGATCGTCCAAGCTTTGTACAAGAAGGGTTCTTGTGGAGAAGCTCTTTCGTTTGGATCTCCAAGGATTCTCCAAGTATGTCTCATGGAGAGGCTAAGGTATGTCGAGCCTCTGGTTGATGCTTCTTCTTACTCCTTCCATCACCTTACTATGTGTAAGAAGTTGTACGCAAATAGCTTTGCGTCCACCGAGGCCTATTGGACCTCGAAATTGGTCGACGAGGGTGGTCCTCATATCCGTTGGGTGGTGCCGTGGTGGCACTTGAGGTCCTTTACGTGGTTGCCCGCTCCGACCGGTTGTTCTTGCTCTTTTATGGTTGTGGGTTTGAAGGTTGCTTCGTTTATTTATCCGTAAAGGGTTATGAGGCAAATGGGCCGCTAACAAAAGGTGACACTCATGTCCAAGGAGTATTTTTTGAAACTCCGAGCATGTGGAGATTTTCGAGAGGTGGTGGGCCACTCGGCCGACTTGGGAAGTACCAAAACCTGCTTCAACGACATGTGTGACTCCCACTTATGTCAAATGGTCAAGAGCTCAAACCTTGGAAGAAAGGTCAAAGTTTCGCAAAGATGAAGTCGTTGACTTGAAGTATAGGGAGGTTGGCAAGGCCAACCGTGCCTTCTTTGACGACTTTTCCGATGACGTTAGCCCGGATGTGGTGAGGCCACCGAAGAGGAGAAGCTTGGGTCCCAAGGAGATGGTGAGCTGTGTGTGGGCTCGGCTTGGGCCGAGCATGGGGTCTTATAAGGGACCGGATCCCGTTGCCGTTGTGGATCTATTGAGGTTCCGTTCCGAAGAGGAAGCCCATGTTAGGCGGGCTAGCAAGAAGAACAAGGGGAAGATGTACCCCGAAGGCAAAGGGAAGGGTAGAATGGAAGAGTGAAGACCTCCATTACCCACTTTATTATTATGTTGTATTAGTGTTTGTGTGTTTTTATTATGTTGTATTAGCTATATATTGTGTTTTTTTGTGCTAGTGTTATTCTGTAAGATGTCTTAGTCGACACTTTAGCTTGGCAAGTTGTGGACTTGCTTACCTTTATCTGTTGTTAAGTTTGTAATCCTTCTCATCATTGTGTTTTGTAGGAAATAAAGCTTTTAGTAGCTTCTTCCCGTCAAAGTAGCAAGCGCACGAGTTCAAAAGGCTAACAAGACCAAGCATGACATCGGAAGGGTGTTTTGGTAATTTTCAAGCCCGAGTAAGAAGTTTGGAGTTTGGGTTGTTGAACAAGTGAAGAAATGGAAACCAAGCCCAAACAAAAGTCCAAATACCAAGTCAAGCTTGGAAGCATGGGATGCCAAATAATGCCTTAAACCGGAGAAATTAAGGAGCTTAATGACACAACTTTGGATCCCCTTGGCAATTAATCACGAATTTAAGAGAATTAATCCGGATTCCTGTTTTGGTAAGATTTTACCGACTAAAGATTTGTGAGTCAATACGGTTATTCCAATTAAAATACGATATTAAAGACTTAAGTAGATCAGTAACAAGAACATAGCGAGAACGAAAATAAACAACTAGTACGAAAGAGAAACAAACGAAAAGAAAGAGAGACAAACGACACAAGCAAAATGGTGACGCGGGAAACCCAAAATGTGGGAAAAACCGCGGGGGGAACGGCATCCTGCCAATGATCCACTAGTAGTAATAGTATTCGAGGGTGAACCTAGCTGGAACGATCAGGAGGTACAACTGTGTTCTCCAAATGACTAAGTACAAATGATGTGAACGATGTATAAATTCTAAGTGTGTTAATGATGTTGATCATTGTAGATGATGAGTGATATTTCTTCGAGTGGAGTCAATTGATGAATGAATGCCTTGAATCTGGTGTTTGTTGCCCTTTTATAGCCTCCCTTGAGTTGTTGCACATGTTTCTTACAAATGCTCAACCATATGCTCCACTCCCTACGAAATAGGGAGTGGTTGCTGACTTTGTCAAAGCTAATGCTGATCACCTCAATGTTCCTACTGACCATTTCAACGTTCCTGCTGCCTGTTTGTTATTTAATTCAAACTTGGCCTTTGCATCACTTGAGTCTAGCAGCCTGCTGCCTTGTCATTGATCCATGTGCCTTTATTTTATCCAATAGCGAGTTGTCATGTCATGATGAAAATGAGAGGGTATTTTTACCCATACAATTACCCCCAAGCAAATGCCAGGTTCTGTTCTTGCTCGATGGATGCTGGGAGGTTCTTCCCTCCTGGACGCTGCATGTAGTGGTGATGTCATAGCGTGACATCAGCCCACTTGTATTCTTATCAACCGAGTCTGACCGTTAGAGGTCTAATCAATCACTTCATCTAAATAACTCCCCTCGAGGTGGTGAGAGAGAGGTTTCGCCTTGGGCAGGAGGTCGAGATTTATATTCCTCAGCCTGGAGAGGCACCGGATGCCCATAATCCCAGTTGGGTATACCTGTACGAGTACCCTTTTACCCAGGGTTTGTCTTTTCCCTTCCCTCCTTTGGTGCAAAGGATCTTGCATTACTACAGGTTGGCGATCTGCCAGCTTGCGCCTCATGCATGCCGCATTCTTGTCTCGCTCTGCATCCTCGATGAGGATCATGCTCTGGGAATTAGTCTCGGTGACCTTGCCCTGCTTTATGCTTTCAGACCCTTCGTTGTCGAGCTTATCACCTTGAGGTCCTGCGACCGCAGCAACCCTAGCGTTATCCTTCCTCCCAAAGTTAGGGATGAAGGCTAAAATACAAAATTCATCTTCGTTAAGATTGACTCTCTTACCCCCACCCCCGAGTACTTATTTGATAAGTGGGGGCCTCTAAAGGTAATTTTAGTTTTTGGGTGTCCGTTGTTTTTCTTTTACCTTAATGTTCTTACTGGTGTACTGCTGTAGGTTTGAAGCAGCCAGTTCCCTCAAGAGATCCCAACGTGATTAGCCATTTATTTGCTCTCCCTGTTGCAACTCGTTCTTACCCTAGTGTACTTTCTTCCCCTGTTGGTGCATCTGCCTCCGTGCCTCTTGACATTAGTGAAGGAGAGCAAGAGGAGGAAGAAGAGAGGGAAGAAGAGAAGGAAGAAGAGGTAGAGGAAGAAGAGGAAGAGAAAGTTGGTACCTCCACCAGTCAGCAAGAACCCCCAGCTGCCGAATTCCAGATATCGTCTGGTAAGGCTTTGTTTTTCATGGGTGTTTGTTCTTGCTATATGGTCATTTTGTGTTTATGTTCTAACTGTGTTCCTGTACTAGGGACTAGTCCTGTTTCCTTTCTTTCCATGCTGGATAGAAAGAGGAAGCAAGTTGCTTCTTCCTCCTCTGGTCCTTCTCCTAGGAAGAGGTCGTCGCTCCCTGCTGAAAAGAAGCCGATTAGCACGCCTGTTCCTATTGAGGTTGCTCCTCTGGCTGCAGTGGCTCCTAGGCCACCCCTGCCCAATACTTCCACTGTAATTCGCCTTCCCAAAGGGTATGGCTCCAGTGGGGTACCTCTCTGGCCTCACATGGAATAACTCCTGCTTCCGGCTGCTGTCCATTCTCTAGGAAATACTCCCCTACTTGTTGTGCTAGATGAGCTCCTGGCCGTGCACTGCAGGTACCTTTTTAATTCCCTTTACGTTTTACTGGTCTACTTTGTTCGTGCTGCTGACTGTTCCTCTGGTAGGTTTTGCAGGACGGCCTGTTCCTGCGCAGGGAGGTTGCCAGATTGATGGGGGAGGTGAACAACCTCAATGTCAACCTTGGGAAGGTGGAGGCAGATCTGGCACTGGCTAGGAGGGAGAAGGTGGCTGCCCAAATGAACCTGGCTGAGGAGAAGGCAGCTGTCCAGAAACAGCTGGATGCTGAGATGAGGGTGGCAGAAGGGCGTATGGAAGAGGCTCACAAGGAGGTGGAGCTGTTGAAGCACCTGCTCTTGGACTCTTCATTGGTTTTCGCCTGGGAAATAAAGATCAAATGCATCATGGAGTTTGAGGCGGGTGAGCACTCCAACTGGGACCTTGTAGAGGAGGAACGGTTGTTCAATGCTGCGTATCCAGTCAAGCCGGACTTCAGCCTCATCAACGACTTGCTAGGTGGTGATGATGGAGAGACCAGTGCTAGGACTGAACAACCAGTTGTCGTGTCGGTCGAGGAGGTTAGGGATGATGCCCTTGTTGCCCAGGGAGGGGAAGGTCCATCTGGGGGAGAGGCTATGGTGGAGCCCAACGCCCCTGTAGATGTTCCTGCTGATGTCGCCCCGAATTCTTGATGTTTTGTTGGGCACCCTGTGTGGTGGCCCATTGTAATCCAACTCTTTGGTGCCAGGTAGTTTTGGGCACCTCTTAGTACTTTTGTTTTTGCCTCGTAGGAGGGGCAAAAATACTTTACTTTTCAAGTTCCCTCTGATGAGGGGTGTTTATGAATTTTCGTTTTTTTCTTTCTGTTGTTTTGCTAGAAATTCTTTTGTTCTTTCTGTTTATGTGCCGGCTTCGTACTTGTTGAGGTGTATGTGGTGGTTCAGGGAGCTTTCTGTCCATCAGGATGCTCGAATTCCTCTGTTTCGACCACGCACACATTATGTACTTCCTGTAGGAGGAACAATTTGCTAGTTCCCGTTCATCAGTTAGCCTACTAGGACATTGCCTTAATATTCAACTTACCATATCCACATTCAATCCAAAAAGAATGATAAACCTAAAAATGGAAGCAATTTCATAAATCCAAAATAGTTTAGGGAGCACAAAGTGTGTTCTCCCAGAGTTTTACAACAACTTAAAAGAAAAGGAGTTTCATTTTGGCCTTTTAAAATACTAAGTACGTTGCTTCCACATTTTGCTCCTTGTGACACCTGTGAGGTTGACACCAAGGGAAAATAAGAAAAAGGGTTTTGACTCAAAGAATTTGAAAGATACGTTGTAAGTTGTCATTTCCTTAGTAGTACCTGCTGAATTCAGGAGACTTAGCACGTGCGTACTGAACGAAAGACCTTGCGTGGTGACTTGGTTGTTCCTGCTGTCAAAAGAGAAGTTACTGTTAGACCAATGCAAGTGGTACAGTTAGGCGGTACGAAACAAAATGATTAGTTCTTTGCGTATGTACCTCATGAGAGAGTGAGCTATGGCTCTAGCAAGTGGGTTCTAGGGTTGTTCCCCTTCAAGCGATAACTGCTTAATCAAAGACACTTTTAGCAAGTTAGTTCGTGTTCTAAGGTTTCTGGAGTACTGAATGCTAGGATTCAAGGGTCCTGAGATGTACCTGTTGGAGGTGGAACTTCTGGGTTCTACACCTGGAACCTCAGACATAATACTTTTTAAGGTGAATGCCCCATCCATAGTCTCCAACTTGTATGCCCCATTACCCACGATGCCTTCTATGCGGTAGAGACCTTCCCAGTTGTAGGCGAATTTACCTTCACTCTGATTCTTGGTGTTTGGGAATACCTTCCTGAGTACCAGGTCTCCTACCTGCAGCGTTCTCAGCCTTACATTTTTGTTGTAACTCCTGGAGTAGTAGTCTCCCGTTTTGTTGGATATGAATTGTGACCCGTTGTCACATATGATTTCTGAAGGGATGTCATATATGCAGACTATGTTCCTCTTGATGAAAGATATCACATTCTTCTCCAGGATCTGAGGGAAAGCTTCTGCCTCTATCTATTTAGATAAGTAGTCTGTCATTGCCACCATGTACGTCCGGTTTCCAGAAGCACAGGTTAATGGTCCCACAATGTCCATTCCTCATTTCATAAAAGGCCAAGGTGAGATGATCGGATGCATATGTTCTGCTGACTGGTGGCTGACATGAGCGTGCCTTTGACATTCTTCGCATTTCCTGACGTAATCTATGGCGTCCTTCCTCATGGTAGGCCAGAAGTAACCCTGTCTTAGTGTCTTGTTGGACAGGCTCCTACCCCCTGTATGATTTTCACAATCACCACTGTGGATATCACACATTACTACCTGTGTCTCCTATACGCTCAAGCACCTCAGATAGGGTCCTGCCAAGGACTTCCTAAATAGGATACCATCAATGAGTACGAATCTGGAGGATTTCATTTTGAAGCTCCTGGCGTCTTTCTGGTCAGGTGGTAAGACCTCATCACGTAGCCAACTAAAGTAAGGCTTACACCAATCATCAATCTCTTCCTGGGGTGTGGCAATACACAGTATCCCTGCTTCATGTGTCCACTGGGTGGTTGCAGCCTTACTGGCATTCAGTTGTTCATTTTGGCGTATGGCAGGTTTCATGACATGTATGAATGGTATAGAACCCACTGCCCCTGGAGTGAAGGCTGCTCCCAGGGTGGCGAGAGCATCTGCTTCAACAATTCTGATCCCTTGGTATCTGCTGGATGTGGAAGGAGGCAAAGCGGAGCTTGAGCTCCTTCGCCACTTCCAGGTAGGCTATCATTTTAGGATCCCTGGCTTTGTGTACGTTATTCACGTGGTTTACGATCAGTTGGGAGTCACTATATACCTCAATGTGGCTGACTTGCAATTCTAAGGCTAATTGGAGTCCTAAGATTAGGGCCTCGTAATCAGCCTCGTTATTCGTTGCTTTGAACTCACACCGTACTGCGTGTATTATTTGTTCCCCCTGAGGTGATTTCAGGACCAGCCCCACCCCTACTCCCTTCGTATTTGATGCCCTATTGGTCGGACTCTCGAGAAAGTTTAGTTTTCAGTACTTGTCGTTAGGAGCACCTAGACCAAAACACAATTTATAACTTCACAAACAACTCTACAATTAGTAAAGAGGCAAGTAATGGTCGGATCCCAAGGGACGGGTATTGAGATGAGATTTTCTATTGCAACTAGTGGTGTCTAAGGGTGTCACAATTTGGGGTTTGAAGTAGAAGATCACTGAACTAAATAGCAATAAAAGTAAACAAGCTAGATAATTAAAAGGGATGTAAACAATTGATAAAAGGCACTAGGGTGTCATGGGGTCATAGGGGATTCATGGGAATAGATCATACAAACATATTCTTAAATTATAAGCTAGCAATTATTGTTGTGATGGATCGAGTTGGTTTATGTCTTACAATCCTAGGAATGTTTGGGTCCCGGAGCCGAATCGATTAGATTGTACAACACCTACAAGTCGACTTAATCTTCCCTACTCAACTATATGCATGGTCTAATGAGACTCGAGTTGGTTTATGTCTTACAAGTCTCATTGAAAAGATAGGTGATGGGTAAAAAATGCAAGGATTCAAAGGCTCGCATTTCATCAAACATAACATGTGCATAAGTTGAGGTCACAACAAGCAAGCAAATAAACTATTAAAACATATTAATTTAAGCATGAATCATTCCCCATGTTGGTTTCCCCTAATTACCCATTAACCCTAGCTAAGGAAACTACTCACTCATTATCATATTGAACATGCTAGCAAGGTTATCAATAATACCAACAAAGTGAAACATGATGAATAAATGAAGATAATTAACAATAATTAAAAAGGAATTAAGAGAATTATACCTACTAATGATTCCAATAATAAAGCAAAGAATAATAGAAGTACTTGATGCTTGATTGGAAGGTTGTCAATCTTCCAATAATAACCCAAATAATCTTCAATTACCCAAAACAAAGGATGAACAAGAGAGAAATTAAGGAAATGAAACTTGTATTAAAACTCTATTAAATGTTGATTACAAGATTAAAGAGAGATTTGATTGATATTAACTACACTAAAGATTGCTAAGAAGAACATGCTCTTCTAATTAGACTAATGAGGTATTTATAGTGGGAATTAGGTACATAAATTAGGGTTAACTAAGGGCTTAAATGACGATTAAGTCCTTGAGGAATCGCCGGTCTCTAGGGAGACTGCGTTCTGTTTTTCGCCGGTCTTAGAAAAAGATGCGCATCCTTCCTTAAAGCTTGTAGAAGAGGAAATGGCTGTAAGGGAATCCGGCGTCCAGGGCACGGGACGGGCGGATTTGGGTGTTTCTGGACGGGCGTCTAGAGGGGGAAGACGGGCGGATTCTGGGCGTTTTGGACGGGCGTCTTGTGGGGGAAGACGCTTGGATTGTGGGTGCTGGACGGGCGTCTTTGGGACAATCCGCTCGGACTGTCTTACAGCTTCTTTCTTTCTTCTTTTCTTCCTTTTTCTTCATAAAATCCTTGAGGATTTCCTCGGGTATGCAAGGATCTTTTCTCATCATTGCCCATCTACTATAGTATGTACAAAGGCCTTCTAATCTTGTCTCTCCTTGATGCTTGGTCATTGAATTCAATCAATTTAGCTTCGTTTTGCCATGAAAATGCAAGGTTTGCACTCTTTTCCTACCAAGGACACAAAACCTCAAAGAATATGCAAAACAAAGGACTAAAGACAATAAATGACCCAAATATGCACTAAAAAGCATGGGAACAAGGCTAATTCGGGGACTAAATATGCTATAGTTATGGTCACATCAAATATCCCCAAACCGAACCTTTGCTCGTCCCGAGTAAAGAGGTGACAAAGACTAAGACCGTTATTTAAACTAACCTAATAGCATAGCCGATATGAGACAATTAACGGGTCTCACTCCGCCCCTTCAACTCACAACAAGACAACCATGAGGTAGGATGCCTTCTTGCAAGGCAAGGTGGGTCTTGCCAAAATGGCGACACATCCAAACATTACGCACAAAAAATCAAGTACTGGATGCATCTACAAAAGAATAGCCACTTTCCTCATCTAAGTGGCGGAAATCATCTACAAGGGAAGCAATTCAAGGGTACACACTCCTTCATAGATGCAATTTCTTCAAACTACTAAGCCTAGAAGGATACCAATAAATCACCTCCAAGTTGTGTCAAGCTAGGGTACCTTTGTCCTCAATCGTTAAATGCTTTTGTCAAGAGTAGATTCCCTATGGTGTTAGAAACACTGGAGGATCGCGGAATTCCCCCTCTTGCCTAGACAAGAAGAAGGGTCGTCCCCTATCTACCATGCAAAAAAATGGGTACGATGGATAAAGAGATCAATAGTATTTGAGTTTCATTTTGGGAGTTTGCTTTTGTTTTTGTTTCCCCCCCCCCCCCCCCCCCAATTTCTTGTGGCATATAACATTTCAGAACACTTTCTTGCCATTTCTTTTGATTTTTGGCATTTCAATACTTGACAACTTTTTAACTTTTTGCATTTCTTTTTGAAGATTTTCAAAGTCACCCCATATGTAGTGAGGGTGGCTTATATTTGAAGCTTTAGGAGTTCTATTTTTGCTCCTCTTTTCATTTGATGCATTTTGCAAACTTTCTTTCACTTTTCATTTCATTTCTTTGAACTCAAATCAATTTCATTTTGTGCCCATTCCCTTTGATGACAAAAATGTGGTAGAATATGGATGATGGATGCATGTTTTCAAGGGTCACCTTGGAATAAACGGTAGCCAAGGAGTTATCACACCACAAGGTACTCTTGACTAGGCCTTAATCCATGGGCAAAGGATACTAGAATGACACATCCTAGGGTGTTTTACAAGTATTCTAACAAGCAAAGTCTTAAGAAGAAAAAGCATCTACTAGGGCCTATATACACTTGTCGAGTTTCCCAAGTAGACGGTTTCACAAAATTTTTCTAACATGCAACTACATGCCATGATGCAACTATCATATAAACATCCTAATGCAAATGATTCTACCAACTAATATGACATATAATCTAAATGCAAGTCCTAAATTCACATTGTTATACCGCATCAATCAAAATTGAGCCACATAGTCATTAACATAAAGAGGAAAAAGGAGATGGGAAAGATCATACCATGCGGTCTTCAATATCCTCAAGTCTCGGATGTGGCGTAGTCGATCAATGTGAACAAGGATAGAACAAACACAATATATACAAGACTATACTTGATACCCGTCGTTGTGAGTACCAAAAATAATATTTATAATTTCCTATTAAAACTAACCTAGGCTAGTGGTAACAGGGTCGAACCACAAGGAGGCGAATGTAATTAAAAGTTGTCTAAATTTAGTCTAATGTAACAAGTGTGGGGGTTGATTTGATTTGGTCTATAGCTAATAACAATAAAAATTAAACTAAAGAAATATATTAAAATCAAATATAAAGAAGGGTACTAGGATGGTCGGTTCACTATAGTTTCAGCGGCAGCAAATTAAGTCGGTCTAAATCAAACACATGAGGCGGGAAAACAAGAGGTCCTCTCGGTCCACTCTTAATAGATAGCATCTTTCGATCTCGCTATGAGTCCCTAATATCACTAATACTGACTCTCGTCCTGAAAAGTGACTAATAATCTAAACTTTACCTATCTTTCGATCTCAGCACAGTTTAGTCATTTTAATTGGTGGTCAATCAACTGTCCCTATCTCTCGATCTAATAGGTCAGTCAAATCCTAAACATTCAACTAGTCGTGTGCACTCGATTCGTCGAATAAAGAATTAAAACAATTAAAACGAAGATAAAACCTCACGTGGTCAGTCGATCGATTGGTTAGGGTGGTCGATCGACCAACACGCGATTCAGGCCGTGTTATTTCTACGCCGCCTAATCTATAGTTCTCCTACATCCTAGCACGATTAAATTAGCTACTTATACTAGAGATGATAATGACAATAAAATTAATGAAATAAACAGAAGAATTCATGCTTGAAGTAGTAGAACAAACAATTAACATAAACGATGAATCGGTTTCGGGAGACTAAATAGCAATTATATCCTACAAAACGATAATAAAGCAAACTGAAATATTATCAGAAGATTACCGATTGGAATTCCAGCCAGAGATCCAGAAACTGATTGCAAAAGTATTTGTACGAAAACAATATTAAGAACCCTAATTATTTGATAAAGAACTATTTGCTAAACTTGAATAAAAATTAGATGTCTTTTTTCATGTTCTAGGTTACGTTATATAGAATATAGCGCAACATTATTCGCAAAACCTAATACGCCTTGGGCTCTCTATTCCTCGGTCTTTTAATTCTCGTCTGAAGTAGCGGCTTGGTCGATCGACTAAGCATGGCAGTCGATCGACTGAGCAGCAGTGTACAGTAGCTTCTGGAACCCGTGGGTTGGTCGATCGACTAAGGGTACTGGTCGATCGACTGCTTTAGCTGGTACTTGACTTCTATAGTCTCGTGGATTTGTCTTTTGGGGCTTGAAATGCGCACCAAGCTCGTTCCTTAAGTGAATACTTCACGTCAAATGCAATGCAGGATACTCGGGGACGGATCTAGCTCAATTTCCGTTGAATTCTTCACATTTCTGCAATAATGTACAAAAACACGAAAGTAGAAGGAAATGGGGGAAATGGTAGCTTAAACTACACAAATGAGCTCTGAAATGCGTGTAAAATGAGGTATAAAACATCATATAAATGACACGCATCAAACTTCCCCAAACCAAACCCTTGCTTGTCCCCAAGCAAGAACTAGACTCGATCTAATGACCTAATGAAACGAGTTCAATCTCAGAGCGAATTGCCACATGTAAAGCCTAAACCATTTTAATGCAATAACCAACAATCAATTAGCGTATGAATCATGCAAACGAATTATGAAGTCGTTAAAAACTGCTGGACCGTCAACTATAGAGACTTATCAAATTGGACTCTCACGGGTCGCTCGTATCGCACATAAGCACAGGTGAATATATGTAAGAGGATAGAAAGAATTCATTTTGTAAAGACTCTCACCTAACTACGACCTATAAGAACATGCCTGCAATATAATATGAAAGAAATCTCTATGACCGTACATATGCATTCCAACCAACAAAAGACCATGACACATGCCGAGGTATATATGGATATGTGAGGTATGGGTAAGAAGAGGCAAAACATTTATGGAAAAGTGGGGGTACAGGTGATCAAGCTAGTACCAAAACGGAACCATATGACAACATCCTTCTTCTTGCTCAAAATCAATCGAAACGGTGCTATAGCAAGCACAAAACTCACAATCTCCGGTATAAAAGTAATCAACTAACTCCCCAATAGATACTAATGCAACATGGGAGCAAAAATCGCCATAAGATAAGGATTTTTCATGCGAATTGATTTTCTTACGGACATCGACTAATATGAGCGGTCGATCGACCGCTTTGAACAGTAAAAAACTCTTTTTTCTTTTTCGAATCATTTTTTTTCTTCTCTTTTTTTTTCTTTTCTCTTTTGTTTCTTTCTTTCCTTTTTCATTCTCCAATCATCATCTCAATAGAGCAAATTCCACCAAAAACAAGTAACAATCCCAAAAACTAAACTACTAGCTTGACAAAGGCAGGCTAAATGTAGGATGTAGTTAATAGGACAAAAAGGAAATTTTTGGCAGTGTGAAGCTTATGGGTAAATGAGAAAGGGAAACCTCTACCACATGTGTCAACCAAACCACAAACCGAATGCATACAGGTATTAAGGAGATCAAGTTCATATTTATGCACATTTATGTAACATGTCTCATAAGGAGTAACTACTCATTATCCTAGATAAACTGGTCATAGATGTCACCAGTTATAGGCTCTAAAACTCAGAAAATATAAGTAGTTCGCCAAAAATCAAAGTCAAGTCTCAAGTTCAGCAAGAAATTTAACGAAAACTCGTAGACTATGCAAATGATTCTACTAATAACATGTCAATTAGCAGGGCTTAGGCATAAACAGATGCAAATGCAATGTCATCATTGAAATACTACCGTTCCGACTCGACCTATATGCTAAAATAAACGTGCATTTTTTGAAATTTTTGAAATTTTTCAAATTTTTTTGGAATTTTGTATATATAAGGGAAAATAAACAACAATGCAAGACAAAATGTAAACGTGAATGCAAGCAAGTGAAATGCTACGCAAAACCCTTCCCCAAACCAAATCGCACAATTTCCCCATTGTGCAAAATCATGTAATGAAAGAAAAGAGAAACGGGAATTTGCGAGAAAAAATAAATAAAAGAGACATGAAGTATAACTTGGGACCTCACAAGACTTTAAGCGCAGCAAAAGGAAACCTCCCCAAACCAGCGTGAGCTAGGAGGTTTCAGTAACTAGCAGTGCTACCAAAAAGTACCTGAAAAGACAAAGGGACCACGCATAAGTCCGAGAAAACAATTTTGAAGCGGTATTATGTGCACAGTTGAGACAATAGAAGAAATAAATAATATGACGGAAGATAAAGTGGAGAAGAAAACTCCCTCAATTCCGCAAATCGACCAAACACAACAGGGGAGAGGTCGTGAACACGTACAGCAGTGCAGGGCGGTCGATCGACCACAGCACTCAGTCGATCGACCAAGGCGAAAGGAACAGTAGCTCCTGGAAACTGCAGACCAGTCGATCGACTATACAGACCAGTCGATCGACTGGAAATACTGCTGTAACTTCTGATTTCTTCGTATTTGCTCAATTACTGAAGCAAATGAGGTTCAAAAACCTGCAAGTGCACAATGATACGTGCCCAAAATTTGCACAAAACCCAAAGCAAAGTCTAAAGTACTTAAAAATCCTAAATAAAATAATTAAATGCGAAGTTTCGCGCACACAAAAGAAATAAAATAGTTTAAAAGCAATAAAATGAAGTTTTTGATAAAGCGCGTGATCAACTAGTAGTTGATCAAGAATGGCCACGGAATGGCCCACTTCGTTGGCTTCTGGCTACAAGAGGTAGCCTCAACGGTGCTCATCTTCTCAGCTGCACCTTTCTCAACTTCAGCATCTGTAGAGCTTGATGGATCAACACGTCGGACATCATCCCAAGCAATGACCTCTTCGGACTCGTCGGAATCCAGATCAGGCTACGTTGCCTTGACCGGCTCATCTTCAAGCTCCTCATCAGTGCCATAGCTCAGGCATCCAAGACTCCCTCTTGAGACGATTTGCTCTTTCACAGCTGGAGTAACAGGCATCTCTCCCTTCCCCAAATCAGCTCCTGCAATGTCTAAAACAACAGAATCTTCCTCCTTTTTGCTCCCGATCTGGGGCGGAGGTGTTATCACAGGAATAGGAATAGAGACAGGCATATCAGGAAGCACAAAGTATGATTTCTTTTCAGAAACCGCATTACAGGTGACAGGCCACATAGGGTCTTTCTTCCTAGCTGTCTGGGCGAAGACAATAGAATGCTTCCCCACTTTGAAGGTCAGGGTTCCAGAACCAACATCAATGACTACATCAGCAGTGTGCAGAAATGGTCTACCCAATAAGATAGGAATATGGGCATCCTCAGGCATATCAAGTACAACGAAGTCGACAGGGAAGAAGAACTTTCCTATTTGCACGGGAATGTCTTCTAAGACTCCTATAGGCTGGACCGCAGATCGGTCAGCCATCTGAACGGTCATGCTTGTAACTGCAAACCTATTCAATTTTAACTTTCTAGCAAGACTCAAAGGCATGACGCTAATGCTAGCTCCTAGGTCACATAATGCTTTCTCAATTGAGAAGGTACCTATATTATAAGGAACGGAAAAGATACCTGGGTCCTCTAGCTTATGGGGTGCAGTGTGAGACAAATAAGAGCATGACTCCTCAGTGAGTGCGACAGTATGCACTGTTTCAAGTGACCTCTTTTTAGAAAGTAATTGCTTCATAAACTTCATGTAAGCGGGCACTTGATTCACTAATTCAATGAAGGGTACTTGTACGTTAAGACTACGAACAACATTTTCAAATTTATTGAAAGATACCTGTTCCTTTGTCGGCACTAGTCTCTCTGGATAAGGGGCTGTAAGAAGTAACTTAGCCCTCTCCTCTAAGTCTCGCATGCCGGCATCCGTGGACTTAGGCTGGAAGTCCACTACATTCTCCTTATTGAAGCTTGACCCCTCTTCAGACCGTCTCAAATATGAACCATTGATCGATATTGGGTCGTACTTCGGAATCGGGACGGACCCATCAGCACTCGGGTCTTGCCCCAATACTTTCGGAGTTGTCGTACCCCGAAATAAGTGATCCCTCAAGTTGTCGGGCATTGGAGGACGAAAAGGCTCAATATCAGCAGCGGCCTCAGTCGATCGACCATCTTGCTCAGTCGATCGACTAAGGTCTACAGTTCCAAAAGCTCCTATAACCCGCACTTCAGTCGATCGGCCGGGTATATCAGTCGATCGACTGATATACCTGGTAGACGCCTTTTTCTTTCCACTTTTCGTTCCAGCTTTCTTTTGACTCGGTTCCGCCTCATCTTTTTCAGCAGCGTCCTCGACCATAGCAGGCTCCTCCAGGGTGGATCCGCTCCTCAAAGTGATGGCATTAAGGGTCTCCTTTTGATCAGTTTGAGTCGGTAAGTGCCCCGGAGCTCGAGTGGTATTCTTGCTAGCCAACTGAGCGATTTGGCTCTCTAGCAGTTTCATCCCGGGCTCTATAGCTTGGGACTCCTTTTGCAACATATTCTTCAATTTAGCAAAGTCGGAATTTTGGGATTGTTGCTGCTGTGGCACATAGGGAGGTTTTTGAAACTGTTGTTGCTTGTGAGGGGGCACATAAGTTTGTTGTTGCTGCTGCTGTAGAGGTTGAGTAGGATTCAAGACATTCTGGCTACTCCACCTCAAGTTGGGATGAACAATAGGCTCATAATAGGTGTTCGTCTGCCTATAGTGTTGAAAGGCAGCACAAGACTCAAAGGGACTAGGACAATTTTCTGAGACATGTCCCTCAGCTCCACACCTTTTGCAGACGAAAGGACCGTCTGAAACAACATTCACATGATACATCCCTCCTTTAGAAGCTCCGCCCAACTCGTATTTGTCAAACCTCGTCGTGAGAGCTTCTAGTGCAGCTACAGAAGAAGATTCGGCAGCTCTCCTCTGATTGCCTCTCGAATTCCCATATTCAGGTTTATGGGTGGCTAAGTCATCAATGATCTTCCACCCCTTAGTCTCTCTCATATTCTCAGCAAATCGGCCATTGGTCGCATGACATCCAAAATAGCCCTCGATCGTCATCACTGACCCGTTATAGCGATTGCAAAGACTCCATTTTTCGAACCCATGGTGCGGAATAGTTCGCACCAGCTTCTTGAAACGGACCCATGCCTCATGAAAGTTCTCATCAGGCCCCTGTTTAAATCTCGTGATCTGAGCTCTAATGGCATTCGTCTTCGAGGCAGAGAAGTACTTCTTGTAAAATGCCAATGCCAAAGAATTCCAGTCGGTGATCCCATGAGCAGCTCGATCCAGATCTCTGTACCACTCCCTTGCAGCATCGCGGAGTGAGAATATAAACATAGTCTCCTTTATCTGGTCATGGGTCACACCGGTCGGCGGGGGTATAGAGCAGCAATAATCAATAAATATCTCCATATGCTTGGCTGCATCTTCATTTGCTGCTCCCCCGAATTGGTTTCTCTCAACCAAGTTGATATAGGAAGGCTTCGGTTAGAATTTCCTATCAGCTCCAGGTAATTAGAATCCCTTGTATAGATTTTTAGCTATCGGCTCAGAATGACTTGCTATAGTTGCTTCTTCAGCCATGACTGGAATTTCCGGAGATGTGACTGTCTCAGCTGAAGAAGTAGAAGCAGGAGATGCAGGTGGATCTTCTTTGAACAGAGCGTTCTCGTAGTAACTTGACAGAGTACTCAGCTCTTCCTCTGTCGGTAATACCCTTGATGATCGTCTCAACTCACGGAAGGATTTCTCAATCTCAGGATTGAACGGTACTAGTTCACCACCCTGTGACCTGCGCATAAGAAGAAACTACAAAAAGAATATAAGAAAAGTTTAAGGAACGGATGTCCCTTAAACTAAGAAACAGACTTAAATAAAACAACTAAAAATTAGAACAATTGCCTCCCCGGCAACGGCGCCAAAATTTGATACCCGTCGTTTTGAGTACCAAAAATAATATTTATAATTTCCTATTAAAACTAACCTAGGCTAGTGGTAACAGGGTCGAACCACAAGGAGGCGAATGTAATTAAAAGTTGTCTAAATTTAGTCTAAGGTAACAAGTGTGGGGGTTGATTTGATTTGGTCTATAGCTAATAACAATAAAAATTAAACTAAAGAAATATATTAAAATCAAATATAAAGAAGGGTACTAGGATGGTCGGTTCACTATAGTTTTCGCGGCAGCAAATTAAGTCGGTCTAAATCAAACACATGAGGCGGGAAAACAAGAGGTCCTCTCGGTCCACTCTTAACAGATAGGATCTTTCGATCTCGCTATGAGTCCCTAATATCACTAATACTGACTCTCGTCCTGAAAAGTGACTAATAATCTAAACTTTACCTATCTTTCGATCTCAGCACAGTTTAGTCATTTTAATTGGTGGTCAATCAACTGTCCCTATCTCTCGATCTAATGGGTCAGTCAAATCCTAAACATTCAACTAGTCGTGTGCACTCGATTCGTCGAATAAAGAATTAAAACAATTAAAACGAAGGTAAAACCTCACGTGGTCAGTCGATCGACCGGTTAGGGTGGTCGATCGACCAACACGCGATTCAGGCCGTGTTAATTCTACGCCGCCTAATCTATAGTTCCCCTACATCCTAGCACGATTAAATTAGCTACTCATACTAGAGATGATAATGACAATAAAATTAATGAAATAAACAGAAGAATTCATGCTTGAAGTAGTAGAACAAACAATTAACATAAACGATGAATCGGTTTCGGGAGACTAAATAGCAATTCTATCCTACAAAACGATAATAAAGCAAACTGAAATATTATCAGAAAAATACCGATTGGAATTGCAGCCAGAGATCCAGAAACCGAATGCAAAAGTATTTGTACGAAAACAATATTAAGATCCCTAATTATTTGATAAAGAACTGTCTGCTAAACTTGAATAAAAATTAGATGTCTTTCTTCCTGTTCTAGGTTACGTTATATAGAATATAGCGCAACATTATTCGCAAAACCTAATACGCCTTGGGCTTTCTATTCCTCGGTCTTTTAATTCTCGTCTGAAGTAGCGGCTTGGTCGATCGACTAAGCATGGAAGTCGATCGACTGAGCAGCAGTGTACAGTAGCTTCTGGAACCCGTGGGTTGGTCGATCGACTAAGGGTACTGGTCGATCGACTGCTTTAGCTGGTACTTGACTTCTATAGTCTCGTGGATTTGTCTTTTGGGCCTTGAAATGCGCACCAAGCTCGTTCCTTAAGTGAATACTTCACGTCAAATGCAATGCAGGATACTCGGGGATGGATCTAGCTCAATTTCCGTTGAATTCTTCACATTTCTGCAATAATGTACATAAACACGAAAGTAGACGGAAATGGGGGAAATGGTAGCTTAAACTACACAAATGAGCTCTGAAATGCGTGTAAAATGAGGTATAAAACATCATATAAATGACACGCATCAATACTACAAAGGAAATGAACTTGTTTTTGGATTTTCAAATTTTTCAAATTTTTTGATTTTTCGAAACTTTTTGATTTTTTTTGGGGTTTTTGAATAAAAGTTAAGTTAGAATTCCCCATCCCCACACTAATATGGGCATTGTCCTCAATGGCCAAAATGATGGGAAACTATGCAAGCATGATGCATGAATTCTATACTAAATGCAAGCTACAGTAATCTACACTACATGATGCATGGGTTTTTGTTTATGACGGAGAGCGTAATTTAGATTACCTCCCGTTGCGTATGCATGTACTTCGCCAAACCGAGATAGACATTATTTCTAATGTCTTAAAGTTGGGGGTAGTTCATGCACACAAGATGCAATGCATGAAACTAAATTGTCATTTTGGATTTTCAAAATGTGGGAACAATAAAATAAGAACACCTCAATGGGGCCGAGGTGTTAGTGCTCTATGTTGCTAGGACTCTCCAACTATGATCAAGGTAAAAATAAATAAAACAAAGAAAGAAGTAGACAAACCTCAAGAGGGTAGGTGCCTCCAAAGCTTGCTAGTCTTCCACCATATCATCATTGTCATCATCTTCCTCAATAGAAGTGGACTCATCACCACTCCCCTCTTCACTTCCTTGCTTACTTCCTTCATCATCCTCTTCTTCATTTACCTCTTCAACAATGCCCTCATCTTCAACAACCTCATCACCGACAACCTCATCGTCAACCGGTCTCTCACCCCTAGATGCACTTGGAAAGAAGACTTCCCTATCCGCCCAACTAGGCAAAGGACATGAAGGATCAAGTAGTCCTTGCCTAGCTAAATGAAGGAGGGGTGGACATTGGGCTAAGTAAGCATCTTCCCGGTCCTTATAAGCTTGTGATACGTGCCTAATGTATAGTCTTTTTAGCCTATTTCAGCACGTATTTCCATGCATTTTTATACTGTTTATATAGTATTTTGCCCCGAATTGGCTACTTTGGTTCGTTTTGTCCGTTTTGTAGAAATGAACGCGAAAGTAGTGGAATCGTACCCTTTTTCGTCCTTTTTGCATGCATTTAGAGGAGACGGGATTTTCCAGAGTGAGATACTGCGTTGGGAAGCGTCAAGGCGTGGTTTATGAGGCAGTCGGTGACGAGATAGAGCTGAATTGAAGACAGAAGACTCGATCGAGTGGTTTATTTACTTGATTGAATGGTTTCTGTATCCATGGTTGGTCGATCGAGTGGTTTTCTACTCGATCCAGAGGTGCTAAAAGAGAGGTGACTCGATCGAGTAACTATTCTACTCGATCGAGTAGATTGTCCTGAATTTTGCTCGATCGAGTGGTTTTATTCCACTCGATCAAGTGGTTTCTGATGGCGTGGGCTTTAATTAGCCCGTGAGTTGTTTTATTTCGATAAACTTATCTATTTTCCTATTTAAGCACGCATTTACTAGGTTATTAGGATATTTTCATTATCTAATTTTCCTACTATCAAACTTTACTGCGTATTACATTGCTCTTCACTGTAACTTTACTTTGGGAATTATTTTGCTCAGATTCGATTGTTCTTTACGCCGGATTCGCACGATTGTAATTCCTTTCTCTTCTCTTAATAATAATCAATCGTTTGTTTGCTTTAATTCCTTGTTTACTTCATTTACTCCTTTGCCCTAATTTACTTTTATGCATTTTATTCGTTATTTCATTATGTTTATTGTTAATTCATTGTTGATTGTTAGTTTTGATATTAATAGCGATATGAGTAGCTAAATTTAATGCATGTTGGGATTAATGGATCTGCGGTAGGAATGTGACGATGTAGTAAATGAAATAGATGAATTAATTGTGAGATTCTGTCACCATAGCAATTTAATTAAATTTATCGACTTAGTTGAGTGCATGCTTCTGAGTCATCTCTTTAATCTGGCTAAAATTAATCCTAGATCGAAAGATTGGACTAAATAGGCATGCTAAGAATAGTAGACTACCCTGACGAGGATGAAAGTTAAGTTAGTGGTATTTTAGTATAGAAAGTGGACCGAAAGGACTTTTCCACATCCGTCTTGCATTAATTCGTCTGAGTTGTTTACAGCTGAGTCACTGGACTACCGTAGTAAACCAAATTCCCGACATGTTCCTTCTCTATCTGATAGTTTAATCCTATTTTCTTGCTTTTACTGCTCTTGTCTCTACTTCTCTTCCTTTAAACTTTGTAGTTTAGAAAACAATTCAATCAACCCCCCCCCCCCCCCCATTTGTGACCAAATAGACGGACATCTACAGATATCTTGCCTCCCTGTGGAGATCGACCTGACTTCCCTAGCTATATAGTTAGTTTAGTTAGTTTATTTTTTATAGGTACACGATAGACGTATCAAATTTTGGCGCCGTTGCCGGGGAGGCAATTGCCCTATCTGTCTTTGTTTCGTTTATTTTTATCTGTCTCAGGGAATTTTTATTCCTTGAGGCAGTTCTTATTTATTTTCTTTCAGTGTTGTTTATGCGCAGTCAGACAGGTTTGAGTTAGTTTCAGCTGATTCAGAGCCAGAGAGACTATTCAGGCATAGACTCCGTCTGCAGAGAAAATCACGAAAGGAAGACTTGAGTAATTTCGAGCCAGAGCTAGATCATTATCTTTTCCCAGAAGACATTTCTATTTCTGCCGATCAACAAGTAAAGATGCCCAAACTTTCTAGTCATTCGGTGCCTAAAGCAACCTTGATTCCAAAGGGTTTCAATCTCCAGACTGAGGATGGGAATACATTCGACATCCGTCTTTCCTATATCAATCTGGTGGAAAGAAATCTATATAGAAGTGTGGCAGGTGAAGACCCAAGGAAGCACATGAAGGTCTTTACAGACTACTGTTCTACTATCCCCGCCACTAAGGGGGTAACTCAAGACAAGATTAAGGAGGTTTTGTTTCCTTTCTCTTTGACCGATTCAGCCAGGGAGTGGCTGACTGATTTGGACCGCACAGCTGCAGGGGTTACAGATTGGGAGTCTCTTGCTCTTGCCTTTTACAAGAGATATTTCCCTCCACAGCGCACCAATCTGTTGAGGGCTAAGATTACCAGTTTCAGGCAGGCTCCCGATGAGACTTTATATGAGGCGTGGTCCCGATTCAAGAAATTGTTGAGGTCTATTCCTCATCATGGTTTTGACCCATGGTTTATAGCTAACCAGTTCTACAATGGGCTATATGATGACCATAGAGCCATACTTGATGCGTCATCTAGTGGGAGATTCCAGAAATATACCGATGATGATAAGGGATGGGCCCTTATTGAAGAGATGGTGAATCACAGTGCCGAGTATGGAAACCCGAGGGATAGTATAAGAACAGTTCATGCAGTCGATAAGCAGGTTGTGGCCCAGCTGGAAGCCATAAATGCTAGATTTAACAAGTTGGAGTTACATGCTGCTGGAGAGCCTCAGACGGTCCATGTTCTTACTAGAGGGGAGACCGTCACATGTGAGAGGTGTGGGAGCAATGATGGCCACACTGTTGTTGGCTGTCTTGTGGAGAAGGAACAAGTCCTTGCCTTTCAACAATACAGGCAAGGAGGAGGTTCCTATTACAACAACCAAGGGGCAGTTCATCCCAATTTGAGGTGGACTAGTCAAAATGGGCTAAATCCTACCCCTCCTCCGCACCAGCAGCAGCCGTATGTTCCTCCACATAAGAATCAACAAGGCTTTCAGAAGCCTCCTTCCTTCCCTCCTCCCAATCACGGAGCATCATCTTCTGGAGGGGTGAGTGAAATAGGTGAGCTTAAGTCTATGTTGCAGTCCTTTACAAAGCAGTGGCAGCTGAGTGATCAACAGAAAGATGCATCCATTAAGGCACTTGAAACTCAAGTTGCCCAGTTAGCCACAAATTAATCCACAAGAAAGCAGGGTCCATTACCGACTCAAAATGAGAAGAATCCATATGAGACGGTAAATTTAATCAATTTGAGAAGCGGTCGTTCATATGAGGGACCAGAAGTGTTGAAATCAAACCCGAGGAAGGCTATAACTACTGATGAACAGTGTTCTGTCAAAGGAAATGAGCTGACGGCTAAGAAAGTACTCGATCGACTGGTTTCTGGAGGTCGATCGAGTAGAATTGGTGATGAAAGTACTCGATTGAGTGGATTTTCTACTCGATCGAGTGAACAGGAAAGAGAAGTTGTTCGATCGAGTGAATTTTCCACTCGATCGAGTGATATTGTTGAATAAACTACTCGATCGAATGGGAATTTTGGTCGATCGAGCAGTTTAGATGACGGGCAGCTTGATCGAGAGCCTGCTAGTGCTCGATTAAGCGATAAATCACCTGAAAGACCTCGTTCGAGAAGTAAGAAGCATCCAAAGGATACAGAGCTTGCTCCGGCTGATACATTGGAAGAGAGAAACAAGGGACTCGAGATACCCATCACGGTTCCTTTCCCGAGGCGTCTTCAGAGTACTAAAGCTAATCAACAATTCGGCAAATTTGTCGAACTTCTGAGAAGCTTAGAAGTCACTGTGCCATTCACCGAATTGCTGACAAAGGTACCCTCTTACCTTATATTTATGAAAGAAAGTTTAACGCGTAAGAGGCATATTATTGATAATGAGACAGCAGCTTTGACTGAGGTAGGGACGGCCCTATTTCAAAATAAGTTACCTCCCAAACAGTCAGATCCGGGTAGTTTTTCAATTCCGTGTCATATTGGTACCCATTTGATTGATAACGCGTTATGCGATCTAGGCGCTAGCGTGAGTGTCTTACCGTTGTCTCTGGCTAAGAGAGTTGGTTTGACAAAGTTGAGTTGCACAAATATGACTGTTCAAATGGCCGACCGTAGCATATCACTGCCACTAGGTATAATAGAAGACATACCTGTTCAGATTGGGAGGTTCTTTATTCCCGTTGACTTCGTTGTTTTAGACATCCCCGAAGATGCACACACCCCTATTATTTTAGGGAGACCATTTTTGTCTACTGCTCGTGCAGTAATAGAAGTCGGGGGTAAGACGTTGACTTTTCAGGTGTGGGACGAGGAGCTGATATTCCATCAGTCTAAATTCCGGAGGGCTCCCATGCAAGCTCAGCCTTGCAATGCCCTCTCTTCTATTGACCCTATTATTGACACGGTAGATGAAAATTTGGAGTATTGCGCTGCTATTGTTACCCCTCCGCCTCAGATTGAGAGCAAAAAGGAGGAAAGTTCGTCTGTTTTCCTTGCAGCAGGTACAAATGAAAGCAATGAAGAAGCTGTCAAAGGGCATTGTGCAATTAATGTCAATCAAATTGGAAGTGATGACGCTACAACTGGTGATAAAGGAGCAAGGATGAGGAAAGTTAGCGCAAATGTGGATGTGAACTATTCCCCTCCTAAAGAATTAAATGATTCAAATTCAAGCTCATGGAAGTTAAAGAGGACAATCAATGTAGCTGAGATAACGTCCTCCAGTCAGGAGCCCTCCAAGGGGCTACTGAATTGCATTGGGAAGTGAGCGGGGAAATGCCCCGTGTAACACCTTGTAAAAACAATTTTCGAATTTTTCGTTGAATTTCTTTTATTGCTTTTAATTAGGACAATTAGATTTTAGACAATTTTTAGCGTAGATTTAAGACTATAGACTATTATTATGCGTATTTGGTATTTTGGGATATTTTTGCACGTGTTTTTATGCATGTTTGGGGAATATTTACGCAAATCCAAAGGAAGAATGACAAAATTAAAGAGCTTACGCGAGAAAAGAGCTCGATCGAGTACTTTTTGTACTCGATCGAGTGAAATGTGGTCGATCGAGTGCTTCTTTTTCAGTCGATCGAGTAAGCATATATGGGGAGTTCTCGACCGAGTAGAATTCTTCTCGATCGAGTAGATGGATCATCAAAGTCCTCGATCGAGTAGTTCTAAACCACTCGATCGAATGAAAACGCAAAGGACGAAGGGAGCTTTTCTTTAAACTCCTTATTTTTGGTTTCATAATTCATTTCCCCAATTTATTTCGACCCTTCTCCCCTTTTGCGATTAAAATCCCCAAATCCCTCATTTTTAATTGCTCTAATTTCAAATTCATCACCTACATTGTTTTCATTGCTAATTAATCGACATAAACCCTCTACTTTCCTCTTGATTCGTGTTGGTTTACTCGGTCTATTGAAGGATTTAGGGTTCCGCGATTTTCGATCAAAAATCGCCGATTTTGCTTAATTTTTGTCGATTAATTGTTCTTTGTAGGACCTCTAGCATCAAGTAAGTAATTCCTAATACCTCTTTGCATTTTAATTTCGTTTATTTCGAATTTTTATGAGGTAATTTGGACTTAGGGTTCGAAATTCTCTGTTTAGTCGAATTTTTTGACTATAACTGTCATTGATTGCCCTTCTTTTGTTTTACTTGATGATATATCCCCATTCCTCAATGTTTATTGCATGATTAATTCGAACTTTGCGCAAAATTCGCAATTAGGGCTGATTTTCATTCGAATTTTTCGACTGTCAAATGGGTTTACATGCTTTCTTGAGTTAATCTACATCAGTCGTTGTTTAATTGCCGCTGTGGTCACTTGTTATCCTGCCTTATTGTCATTTACATGTTGTCTTTCAAAAATTTTTGAGATTTTGGGAATTTTTGGGCTGAAGTCGAATTTTTTTCGACTGTTTGGGGACTGTCATGCTGTCATATGCTGGTTTTCTTGCTGTTTAGCCACTGTTAGCCACTGTTTTTCTTATCATATCCCCTACCCTTTGTATACAGGATGGATTCTAGCTCTCTTCCCTCCACTAGCTCGTCTTCTAGTCCATCCTTGACTGAGACGGTAGTCCCTGCTATTACCACCGTCTCCACGTTAGTTAGTACCGCAGCACCCGTTTTCCTAGTTTCAGCTGCCGGTACCGTTTTTACCCCAGCTAGCTCTGCTGCTAGCTCAGTTTCGGCTGCCACTTCCATTACGGCCACTACCACTGCTAGCACTGCTGCTAGTCTCTCTTCAGTGGAGGCCACAACAACCACTACTTCTACTCCAGCCGCCGTTTTCACACCTGTGGCAGACTCACCTGCAGCTGCAGCAGCCTTTCGAGCAGCCTTAGTTCCTAGCACCGTCACTGCACGGGCTTCTACTTCGGGTTCCAGGGGCCGGGGCCGAGGTCGTGGACGTTACCGTTCTACATCAGCAAATGCTACCTCTACTTCCGACGCTCCCTCCACTTCAGCTGCTCCTTCTACTTCTGGCACAGTTACTGTTCGAGGGGACACCTCCCTCGACTCTCACCCAGACTATCCGCAGGTAATTTTTGTTAACGCTTTACATCATACGAGGTTCTATAACCTCCTAGGCTGCGAGTTTGTACCTTCCCGGTTTTTAGATCAACCGGCACTTGAGAGACTCGGCATTTACGAGTCGGTTTGTGTTTTACTACGGGGCATGGGGATGACTGGCCTCATTACTATGAGCGGTCGTACCTTTCCGGAGCTGAGTCTTGAGTTCCTCAGCTCCTTCACCTTCTCCTCCGGGGCATACGATGCTGACCCCGCTAGTTCTTCAGCGTCTTTCCGGTTGTTTAACCGGACTTGGCCTTTCCTCTACGGGCGGCACTACCGCCCATATGAGAGTCATTCGTCGGCTTTGGCGGACCCTGGCCCAGACCACTTTTACAGAGCGAAAGCTCGCCCAGGTCCACCTTCCCCCTGCCCGTTATTCTCTTGGGTTGATGGCGAGCACCATCTTCGGCCGAAAGGAGCCGAAAAACATCACAAACACCGAGCTCTCCATCATGGGCGGTTACCTTAACGTTGACTGCGAGGGTCCTTTTACCCTCAACATTGCCTACCTAACCGCCCAGTACTTTCAGGCCCAGGGGCTGAAGGAGATGGGATCTATTGCTTGCGGTGGCATAGCCACCATTCTTGCCCGTTCCTTCTTCCTCGTTTGGCCTCGTGACTTGCAGTACCTCGAGGGAGAGAGGTTTCTGAGTCTGGATGCCATGCTTTCTCAGCATTGGTTGACCCCAGAATACCAGACATGGAAGATAGACGGTTCCTTGTCTGTGGACTTACCTTGTGACACTCTCCCCCGTCTAGACCCCTTGCCTACTATTGCTAGGGGCGCCCGACTGCCACCTCAACCTGCTTTTCACCTTTCACTCCGACCACCTCCCACTGTACCCGCCGCCAAGAAGTAGCGTAGACTTGAGACTGGAGAGGGATCCACACCTTCAGGGAGTACCCAGCCTTCCACGGCTACTCCCATCCCGACCCCTACTCCCACTCCTACTCCCACTCCCACCGACCAGACACAGGCACAGCCGGTCCTACCGGCTACTTTAGTACCACCTCCACTCTTTGTGGCATCCGCGGTCATGGACCAAGGGCGCCGTGACGGTTTGTTGTTTGAGATTGCAGAGCGACAGGCTCGTATGGAGAGGGACTTAGCTCTTACCTTGCACCCTCTGTACAAGTACCACTTTAGGCGAAACCGTCCGATCCCAGAGGGATGGCCACACCCTTCCTTCTACCGGTACCCAACTGAGGGGTACCCGTAGTCTGCTGAGGAGGAGGACGAGGACGAGGACCCAGAGGTTGCAGTAGAGAGAGCTCGAGCTGAGGAGCGGAGAAGGAGAGAGGAGGAGGCTGATCCGGAGTTCACGGTGGTGGACAACGACGCTGATGGGTAGCTATTGGTCTACTCACTTCCCCAGTTTTCTGGCTGGTTTGGGGAAGTTCGCGTTTTGTATGTATCTCTTACTCTTTTATTTTGTCTCCTTTTATTTTATTGTTTTTATTTTCTTATTGGTTGTATATTCCCGTTCCCCTGTATATATCTGCTGGTGTATGCTGGAGGACAACGAGGGCGTTGTCTGTTTTTGTTTGGGGATGGTATTGCATCCTTTTATGTCTGCATATTGTTTTTATTGTTTTGCATCCACGTTTATTTATTTCAGCTTGCATTGTTTTTTATTTCATTGAAAAATTCAAAAATAAAAAAAAATAGAAAATTTCAAAAATTCAAAAAATATTCACGTTTATTTTTGCATATAGGTTGAGTCGGAACGGTAGATTTCCGTGATGATAATGCACTATAACATGTCATTTTACTTGAGCCTTGCACTTTATTGATAGTTATTAGCTTTGTCATACGCATAATCTACGAGTTTCTGTTCAAATATAGCTGACTGTTTAGACTTGACTTGACAAATTGGCAAACTACTTGATAAATTCTGAGTTTTAGGGCCCATAACTGGTGATATTCATGACCGGTTCATTAGGAATTGAGAGTAGTACTCCTTGCATAGCATGTTCATCTTTTTTGCACTTTTATGACATTCAATTTCTTGTCAAATGCACATATTCGGGTTTGTGGTTGTTGTCACATGTAGGAAGGTGCTTGCAAATTTCCTTTTCCTTATATTTTTCACCCATTTAGCTCCACATAAGCCAAAACATGCCTTTTTGACACATTAGCTACATCCCAAATTAAGCCTGCCTAGTCAAGCTAGTTTAGTATGTCTTTTGTGGTATGATTTCCCGTCTGCAGTTTGGCCCGTATCTCTTTATATGGAGTTGGTGTAAATAGAGGAAGGAGAAAAGAAAGAAAAAAAGAATTGAAAAAAAAAGAAAGGCTGAAAAACGTGAGAAAAGAAAAGAAAAAAAAGAAAAAAAAATGAAAAATGAAAAAAAGAGGAAGCTGATTTACGTTAAAGAGAAAAGAAAAAGAAGTTTGAAAAAGGTTTGATTTGTTTGATTCGATTCATTTAGACGGTATTAAAAAAAGGAAGTTTGTGACCGTCTAACTCCTCCATTCCTATTCTATATTTTTGAGGAGATTGTGTTTGAGTTTAGTGAGCTTTGTGCCAAATGAAGGGCACTTGTACTTAGTTTTTTCAGTCAGTTGAGATTCGGATGGTTTATTATGGTCCTGTTAGGAACTAGCTTGACGCTTTTACCTCCACATTTCCATAACTGGTTTTGCCTTTTCTCACCTGAACCTCACTATTCCCATATTATTTGAAAGCCCTCGGCTGTGACGGACATTATTGGTTGGAGTGTGTGCATTAGTACTTGAATTGTCTTTCATTTTTGTTGCATGCATGCTATGTAGGTCGCAGTTAGGTGAGTGACTGTCTTTCCTTCTCTCTTTTACATATAACATTCACCCTTTGCTTCATGAGAGAAGAGTGACCACGAGAGAGTCCGATTTTGTTGGTCTTGCAAGGTCGATAGGTTGGCTATATTTCTGAACAGCTTACAACTCGTTTGCGTATTGACTGCTTAGCTATAACTGTTAGTTTTTGTTGCATTAAATTGGTTCAAGTAGACAAGTTAAGCTAGCTCTGAGTTATCATTTCCGTTCCTTTAGTTGCATTTTAGTTTACTCGAGGACGAGTAAAGGTTCGGTTTGGGGAGATTTGATACGTGCCTAATGTATAGTCGTTTTAGCCTATTTTAGCACGTATTTCCATGCATTTTTATACTGTTTATATAGTATTTTGCCCCGAATTGGCTACTTTGGTTCGTTTTGTCCGTTTTGTAGAAATGAACGCGAAAGTAGTGGAATCGTACCCTTTTTCGTCCTTTTTGCATGCATTTAGAGGAGACGGGATTTTCCAGAGTGAGATACTGCGTTGGGTAGCGTCAAGGCACGGTTTACGAGGCAGTCGGTGACGAGATAGAGCTGAATTGAAGACAGAAGACTCGATCGAGTGGTTTATTTACTCGATCGAATGGTTTCTGTATCCATGGTTGGTCGATCGAGTGGTTTTCTACTCGATCCAGATGTGCTGAAAGAGAGGTTACTCGATCGAGTAACTATTCTACTCGATCGAGTAGATTGTCCTGAGTTTTGCTCGATCGAGTGGTTTTATTCCACTCGATCGAGTGGTTTCTGCTGGCGTGGGCTTTAATTAGCCTGTGAGTTGTTTTATTTCGATAAACTTATCTATTTTCCTATTTAAGCACGCATTTACTAGGTTATTAGGATCTTTTCATTATCTAATTTTCCTACTATCAAACTTTACTGCGTACTACATTGCTCTTCACTGTAACTTTACTTTGGGAATTATTTTGCTCGGATTCGATTGTTCTTTATGCCGGATTCGCACGATTGTAATTCCTTTCTCTTCTCTTAATAATAATCAATCGTTTGTTTGCTTTAATTCCTTGTTTACTTCATTTACTCCTTTGCCCTAATTTACTTTTATGCATTTTATTCGTTATTTCATTATGTTTATTGTTAATTCATTGTTGATTGTTAGTTTTGATATTACTAGCGATATGAGTAGCTAAATTTAATGCATGTTGGGATTAGGGGATCTGCGGTAGGAATGTGACGATGTAGTAAATGAAATAGATGAATTAATTGTGAGATTCTGTCACCATAGCAATTTAATTGTATTTATCGACTTAGTTGAGTGCACGCTTCTGAGTCATCTCTTTAATCTGACTAAAATTAATCCTAGATCGAAAGATTGGACTAAATAGGCCTGCTATGAATAGTAAACTACCCTGACGAGGATGAAAGTTAAGTTAGTGGTATTTTAGAATAGAAAGTGGACCGAAAGGACCTTTCCACATCCGTCTTGTATTAATTCGTCTGAGTTGTTTACAGCTGAGTCACTGGACTACTGTAGTGAACCGAATTCCCGACATGTCCCTTCTCTATCTGATAGTTTAATCCTATTTTCTTGCTTTTACTGCTCTTGTCTCTACTTCTCTTCCTTTAAACTTTGTAGTTTAGAAAACAATTCAATCAACCCCCCCCCCCCCCATTTGTGACCAAATAGACGGACTTCTACAGATATCTTGCCTCCCTGAGGAGATCGACCTGACTTCCCTAGCTATATAGTTAGTTTAGTTAGTTTATTTTTGATAGGTACACGACAGACGTATCAGCTTGTTTGTGCATCTCTTGCATAAGTAGAGTCATGTAGTCATTGCTCACTTCAACACCTTCGGGTTTGAACTTTTGATATTTGAATGGATAGGGTGGTGTGACAATGGAGGAGGAGGGCATTTTAATTTCGCCCCTTTGTTGACGGATGATGTACTGGGCTTCCTTTGAGAGGGGAAGAAGGTAGTTCGTTCGATGGACACTCAAACGGCATCTTTTGGAGGGCAAAGTAAAAGATCTAGCGTCATTGGTGAGCCACCCATATTTGGTGTCAAGAGGATTATGCTTGACCCACTTGTACTTGTTAATCATGGCATCCATGTCAATGAGATGACCCCCTCTTTTTGCCACATACTTGCTATCCTTGTTGAAATTTGGATCAAAATACTTGGCCAAGAGAGTAACTAGACCTCCATTTACGATAAAAGCAGTGCCTTCCTTTCCACAATCAACATTGAGCCATTTTTCCACCAAAAGTCTTAGAGCATTGTAAGGCTTGGTGAATTCCCTTCCAATATTTAAGGCCGACTCAGGTAGAACACAATCGAGCTTGGTAAAGTGGTTAGTGTCTTTTCTTGCGATGATAGTATTCCCGATGACCTTGTGCCACACTCTAATGCCCGGATGGTGGACTAATAGAGCGCGAAAAGCATGAAAGTTCTCAAATTTCTTCCCGGAAATCGCCTCCCAAAGAGGAGCGGGGTCATACTTTTAGGGCTTCTAATAATAACGAGGTGTATCACTAAGACCTAATGCTTTACTCAAAACATCAAAGGTGATGCGCCTACTCACATTGGCAAGGCGAAACTCGATGTTTTCTCTAGTCTCTACCTTAGTCACTTTCAATGAACTCAAGAATTCCAAGGTAAGGGAGGGGTATGTCAATTCTCTTGTAGCAAACAATTTTCCCAACCCCATGGCTTCAAAGAAGGCTTTCGTTTGTTCAAGGACACCCAATTTGTTCAAGGCATCTTCACATATGAATTTGGTGGGTAGAAAGGATTTCCTAGCATACTTGGCAAATGTATCCCTATGGGAGTTAGAAATGAAAATTACCTCCAGATAGTTTGATAATTGAGCAATTTCCGGAGTTGTTGTTGGTGCTTCCAAGGGAGGATTTTGTTGTTGTTGAACTTCCAAGTTTGCATTAGCAACCACCATAGCCAATGAGGCTTTCTTTGCTTGAAGGAATTGTTGCCTTGTTGAGAGTGCCTTTGTCTTAAGTGCCTTTGTTGATCCTTTTGTTCTTGCCATTGATGAATATACCAAGAAAAGAGTGAAAATCTTCAATTTCCAATTATACCCAAATCGATTTTAAGATGAAAGGCTTTGCCTTTTTAATTCAAAAATCGACTCAAAGGTTGAAGATTTTGGTGCTTGGATTGATTATTGTTGGAACAGGAGTGATTAATTGTTGTTATAAGGAAGTTTGGATTTGGTTTTGTTGAATTTGGTTGAGGAAATCTTGTTTTGGTGATGGAGAGGATGAGGGTTTTGGGGTTTTGGGGGTTTTTGGTAGTGTTTTGAATGAATGAATGAATGAAGGAATGAATGTGGGATGGGTATTTAAAAACACCCGAAAATTTTGAAACAGGAGGGGAAGACGAGTGTTTTTCCTTCGGGACGCTCGGATTCTGCCTATTCTGGGTTCAGGAATTCTCTCCTAAAGACGGGCGTCTTTCAGCTGGGACGCTCGGATTCTTCGACTGCAGGACGAGCGTATTCCTCTGAAGACGGGCGGATTCTGTTACAGCGAGTTTTCTTATCTTGTACTGGCAAAAAGACGGGCGTCTTTCTGCAAAGACGAGCGGATTCTTTAAGACGAGCGTCTTCTCTGCTGGGACGCTCGGATTCTTCAACAGTCCCAAATTTTCAAAATTTCAGTTCAATTGGACGGACGGATTCTGCCAAAGATGCTCGGATTCCCTGAAGACGAGCGGATTCCCTAAAGACGAGCGGATTCCCCTTAAGGACGCTCAGATTCCTCCTAGTCTACCCGGATTCAGTTCTATCCGTGCACTTGCATATCCCGTGTCATTTTTCATTATTCAAGTCCCGTGTTCTTTATTGTAGGGGCACTACTAAGGCATGAATAGCCTAGCCAATTGCTATCCCCACACTAAGCTAAAGCACTACACATCAATTAAATCATTAGTCCCTCCCTCACTTCTCTCAAAAATGATAATTATCTTGATCAAAGCATAAAAATCCAAAAAAAATGACAAAAATGCAATGTAAGAATTAAAATGCGAGTTAGGGAGTTAGAAATATTTACAAATGGTGGTTGAGGGAGGACTCCACCAAACTCTCATCCTTAGTGAGATGTCATGGGGGCATGTCCAAGGTGTTGTTGATGTTGCTCAACACCTTGAAGAAGTAGTCAAAAGCTTGTTCATTATCCTCAATAGATCTTTGCACTTGTTGTCCTTCATGTTGGTCTTTATCGATAGCATTACCAATGTAGGGATTGAAAATCCCTTCAAACTCATCGTCCCAAAGACCACAAACTTCATCTACTTGGTCACTAAAGATCTCTTGAGTTGATAGAGACAACTCTCCCACTTTCTTGTCTTGGCCAATGAGGTCATCCTCTTCATTGCTTAACTTTGGTGAGCTTTTCAAGCTCTCTTTGTTACAATTCTCTTGCTCTTTGAATGAAGCATCATCAACTTTCTTCTTCCATTGGAATTCCGACTTCTTCCTATCATCCTTCCGGCTATAATGATCAACCATAAAACATGGTTCATGCAAACGGGGAGCTCTCATGGTCTTGTCAAGATTGAAAGTTATGCTCTCATCTCCCACTTCTAGAGTGAGCTCTCCATGCTTCACATCAATCACCGCACCCGCGGTGTGCAAGAAAGGTCATCCTAGAATGATTGGAATGTTGGAGTCTTCTTCCATGTCAGCAATGACAAAGTCCACCGGGATGAAAAATTTCCCAACTCTTACGGGAACATCTTCCCATATCCCTAATGGTGTCTTCGTCGATCTATCGGCCATTTAGAGTGTGATTTTGGTGCATTTAAGCTCTCCTATCCCTAACCTTTTACTCACCGAGTACGGCATAACACTCACACTAGCCCCTAGATCACATAAGGCTTTGTTGATCGTGGTGTCGCCAATGGTACACGGTATTGAGAAGCTTCCCGGATCTTTAAGTTGTGGAGGTGAACTCCCTTGAAGTATTGTACTACTCACCTTAGTGAAGGCGATAGTCTCAAGCTTCCGGATCGACTTCTTCTTTGTAAGGATGTCTTTCATGTACTTTGCATAGGCGCACGTGATTGATTAATTCCGTTAAAGGAATTGAGACTTCCAAATTCTTCACAATCTCCATAAATTTTTCAAGTTGGTCATCAAATTTGGGCTTGGCTTGACGACTCGGAAAAGGAAGTCTAATCACAATGGGCTCCTTCTCCTTGGCCTTGTCTTCATTTTTCTTTGAAACTTCTTCTTTTGACGGTTCTCCATCCTTGGAGTTTTCCACAATTTCTTCTTTGTCACTACCTTCCACAATTTATCCCCAACTTGCTTCTTTGGTGCTTCATACCTTGTACCACTTCTCAAGTGAATGGCACTAACCGTTTCATGTTTTAGGGGATTAGTTTGAGGTGGTAATTGCCCATTTTGTCTTTGTGAGCTTGAAGATGCTAGTTGAGTCAATTGGGTTTCAAACATTTTGGTGTGAGCTAGGATGTTGTTGATGGTGATTTCCTTTGCTTAACTATCCTTTTGCATTTGAGTGAAAAACTCTTGTTGATTCTTTTGCATTTGGAGGACCGCTTTTTGAACATCAAAACCTTGGTCATTTTATTGATTGTATGGAGTTTGATTTTGGTAACCTTGGTTTTGGTTGTAAAAGGGTCTTTGATTTTTGTTTCTCGTGGGAGGTGGGGTGTATGTTGGTTGAGGGTTTTGAACATTTTGGCTTTTGTATGAGAGATTTGGGTGGAATTTGGTGTTTTCATTGTAATAGTTTGAATGAGGGATACCACTCTTGTATGCTTGAAAAGCATTCACTTGTTCATTTGTTCCCTTACATTAACTTTGGTCGTGTCCCAAAGTTCCACAATTCTCACATATCACACTTGGGATTGATGAAGATGCCGTCATGGCATTGACATGATGCTTTGGTGATTTTGAGGCTTCTT
Organism: Silene latifolia; assembly: GCF_048544455.1. Lineage (NCBI taxonomy): Eukaryota > Viridiplantae > Streptophyta > Magnoliopsida > Caryophyllales > Caryophyllaceae > Silene > Silene latifolia. Next base: position 87,214,609 of record NC_133536.1, read on the forward strand.
CAAGTCTAGCCATAGCTTTTTCGAATTTCAAGTTGATGGTATCAATGTGAGCACTAAGTTGAGCACCCAATTGAGTAATAGAGTCCACTTCATGCTTTCCTCCTCTAGTAGCCTTGCGAGGTCTACTATATTGTGAGTTATGGACCGCCATTTCCTCAATCTTGTTCCAAGTTTGATTGTCATCAACTTCGGTGAACATTCCATTTGATCCCATGTTGAGAATGTTTCTTGAATCTTCATAAAGACCGTTCCAAAATTGTTGTACCAAGAACCACTCGCTAAGTCCATGGTGAGGACATGAGCGACAAATTCCTTTGAATCGCTCCCAAGCTTCATACAAGGATTCTTCATCTCTTTGCTTAAAGCCCGTAATTTGAGCTCTTAGCATGTTAGTCTTTTCCGGTGGATAGAACTTTTTGTAGAAAGCTAGAGCCAACTTCTTCTAAGAATCAATTCCGAGAGTAGCCTTAACAAGGCCTTTCAACCATTGTTTCGCGGTGCCAATTAGAGAAAAAGGAAATAAGACCCATCGAATTTGGTCTTGAGTTACACCGGTTTGAGAAATCGCATCACAATAGTCGCAAAAAGTCTCCATATGAGAGTGAGGGTCTTCACTAGGCATCCCCCCAAATTGGCTTCTTTCGACTAATTGGATTAATGCGGATTTGGCAATAAAATTTCCGGTCAAATGTTGTGGTGTGGGAGTACCATTGTGTAGGTTCTCCTCGGTTGGTACGGAATGTGATGAAAACTTAGGCATTGTGGGTTGATTTTGTGTTGGATTTTGTGTTGGGTTCTCCTCACCTTCTCTTGCAAAAGGGTTGATGAACTCAATAATGTTTGGTTGAATATCTACAACCTCACCAATACCTCTCAAAGTTCTCCTAGCAAGTATTCTATTGGTTGTCAAAGTCCTTTCAATTTCGTGATCAAAGGGAAACAAGTTACCTTGTGATCTTCTAGACATGCAAAATATCAAACAACTCGAAAATAATTAGAACAAACCTTGAGGAGTTTTACTTCCTCAAGGCAAAGAAAGACACAACTAATAACAATATAAGAAAATCTAAATCAAGTTAACACCGTCCCCGGCAATGGCGCCATTTTTGGTCGGACTCTCGAGGAGGTTTAGTTTTCACTACTTGTCGTTAGGAGCACCTAGACCAAAACACAATTTATAACTTCACAAACAACTCTAAAATTAGTAAAAAGGCAAGTAAAGGTCGGATTCCAAGGGACGGGAATTGAGATGAGATTTTCTATTGCAACTAGTGGTGTCTAAGGGTTACACAATTTGGGGTTTGAAGTAGAAGATCACTAAACTAAATAGCAATAAAAGTAAACAAGCAAGATAATTAAAAGGGATGTAAACAATTGATAAAAGGCACTAGGGTGTCATGGGGTCATAAGGGATTCATGGGAATTGATCATACAAACATATTATCAAATTATAAGCAAGCAATTATTGTTGTGATGGATTGAGTTGGTTTATGTCTTACAATCCTAGAAAAGTTTGGGTCCCGGTGCCGAATCGATTAGATTATACAACACCTACAAGTCGACTTAATCTTCCCTACTCAACTATATGCATGGTCTAATGAGACTCGAGTTGGTTTATGTCTTACAAGTCTCATTGAAAAGATACGTGATGGGTAAAAAATGCAAGGATTCAAAGGCTCGCATTTCATCAAACATAACATGTGCATAAGTTAAGATCACAACAAGCAAGCAAATAAACTATGAAAACATATTAATTCAAGCATGAATCATTCCCCATGTTGGTTTCCCCTAATTACCCATTAACCCTAGCTAAGGAAACTACTCACTCATTATCATGTTGAACATGCTAGCAAGGTTGTCAATCATACCAACAAAGTGAAACATGATGAATAAATGAAGATAATTAACAATAATTAAAAAGGGATTAAGAGAATTATACCTACTAATGATTCCAATAATAAAGCAAAGAATAATAGAAGTACTTGATGCTTGATTGGAAGGTTGTCAATCTCCTAATAATAACCCAAATAACCTTCAATTACCCAAAACAAAGGATGAACAAGAGAGAAATTAAGGAAATGAAACTTGTATTAAAACTTGATTAAATGTTGATTACAAGATTAAAGAGAGATTTGATTGATATTAACTACACTAAAGATTGCTAAGAAGAACATGCTCTTCTAATTAGACTAATGGGGTATTTATAGTGGGGATTAGGTACATAAATTAGGGTTAACTAAGGGCTTAAATGACGATTAAGTCCTTGAGGAATCGCCGGTATCTAGGGAGATTCCGGTCTCTTTTTCGCCGGTCTTAGAAAAAGATGCGCATCCTTCCTTGAAGCTTGTAGAAGACGAAATGGCTGTAAGGGAATCCGGGCGTCCAGGGCACGGGACGGGCGGATTTGGGTGTTTCTGGACGGGCGTACAGAGGGGAAAGACGGACGGATTCTGGGCGTTTTGGACGGGCGTCTTGTGCAGGAAGACGCTCGGATTGTGGGTGCTGGACGGGCGTCTTTGGGACAATCCGCTCGGATTGTCTTACAGCTTCTTTCTTTCTTCTTTTCTTCCTTTTTCATCATAAAATCCTTGAGGATTTTCTCGGGGATGCAAGGATCTTTTCTCATCATTGCTCATCTACTATAATATGTACAAACGCCTTCTAATCTTGTCTCTCCTTGATGCTTGGTCATTGAATTCAATCAATTTAGCTTCATTTTGCCATGAAAATGCAAGGTTTGCACTCCTTTCCTACCAAGGACACAAAACCTCCAAGAATATGCAAAACAAAGGACTAATGACAATAAATGACCCAAATATGCACTAAAAAGCATGGGAACAAGGCTAATTCGGGGACTAAATATGCTCTAATTATGGTCACATCACCTATCAACATGTAACTCCCATACCTGTTCCCCTTTAGCCTCACTTAGGGTCAAGATTTCACTGTCGGCTTGTTCTTGAAGGGTGGGACTAAAGTCTGACACAAAGTTAGCTAGGGCTTGGGACTTTATGGCTGTTCGGGGTTCAAATTTCAGGTCGTACCCACTCAGGTAGACAGACCACTTAACCATTCTCCCTGACAGTTCAGGTTTCCTCATTATGGTTCTCAGGGGGTAGTTGGTCACGACTGAAATTGTATGTGACTCAAAATAGGGACGCAATTTGTACGAAGCAGTTACAAGTGCTAAAACGAGTTTTTGTAGAGATAAGTACCTGGTCTCTGCAGGTAATAGAGACTTGCTTATATAGTATACTGGTTTCTGCATACCTTCGTGCTCTCGTACCAGTACAGCGCTTACAGTCGCCTCTGTTACTGACAGATACAAGTATAGTGGTTCTCCCTGTTTTGGCTTGGAGAGAAGAGGGGGGGGGGGGGAGGGGGAGGGGCGTTCTTAGGTACTGCTTGAGCTCCCCAAACGCCTTTTCATGCTCCTGCGTCCATTCAAACTTATGGCTCTTCCTCAGGATGTCATAGAACAATCGGCACCTATCTGAGGACCTTGATATGAACCGGTTTAGGGTTGCTACCCGTCCTGGGAGCCTCTATACGTCCTTTGGCTTCTGAGGAGATTCTAACTGGAGTACTGATTTGATTTGCTCCGTGCTGGCCTCTATCCCTCTTGGCGTCACCAAGTACCCCAGGAATTTCCTCGAGGAGACTCCAAAAGTGCATTTCAGGGGGTTCAGCTTAATATGGTATTTTCTGAGGATCGAGAAGGTATTTTCCAGGTGGGACATGTGTTATTCTGCCTTCTCGGATTTGACTACCATATCGTCAATGTAGACTTCCATTGTTCTCCCTATCTCCTCCTTGAATATTCTGTTCACCAGGCGCTGATAGGTGGAACCAGCAATCTTGAGGCCAAAGGGCATCACATTGTAGCAGTACAAGCCTCTATCAGATCTGAAGGCTGTTTTCTCCTGATCCTTAGGGCCCATTTTTATCTGGTTGTACCCACTCCAAGCTTCGAGGAAGCTAGGTAAGTAGCTCGTGCCATGCTGTTGCATCTACTATGGAATCAATGTGCGGCAGGGGGAACGGGTCTTTTGGGCAAGCTTTGTTAAGATCTGTGAAATCAACACATACTCTCTACTTGTTGTTCTTCTTGGGTATAACCACAACATTCGAGAGCCATTCTGGGTAGTTAACTTCCCTGATCTTGCCTGCTGCCAGGAGGTTGTATACCTCCTGGTTTATCACCTCGTTCCTTTCCGGAGCAAATTTCCGCCTTTTCTACTGGACTGGAGGAAAGCTGGGGTCTACATTTAACCGGTGTATAATTACACTTGGATCTATACCAATGGATTGTTTAGTTTCTCCGCTGAAGCCTACCAAGGGTACGACCTTTTGCACCAAATATTTATCGCTGAACCCCATGTTTTTCAAGGTGTCCAGCATTATCAGATTCACAGAGCTTCCTGTATCTACCAATATCTTTTTAATAAGGCAATTCCTTATAGAAAGGGTAATGATCAAGGCGTCATGGTGGAGTTCTGCCTCATCAGGTACGTCTGCCTCGTCGAATGAGATTGCTAGTAGATCCTGTCTGCTGACCCTGAGGGAGAACTCTAGTTTATCTCCTTTAGCCTTGGTTGCATGGCGCTTTGCTGCTGAATAAGTGAGACCACATATCTCCGACCCCCCTGTGATGACACTCATGACCTTTGAGTAATGTGGAGGTGGGGATGGTTGGGCCTGGTCAGCAGTATTGACCTTTCCAGATTTTGCCCCCTTGGGGAGCAGGTGATCCAAGCATCCAGCATTGTAGAGGTGCTTCACTTCCTTTCGTAGTACTATACAATCTTCCGTATTTTGGCCAATATCGTTGTGGTATTCACACCTTTTGCTGGTATCTCTTCTGTCGTTCTCCCTGGGGGTAGGCTTCTTGGGCCACATGGCCCTCTGCCCTAGCTCCCATATTTCCATGAATACCCCAGCAAGTCCAGTGGTGAACCCATACTCGTTGAGGTTAGGTGGAGCCTCAGTGCTCTCTATTTCTCCTGAGACTTTGTTCACTATGTTCTTGCTGTAGGGTTTGGCTCTTTCATTCTTTTTCTCTGTAGTGATTTTTCTGCTGGAAGACTCTGTTCCGTACAGGTCCCTTCTATCCTCATCCACATCTAGGTGATAAGTAGCCTCTGCCATTTGCTTCACTTACTCAAAGGTGGCACATGGATGCTTGGTGAGATCCTTGTATAAATCAGAGTCGCGATGCAGTCCCCTTCTGAAGGCGTTTACTGCCATTGTAGGGTCGCACCTAGGGATAAATATTTTTTCCACATTGAATCTGGCGAGATAATCCCTGGTGGACTCCTCGAACCTCTGGACGATCCGGTATAGATCACTGGATAACTTTTCTGTCTTGCGACTGCTTGCGAACTATTGATTGAAAACGTTCACTAACCCCGTGACGCTGGAAATAGACTTGTTGGGAAGGTTAACGAACCATTGGAGTGCAGCTCCTGACAAGGTGGAACCGAATCCTTTGCACATGCATGCCTCCTTTTCAGGCCCTGTTGCTGCGACCACCATCATTTTTTGTTCGTACTGGTTGATGTGCTCCAGCGGATCCTCTGTTCCATCATGCAACGTCATTGTTGGCGTGGTGAACCCCTTTGGCATGCTGACGAGGGCAATGCTGCCCACAAAGGGGGAATCCGCATAGCACTCTGGAGTTGCTACCTCCATGGGACGTGGTAACCCTGGAACCTTGCTGAGTAGGGACCTGATATCCTGCAACTGTTGTTCTACATGGCTTCCTACCCCCATACCCTGGTTGTGGGGTACCGAGTATACCCCATATGGATTTGGTGTTCCTTATGGCATGTAAGGAGTTACTATGTAGCTTCCAGGTAATGGTGTTGAGTTCACCATAGGCTTGAACTGGTTGTCTGGAGTATATGGCATATAAGAGCACATCCCGGGGTATGCGTTTCTTACTGACTGTTCCCCTAGACTGCTCCCTGGTACCACCGACGTACTGCTGGTTGTTGATATGGGATCTGGAGTTAGTGCCCCTAATCCTATAGGATTGAGTACCATGGGGTACGTTTACGGAACCTTTGGTGGTGGTGGAACCCCTGGTGGTTGGATCGTAACTTGGGTGGCCACTATTCCTGCTGGATATACTTGCTCGGGTGGTGTGGTTACCCCTGGTGGTAGCATATCCATATCGAGCCTGGTTACTAGATTTTGCGGCAGTAGCCTCCCTGAGTACTCCCTGGCATTCCCCTGGCCGAGTGTTGACCTTGCCATCTGCTGGGTCGTTCCCACGGGTGACACTGCATCTATCTTCTCCTGCAAGGACTTGTTGTCCCTTTGCAGCCCTATTACCGCCTGCTGCAAGGATGTCATCCCTTGGAGCAACTACTGTACCGGATCCGGTTGTGATGCTCGTGGAAGACGGGCTCCTGCAAGGTGTCCTGGTGATCCTGGCGCTGTGTACTCCCATCTTTATTAGGCTTGGGTACATGATTAATAACTGGTGATTTGCCAGCCTTCCCTGCTCCCAGATCTGTGACTTTGGGGGAGTAAGGAGGCTTTGCGGATACTTGGGGCTGAGCCTGACCTGCAGTCACTCTGATGGTAGGGACCGCCATTGTTGGAACACTGGAGGTGTCTGGCGTCGCCCCTATTACTAGAGTTTGCACTGTTGTACTCATCGGATCTGATACGTTCTGATTGGATCCTGACATGATCAACTACAGAGATGTTAGGATATTTCGAAAAGAGGTATTTTAACCAAGATTTAACCACAATGCCCCACGGTGGGCGCCAAATTGTTTTGGTAAGATTTTACCGACTAAAGATTTATGAGTGAATGCGGTTATTCCAATTAAAATACGATATTAAAGACTTAAGTAGATCAGTAGAAAGAACATAGCGAGAACGAAAATAAACAACTAGTACGAAAGAGAAACAAACGAAAAGAAAGAGAGACAAACGACACAAGCAAAATGGTGACGCGGGAAACCCAAATGTGGGAAAAACCGCGGGGGAACGGTATCCCCCCAATGATCCACTAGTAGTAATAGTATTCGAGGGTGAACCTAGCTGGAACGATCAGGAGGAACAATTGTGATCTACAAATGACTAAGTACAAATGATGTGAACGATGTATAAATTCTAAGTGTGATAATGATGTTGATTGTTGTAGACGATGAGTGATATTTCTTTGAGTGGAGTCAATTGATGAATGAATGCCTTGAATCTGGTGTTTGTTGCACTTTTATACCCTCTCTTGAGTTGTTTCACATGTTTCCTACAAATGCTTAACCATATGCTCCATTCCCTACGAAATAGGGAGTGGTTGCTGACTTTGTCAAAGCTGTTGCCGATCACCTCAATGTTCATGCTGACCATTTCAACGTTCCTACTGGCTGTTTGTTATTTAATTCAAACGTGGCCTTTGCATCACTTGAGTGTCTAGGTTCATCCCCCCTTGTTCTTCCTTGCGTCTAGCAGCCTGCTGCCTTGTCATTGATCTGTGTGCCTTTATTTTACCCAATGGCGAGTTGCCACGTCATGATGAAAATGAGAGGGTATTTTTACCCATACAATTCCTGCGACCCCGATCAGGGTGGCCTAGTCCCGATCGGGGCTGCCTTGATCATGAAACTTTACGTTATGCCCCTATTTTACTATAAATAGGGGCCTTAATCCGTCATTGTAGGATATATCTTTTTACCATCTTTTTGCACTCTAATAAACTCTTAGCAACATAAATTCTCTTAAGTTTCAGATTAGTTTACATATTGTTAAGCATTCCCTTTTGTTAAACAATTTCCATTAAGCATTTGGTTCTTTATAATACAAGTTCTTATTCAAGTTATTTGGGTTTCATATTGTGTTCTTATTGTTTATATTCCAAGTTCTCTTGTTACGGTAATTTCTATTCTTGTTTATCTCGTTAAATCGTTCTTTGTCATTGTTATTTAATAGTCTACATTTTTATTAGCATTAGCATTATTAGCTTGTTTTACATTTTATTAGCATTATCACTATTAATAGCATTTCTATTTTACATTTCTCATCACAATAATTTCACTAATAATTTGTTATCATATTAGTTGTTTTATTTATGTTATCATCATTGAGTATAATTCTAATTCTTGCAATTTTATTTAGGGGTCGTTTGGTTCAAAGTATTGGAATGGATTGTGACTCCATATATGTATGGAGCTAGAACTCCATACTTGCTCATAAGTGTTTAGTTCGGCTCTGAAATGGATATATTAGTAGTAAAAAGGTGGAATGGAGTTAGAAACATGGGTGTATAGGTAGGTATGGGATTGAATGGAGTTAGAATCCATTGGGTATCTATCTCCATTCCAAAAACCTCCAACCAAATAGAATGGATGAATCCATTCCAATCCTTTCCAAAACCTCCAACCAAACACCCCCTTAGTTATATTTTTATTGTTATCATGTTTATTTTTTCAAGTTTAAGTGAATACATTGAAAACAAAAGTGTTGTCGAAATATTTAGTGATAAAAAGAGAAAACGCTCTAAAACTTTAACCTAGGAATATCTTACCCTAAATTTTAGCAAGCTCAATAATGGCAATCATGGTTTTCAGCGATAATCCGCCAACATCGCCAGCATCTATATCAAAAACAAAATCATCACACAAAAATCAAAAAACGCAAAAACACCAAAAAGAGGTAGTTGTTGAGGATGTGCAGAAAAAGAGTCAAGCTTTGGGTACCAGGGGTCCTACGTCTGAGAATGCACGTAAAAGCAAGACGATGAATGAGATAGTGGGAATTTCGGTCCTAAACTTGTCTGAGGGTAATGAAGAACCAAATCCATCGGGAGGACTATGAGGAAAGGAGGAAGAGATGTTCTTGTGCTGGACACAATCAATGAAGACGAGGAACTAGGGGATATGCTCTAGTTTACGCATGAGGACATCAAACAAGAAGTAGAATTCTGGAATAACTCTGTGTTATGCTACATACAGGGTGCTAATCCTCCTTGGGAGGTTGTTGAGGAATTTATTTACAGAATTTGGGACCAATTTGATGTCAATAGAGTGTCTTTCATGGATAATAGTATTTTTGTTGTGCGTTTTCAAAAATATGAAAGTAGGGAGGCTTTGTTACAGTCTGGTTACTATGTGTTTGAGAAAAAACCCTTGATCATGAAACAATGGGATACTGATGTGGACTTAATTAAGAAAAAGGTAGATGTGGTTCCTGTTTGGGTGAGGCTCTCTGGAATCCCTATTAAATTATGGGGAGATTGCTTACCTTTAATTGCAGGGTTAGTAGGGAAGTATGTGCAGAGAGACAAGGCAACCCTTGAGAAAACCAGATTAAGCTTTGTAAGGGTAATGGTAGAACTTGGAATGGATCAAAAATTGCCAGACATGGTTAAATTTTTGGTTGAGAATGGTAAGGTGGTATTGGTTTTGGTACACTATGAGTGGATGCCTATAACCTGTTCTGTTAGTAAGGGGATATGGCATGAAACTCAAAAGTGTAGGAAGGTCGTCCTAGGCCTATGCCCAAGAAAGTGCAGCAGCAACCTCAACCAAAGAAGATATGTAGACCTGTTCATAGAGCAGTGGATGCATCTCTAGTGGTAGAACAACCATATTTGTTTACCCCTGATGTGTTTCCACCTTTGAACAAGGTTATTCAATCAACCCCTGTTAGACAACTAATGAGAATGAACAAGTAGGGAGGGATAACTGGAGTAAGGAGTATGGGAAGTACTGGACCTTACACTTCTATTGATGCTCTTAATGTGATGGCTACTCCAAAGGGGGAGTGAGTTAGAGTGGAAAGGATCCCCCCTCCCATAACTCCAAATGCATAACATAGGGTTTTGAAATGTAAGAGGGATTAATGATATAAAGAAGCAGAAAATGGTCAAATGGTTTATGCAGAATAATGGTGAAGGTTTATTTGGCATGTTAGAAACAAAAATAAAACCTAGTTCTCTGCTGAATAAGAACACTTCTCTATGTGAAGGGTGGAGTGTGACTACTAATAATAGCTGGCATAAGGGTGGGAGGATTTGGATTTTGTGGAAGCCTGACCGTTTCACTATTCAATTCTTATCCTATGGAGCTCAATATATTCATATGAGAGTTCAATCAAGAGATGATGGAAAGGAGTTCTTGATGACTGTATGGGTAAAAATACCCTCTCATTCTCACCATGACGTGGCAACTCGTAATTGGATAAAATAAAGGTACACGGATCAATGACAAGGCAGCAGGCTGCTGGACGCAAGGAAGAACAAGGGGGGATGAACCTCGACATATAAGTAATACAAAGGCCACGGTTGAACTGAATAATAAACAAACCAACAGGAACGTTGAAATGGTCAGTAGGAACATCTGGTAATTAGTAGAAGCTTTGACAAAGTCAGCAACCACTCCCTATATCATAGGAAGTGGAGCATGCGGTTGAGAGTTTTCAGGAAGCACGTGCAACAGCCCAAAGAAAGGCTATAAAACTGCAACAAACACGAGATTCAAAGAGGGCTGATCTATCATTCATAATCAACTTCACTTGAAGAAATATTATTTATCATCTGCAACCATCAACATCATCAACACACTTAGAATTTTATACATCGTTCATATCATTTGTACTTAGTAATTTGGAGATCACTGCTGTACCTTCTGGTCAGTCCAGCTAGGTTCACCCTCGAATACTATTAATACTAGTGGATCATTGGCGGGATACCATTCCCCCCGCGGTTTTTCCCATATTTTGGGTTTCCCGCGTCACCATTTTGTTTGTGTCGTTTGTCTCTCTTTCTTTTCGTTTGTTTCTCTTTCGTACTGTCTGTTTACTTTCGTTATCGCTATGCTCTGGCTACTTATCCACTTAAGTCTTCATCTTCGTGTTTTAACTGGAATAGCCGCATTGACTCACAAATCTTTAGTCGGTAAAATATTACCAAAATAATTTGGCGCCCATCATGGGGCATTGTGGTTAAATCTTGGTTAAAATATCTCTTTTCGAAATATCCTAACATCTCTATAGTTGGTCATGTCAGGATCCGGTCAGAACGTCTCTCATCCGATGAGTACATTAGTACAAACTCCAGTAGAAGGGGCGACGCCAGCAACCTCCGGTGTTCCAACAATGGCGGTCCCTGCCACCAGAGTGACTGCAGGCCAGGCTCAGACCCAAGTTTCAGCAAAGCCCCCTTACTCCCCCAAAATCCCAGATCTGGGAGCACAAAAGGCTGGCAAATCACCAGTTATCAATCCTGTACCCAAGCCTAATAGGGATGGGAGTCCGCAACGCCCAGGATCACCAGGACACATGACAGGAGCCCATTTCCCAGGAGCGTCACAACCGGATCCAGTACAATAGTTGTTCCAAGGGATGACATCTTTGCAGCAGGCGGTGATAGGGCTACAAAGGGACAACCAGTCCCTGCAGGAAAAGATAGATGCAGTGTCACCCCTGGGAATGACCCAGCAGATGACAAGGTCATCACGCGGGCAGGGGAATGCCAGGGAGTACTCATAGAGGCTACTGCCGCAAAATCTAATAACCAGGCTCGGTATGGATATGCTGCCATGAGGGGTAACCACGCCACCTGAGCAAGTATATCCAGCAGGAACGGTGGCCACCTAGGGTACGATCCAACCACCAAGGGTTCCCCCACCACCAAGGATGTCACAAACGTACCCTATGGTACTTAATCCTGTGGGATTAGGAGCATTAACTCCAGATCCCGTACCAACAACCAGCAGTACGCCAGTGGTACCAGGAACCAAGCCAGGGGAACAGTCAGCAAGAAACGCATATCCCGGGATGTGCTCCTATATGCCATATACTCCGGACAGCCAGTTCATGCCTATTGTGAACTCAACACCATTACCTGGAAGCTACATGGTCTCTCCTTACATGTTAGGAGGAACACCAAATCCATATAGGGTCTACTCGGTAACCCACAACCAGGGTATGGGGGTAGGAAGCCATGTAGAACAACAGTTGCAGGATATCAGGTCCCTACTCAGCAAGGTTCCAGGGTTACCAAATCCCATGAAGGTGGCAACCCCGGAGTGCTATGCGGATTCTCCCTTTGTGGACAGCATTGCCTTTGTCAGCATGCCAAAGTGGTCACCACGCCAACAATGACGTTGTATGATGGAACAGATGATCCGCTAGAGCACATCAACCAGTACAAACAGAAAATGATGGTGGTTGCAGCAACAGGGCCTAAAAAGGAAGCATGTATGTGCAAGGGATTCGATTCCACCTTGTCAGGAGCCGCACTCCAATGGTTCATTAACCTTCCCAACAAGTCTATTTCTAGCTTCGCGGGGTTAGTGAACGTTTTTAATCAACAGTTCGCCAGCAGTCGCAAGCCAGAAAAATTATCCAGTGATCTATACCGGATCGTCCAGAGGTTCGAGGAGTCCACCAGGGATTATCTCTCCAGGTTTAACGTGGAAAAATATATATCCCTAGGTGCGACCCTACAACAGCAGTTAATGCCTTCAGAAGGGGACTGCACCGCGACTCTGATTTATACAAGGATATCACCAAGCACCCATTTGCCACCTTCGAGGAAGTCAAACAAATGGCCGAGGCTACTTATCGCCTAGAAGAGGATGAGGATAGAAGGGACCTGTACAGAACAGAGTCGTCCAGCAGAAAAATCACAACACAGAAGAAGAACGAAAGAGCCAAACCCTACAGCAAGAACACAGTGAACAAAGTCTCAGGAGAAACAGAGAGCACCGAGGCTTCTCTTAAGCTCGGGGAGTATGGGTTCACCACTGGACTTGCTGGGGTATTGAAGGCAATCAGGGAACTGGGGCAGAGGGGCAGATGGCCCAAGAAGCCTACCCCCAGGGAGAACGACATAAGAGATGCCAGCAAAAGGTGTGAATACCACAACGATATTGGCCACAATACAGAAGATTGTGTAGTACTACGAAAGGAAGTAAAGCACCTCTACAGTGCCGGATGCTTGGATCACCTGCTCCCCAAGGGAGCAAAATCTGGAAAAGTCAATACCGCTGACCAGGCCCAACCATCCCCACCTCCACCTTACTCAAAGGGCGTGAGTGTCATCACAGAAGGATCGGAAATATATGGTCTCACTTATTCAGCAGCAAAGCGCCACGCAACCGAGACTAAAGGAGATAACCCAGAGTTCTCCCTCAGGGTCAGCAAGCAGGATCTACCAGAAATCTCATTCGACGAGGCAGACATACCCGACGAGGCAGAATGCCACCATGACGCCTTGATCATTACCCTTTCCATAGGGAACTGCTTGTTAAAAAGATATTGGTAGATACAGGAAGCTCTATGAACCTCGTAATGCTGGAAACCTTGAAGAACATGGGGTTCAGCGAGAAAGACCTGGTGCAGAACGCAGTACCCTTGGTAGGCTTCAGCGGAGAAACTAAACAATATTTTGGAGAAATAGTGATTCCTACCTTTGCAGAGGATATGAACAAACAGGTACGATACTTGGTCATTGATGGTCCGTCAACTTATATAGTGATACTTGGTAGGCCTTGGATCCATGAAATGAAAGCGGTACCATCAACGTACCATCAGAGCCTGAGGTTCCCTACACCCTGGGGGTATATGAGATACGGGGAGATCAAAATGTCGCTCGGGATTGCTACAAGAACGCTCTGAAACCCACTGCAGTTGGTCCAGCATAGCAATTATAGTAACTGTGCATCCAGAGGGAGTATATCGCACCTCCCCAGGAGAAACTCGACGAAGTATTCCTGGACCCACAGTTTCTAGCAAGAACAGTGCTGGTGGGAGCTCGTTGTGCAGATAACATCCGTGAGCAGATAATTGAATTTCTACGTACTAACATGGATTGTTTTGCCTGGTCCCATAGTGACATGATTGGAATAGATCCAAGTGTAATTATACACCGGTTAAATGTAGACCCCAGCTTTCTTCCAATCCAGCATAAAAGGCGGAAATTTGCTCCTGAAAGGAACGAGGTGATAAACCAGGAGGTAGACAACCTCCTGGCAGCAGGCAAGATAATGGAAGTTAACTACCCAGAATGGCTCTCGAATGTTATGGTTGTACCCAAGAAGAACAACAAGTGGAGAGTATGTGTTGATTTCACAGATCTTAACAAAGCCTGCCCAAAAGACCCGTTCCCCCTGCTGCACATTGATTCCATGGTAGACGCTACAGCAGGGCATGAGCTACTTACCTTCCTTGATGCTTGAAGTGGGTACAACCAGATAAAAATGAACCCTAAGGATCAGGAGAAAACAGCCTTCAGATATGACAGAGGCTTGTACTACTACAATGTGATGCCCTTTGGCCTCAAGAAAGTCGGTTCCACCTATCAGCGCCTGGTGAACAGAATGTTCAAGGAGAAGATAGGGAGAACAATGGAAGTCTACATTGACGATATGGTAGTCAAATCTGAGAAGGCAGAACAATACATGTCCCACCTGGAAAATACCTTCTCGATCCTCAGAAAATACCATATGAAGCTGAACCCCCTGAAATGCACTTTTGGAGTCTCCTCGGGGAAATTCCTGGGGTACTTGGTGACACAAAGAGGGATAGAGGCCATCACGGAGCAAATCAAAGCAGTACTCCAGTTAGAATCTCCTCAGAAGCCAAAGGACGTACAGAGTCTCACAGGATGAGTAGCAGCCCTAAACCGGTTCATATCAATGTCCTCAGACAGGTGCCGACTATTCTATGACATCCTGAGGAAGAGCCAGAAGTGTGAGTGGACGCAGGAGCATGAAAAGACGTTTGGGGAGCTCAAGCAGTACCTAAGCACCCCTCCTCTTATCTCCAAGCCAGAACAGGGAGAACCATTGTACTTGTATTTATCAGTAACGGAGGCGGCTGTAAGCGCTGTACTAGTACGAGAGCATGAAGGTATGAAGAAACCAGTATACTATATAAGCAAAACTCCGTTACCTGCAGAAACCAGGTACACATCTCTAGAAAAACTCGTTTTAGCACTTGTTACTGCTTCGTACAAATTGTGTCCCTATTTTGAGTCACATACAATTTCAGTCATGACCAACTACCCCCTGAGAACCATAATGAGGAAACCCGAACTGTCAGGGAGAATGGTTAAGTGGTATGTCCACCTAAGTGGGTACGACCTGAAATTTGAACCCCGAATAGCCATAAAGTCCCAAGCCCTAGCTGACTTTGTGTCAGACTTTAGTCCCACCCTTCAAGAACAAGCCGACGGTGAAATCTTGACCCTAGGTGAGGCTAAAGAGGAGCAGGTATGGGAATTACATTTTGATGGGGCATCCAATACGAAGGGAGCAGGGGTAGGGCTAGTCCTGAAATCACCTCAGGGGAAACAGATAATACAGGCAGGACGGTGTGAGTTCAAAGCAATGAATAACGAGGCTGAATACGAGTCCTTAATCTTAGGACTCCAATTAGCCTTAGAAATGAAAATCAACCACATCGAGGTATATAGTGACTCCCAACTGATCGTAAACCACGTGAATAACGTATACACGGCCAGGGATCCTAAAATGATAGCCTACCTGGAAGTGGCGAAGGAGCTCAAGCTCCGCTTTGCCTCCTTCCAAATCCAGTAGATACCAAGGGATTAGAATGTTGAAGTAGATGCTCTCGCCACCCTGGGAGCAGCCTTCACTCCAGGGGTAGTGGGCTCTATACCATTCATCCATGTCATGAAACCTGCCACACGCCAGAATGAACAACATAACGCCAGTAAGGCTGCAACCACCCAGTGGACATACGAAGCAGGGATACTGTGTACTGCCACACCCCAGGAAGAACCTAATGATTGGCACAAGCCTTACATTAGTTGGCTACTTGATGAGGTATTACCACCTGACCAGAAAGACGCCAGGAGTTTCAAAATGAAATCCTCCAGTTTCGTACCCATTGACGGTATCCTATTTAGGAAGTCCTCGGCAGGACCCTATATGAGGTGCTTAAGCGCACAAGAGGCACATGCAGTAATGTGTGATATCCACAGTGGTGATTGTGGAAATCACACAGAGGGTAGGAGCCGGTCCAAGAAGACACTAAGGCAGGGTTACCTCTGGTCTACCATGAGGAAGGATGTCATAGATTACGTCAAGAAATGTGAAGAATGCTAGAGACACGCCCCTGTCAGCCACCAGCCAGCAGAACATATGCATCTGATCATCTCGCCTTGGTCTTTTATGAAATGGGGAATGGACATTATGGGACCATTACCCCGTGCTTCTGGAAACAGGACGTACATGCTGGCAATGACGGACTACTTCTCTAAATAGATAGTGGCAGAAGCTTTCCCTCAGGTCCTGGAGAAGCATGTGAAATCTTTCATCAAGAGGAACATAGTCAGTAGATATGGCATCTCTATATAAATCATATGTGACAACGGGTCACAATTCATATCTAAAACGGAAGACTACTGCGCCAGGTTGAACATCAAGGTATTTAAGTCTACTCCTAGGAATCCACAGTCCAACGGTCAGGCAGAATCCTGCAACAAGATAGTCATGAACAACCTGAAAAGAAGGTTGGAGGAGATATGAGCCAACTGGGCCGATGAGCTTCCGTTCATACTACGGTCTGATAGAACCACCCCCAATGGGGCAACAGGCCAAATACCATTCAGTCTGGTATATGGGGCCGAGGCAGTTATTCCCTCTGAGGTGCAAATGCCGACGCATCGATATGCCAATACCACCGAAGAAAGGAACCAGGTAGAAATGGCAAGCAGCTTGGATACCATTGATGAGCTATGAACTAGCGCCCAAATTAGGATGGCAGCCTACAAGCAGACAACAGCCAGGAGTTACAACAAAAACGTAAGACTGAGAACACTACAGGTAGGGGACCTGGTACTCAGAAAGGTATTCCCAAACACCAAGAATCAGAGTGCAGGTAAATTCGCCTATAATTGGGAAGGTCCCTACCGCATAGAAGGCATCGTGGGTAATGGGGTATACAAGTTGAAGACTATGGACGGGGAAGCTGTCCCTAGATCCTGGAACATCATTCACCTTAAAAAGTATTATGTCTGAGGTTCCAGGTGCAAGACCCAGAAGTTCCACCTCCAACAGGTACACCCCAGGACCCTTGAATCCCAGTATTGAGTACTCCAGAAACCTTGGAATATGAACCAACTTGCTAAAAGTGTCTTTGACTAAACAGCTATCGCTTGAAGGGGAACAACCCCAGAACCCACTTGCTGGAGCCACAGCTCACACTCTCATAAGGTACATACACAAAGAACTAATCATTTTGTTTTGTACCACTTGCATTGGTCTAACAGTAACATCTCTTTTAACAGCAGGAACAACTAAGCACCAGGCAAGGTCTTTCGTTCAGTACGCATGTGCTAAGTCTCCTGAATTCAGCAGGTACTACTAAGGAAATGACAACTTACAACGTATCTTTCAAATCCTTTGAGTCAAAACCTTTTCTCTTTATTTTCCCTTGGTGTCAACTTCACAGGTGTCACAAGGAGCAAAATGTGGAAGCAGCGTACTTAGTATTTCAAACGGCCAAAACGAAACTCTCTTTCTTTTAAGTTGTTGCAAAAATTTTGGGGGAACACACTTTGTGCTCCCTAAACTATTTTGGATTTATGAAATTGTTTCCATTTTTAAGTTTATCGTTATTTTTGGATTGAATATAGATATGGTAAGTTGAATATTAAGGCAATGTCCTAATAGGCAAGCTGATGAACAGGAACTAGCAAATTGTTCCTCCTGCAGGAAGTACCCAATGTGCGCGTGGTCGAAACATAGGGATTCGAGCATCCCGATGGACAGAAAGCTCCCTGAACCACCATAGGCACCTCAACAAGTACGAAGCCGGCACAAAAACAGAAAGAACAAAAAAATTTCTAGCAAAACAACAGAAGGAACAAAACAAAAAATTTCATAAAACACCCCTCAACAGGGGGAACTTGAAAAAGCAAATATTTTTCCCGCTCTTACGAGGCAAAAACAAAAATACCAAAAGGTGCCAAGCACCAAGAGTTAAATTACAATGGGCCACCACAGAGGGTGCCCAATAAAACATCAAGATAAAAAAATTAAAATTTAAAATGCCTAATCTAGGCAGCAGCAGCAGAATCTGGGACGGCATCAGCAGGAACATCCACAGGGATGTTAGGCTCCACAACAGCCCCTCCGCTAGATGGACCCTCCCCTCCCTGGTCCACAAGGGTATCCTCCCTGAACTCCTCGACCAACGCAACAACTGGTGGTTCAGTCCTAGCACTGGTCTCCATCGTCACCACCCAGCAAGTCATTGATGAGGCTGAAGTCCGGCTTGACTGGATATGCAGCATGAAATAGCCGTTCCTCCTCAGCGAGGTCCCAGTTAGAGTGCTCACCCGCCTCGAACTCCTTAATGCATTTGATCTTTGTTTCCCAGGCGGAAACCAATGTAGAGTCCAAGAGCAGTTGCTTCAGCAGCTCCACCTCCTTGTGAGCCTCTTCCATACGCCCTTCTGCCACCTTCCTCTCAGCATCCAGCTGTTTCTAAGAAGTTGTCTTCTCCTCAGCCAGCTTCTTCTGGGCAACCACCCTCTCCCTCCTAGCCAGCGCTAGATCTGCCCCCACCTTCCCCAAGTTGACATTAAGGTTGTTCACTTCCCCCATCAATCTGGCAACCTCCATGCGCAGGAACAGGCCGTCCTGCAAAACCTGCCAAAGGAGCAGTCAGCATCACGAAAAAAATAAACAAATAAAACGTAAAGGGAATTAGAAAGGTACCTGCACGGCGCGTCCAGGAGCTTCATCTAGCACAGCAGGGAGGGGAGTATTTCCAAAAGAATGGGCGGCAGCCGGAAGTAGGAACTGTTCCATGTGAGGCCAGAGAGGTACCCCACTGGAGCCATACCCCTTGGGAAGGCGGATTACGGTGGAAGTATTTGGCAGGGGTAGCCTAGGAGCCACTGCAACCAGAGGAGCAACCTCAATTGGGATAGGCTTGCTAAGCGGCTCCATTTCAGCAGGGAGCGATGGCCTCTTCCTGGGAGAAGGACCGGAGAAGGCAGAAGCAACCCGCTTCCTCTTTCTATCCAGCAGGGAGAGGGAGGAAACAGGAGTATTCCCTAGTACAGGAACACAGTTAGAATGTAAACACAAAAAGACCATATATCAAAGAACAAATACCCATGAAAAACAAAGCCTTACCAGACGACATCTGGAATTCGACAGCTGTGGGTTCTTGCTGACTGGTGGAGGTACCAACTTCCTCTTCCTCCTCTTCTTGTTCCTCTTCTTCTTCTTCCTTCTCTTCTTCCTCCTCTTGCTCTCCTTCACTAATGTCAAGAGGTACGGAGGCAGATGCACCAACAGGGGAAGAAAGAACACCAGGGTAAGAACGAGTTGCAATAGGGATAGCGAATAAACGGTTAACCACACGATGATCTATTGAGGGAACCAACTACTTCAAACCTGCAGCAGTACACCAGTAAGAACATTAAGATAAAAGAAAAAAAACAGACACCCAGAAACTAAAATTACCTTTAGAGGCCCCCCACTTATCAAATAAGTACTCGGGGGTGGGGGTAAGAGAGTCAATCTTAACAAAGATGAATTTTGTATTCCAGCCTTCATCCCTCACTTTGGGAGGAAGGATAACGCTGGGGTTGCTGCGGTCAGAAGACCTCAAGGTAATAAGCCCGGCAACGAAGGGCCTGAAAGTATAGAGCAGGGCAAGGTCACCTAGACCAATCCCCAGATCGTGATCCTTAGAAAGAATACAAAGCGAGACTAGAATGCGCCATGCATGAGGCGCAAGTTGACAGATCGCCAACCTATAGTGGCGCAGGATCCTTTGCACCAAAGGAGGAAAGGGAAAAGATAAATGCTGGGTAAAAGGATACTCGAACAGGCACGCCCAACCGGGATTATGGGCATCTGGCGCCTCCCCAAGCTGAGGAATATGTATCACGACCTTCTGCCCAAGGCCAAACCTCTCTCTCACCTCCTCAAGAGGGGTGTCAACAAAGCTGGAATCGCACAGATAGTGATCTGCGAAGATCCCAGAAGATCGGAAGGGAGAGAGAGAAGGAGCAGGTGGACCCCCACGGGGAGGAGGAGGAGCGGTACGGCGGATAGACTTTTTGACCATAATTGTGGAGATTAGAGGCGAAAAAATTAAGAGAGATGGAAGAAAGTAAGGGGTTTACCTGGTGGATAGGGATGTCTTATAAGAGGGGAGGGAGAGTAAAGGGTTTTAGGGAGAGAGGTTAATAAAGACGGGAATAAAGGAAGTGGGAGGGAGAGGGGTGTATTTATAACCGAAAGGAGTTAAGGGAGGGAGCTAAAAAAAGGGAGTTAAGGGAGGGAGTTTGGTTGGGGAGGAATCGAGGGATATGAGACGTGGGGGAAGTGGGAAGTTACTGAGAGGAATGATTGATTAGACATCTAACGGTCAGTGGATAAGAATGCAAGTGGGCTGATGTCACGCTACGACATCACCACTACATGCAGCGCCCAGGAGGAAAGCAACTCCCAGCATCCATCGAGCAAGAACAAAATCTGGCAGTTGCTTGGGGGTAATTGTATGGGTAAAAATACCCTCTCATTCTCACCATGACGTGGCAACTCTCAATTGGATAAAATCAAGGCACATGGATCAATGACAAGGCAGTAGGCTACTGGACGCAAGGAAGAACAAGGGGGGATGAACCTGGACATACAAGTAATACAAAGGCCACGGTTGAACTGAATAATAAACGAACCAGCAGGAACGTTGAAATGGTCAGCATGAACATCTGGTAATCAGCAGAAGCTTTGACAAAGTCAGCAACCACTCCCTATTTCATAGGAAGTGGAGCATGCGGTTGAGAGTTTCCATGAATCACGTGCAACAGCCCTAAGAAAGGCTATAAAAGTGCAATAAACACGAGATTCAAAGAGGGCTGATCTATCATTCATAATCAACATCACTTGAAGAAATATCACTTATCATCTGCAACCATCAACATCATCAACACACTTAGAATTTTATACATCGTTCATATCAGTTGTACTTAGTCATTTGGAGATCACTACTGTACCTCCTGGTCATTCCAGCTAGGTTCACCCTCGAATACTATTACTACTAGTGGATCATTGGCGGGATACCATTCCCCCCGTGGTTTTTCCCACATTTTGGGTTTCCCGCGTCACCATTTTCCTTGTGTCGTTTGTCTCTCTTTCTTTTCGTTTATTTCTCTTTCGTACTGTCTGTTTACTTTCGTTCTCGCTATGCTCTTTCTACTTATCCACTTAAGTCTTCATCTTCGTGTTTTAACCGGAATAGCCGCATTGACTCACAAATCTTTAGTCGGTAAAATCTTACCAAAACAATGACTATGATCTATGATTTTAATAGGGTTGTTGAGAGACAGGAGTTATGGGAGTTTCTTAAAAATGAACCTGCTCATTGTGATGAACCTTGGCTTTGGACATGGGATTCTATCACAGTTTTGAATCCAGTGGAAAGACTAGGTGGCAATACTACTAAAATAGAGATGGAACAATTTCAGGAATATGTTTCCTTTTGCTGTATAGAGGACATTCAGGCAAATGGGGCTCTGTTTACATGGTCAAATAAGCAAGAACCAGTAGACAGGGTATATAGTAAGTTAGACAGGATTATGGGAAATTTTGAGTGGATGGAGGAGTTTTGTGACTACACTACTCATTTTCAACCAGAAGGACAATTTGATCACTGTCCATGCACTATTGCAGACAGGAAGATGAGAATTACTGGCAGAAGGAACTTTAAGTACTATAATATATGGGGACAATCTGATTTATTTAAGGAGTGTGTAAGGAGTGTATGGCAGAATAAAAGGAGAGGTACAAAAATGTTCCAAGTTGTCAAGAAATTAAAGGAGTTGAAGTCTGTCTTAAGCAGCTGAACAAAAATGTTTTTTCTGATATTGAGAACAGTTACAAGATTACTGGTATGTTACTAGAGTTAATGGATAATCCAGGGGATATGGAGATAATGCAGGATGAGCATGTGGTGGCTCAAGAGTTAAAGGGGTTATAGAGTGCAAGAGATAGTTTTTTAATCCAAAAAGCTAAGTTGCAATGGTCTCTGGAAGGAGACATCAATTCAGCCTATTTTCACAAATCAATTAAGATGAGGGTGATGTAGAATAAGGTGATGAGTATTGAGGATCAACATGGAAATTTATGCACAGATGGAGACCAAATCAAGAATACATTCCTTGAATATTATCAGTCACTGCTGGGGTCCAGGAATTCAACTGGTGAAGTTAATGTTAGTGTGGTGAGAAGGAAGGCTTGTTGTACTATGGAGCATTGACATATTCTGAATAGGGCAGTTACTGCTGAAGAAGTGAAGCAATGTCTATTTAGTATACCTAAAGATAAATCCCCAGGGCCAGATGGGATACTAACCAATTTTATAAGAAGGCTTGGGAGACTGTTAGGGATGAGGTGACTGATGCTCTTATGAATTTTTTTGACATTAGTAAATTGCTTACTTAAATTAATGCCACAACAATCACCTTAATACCTAAAATTGATAGACCTACCAGTGTCAAACATTTAAGACCAATTGCCTGTTCTAATGTGATTTACAAAACCATTTCCAAGATCTTGTGTAATAGGCTCTCACGGATATTACCTGATATCATCAGTAGAAATCAGGGAGCTTTCATTCAGGGGAGAAGTATTTTAGAAAATATGCTAATTTGTGAGGATTTAGTTAGCCTTTACAACAGGGGGTGTGCATCCCTAAGGTGTATGTTTAAATTCGACTTGCATAAGGCTTATGATTCAATAGAGTGGGAGTTCATTGATCATATGGTGAAAGCATTGCAGTTTCCTGATCATTTTAGGAAGCTTATGATGACTTATGTGACTACTACTACTTTTTCTTTGAATCTTAATGGGGCAATGTTTGGATACTTCCCAGGAAAGAGGGGATTAAGACAAGGGGATCCAATTTCCCCTTTGTTGTTCACTATTTGTATGGAATATCTTACTAGAGTGTTGGATTTTGCAACTAGAAGTGGTATTTCATGTTCCATCCTTTGTGTAAGGGGCTCAAGTTAAATCATTCCTTTTTGTAGATGATTTACTTCTATTCTGTAAAGGGGATGTGAGATCCATTATGTTAATACTGAGAGCATTCTCCACATTCTTAGTAGCTTCTGGACTGAAAGTTAAATCAACAAAGTCAGAGGTAGTATTCTCTGGGGTTGCAGATGAGTTAAAGACAGAGATACTTTAGATATCAGGTTTTAGAGAGGGTTAATTATCTTTTAGGTATCTTGGAATACCAATAGAGGCTCGTAGATTGACAAAACAAGACTGTAACATCTTGGTTGAAAGGATCGAAAAAAGAATTAGAGGGATTGGAGCAAAGAAACTTAGTTATGCTGGAAGATTGACCTTACTTAACTCTGTCTTGAATACATTGCATAACTACTGAGGGTCTATTTTCCTCATTCCTAAGGCTGTCATCAAAAAAATTGAGACAATGTGCATGAATTACATTTGGGATGGTGGAACTGAGTACCAAACAACACCATTAGTATCCTGGCATACTGTTTGCTCTAGTAATTCAGAAGGAGGTTTGGGTGTGAAATAAACAGAGAAATGTAATATTGCAAGTGTTGGCAAGTTATCTAATTGGATTTTTGTCAAAGCTGATCGTTTACGGTTGCACTGGGTTGACCATGTTTATTTAAAAGGGCAAGAGTGGAGTGAGTATAACCCTCCTCCAGATTCCAATTGGAATTAGAGGAATATCTGTAAAGTTAGGAGGTTGTTGGAGGCTGGTTACACAAGAAACCAGTGAGTTCATGATCCAAAGGGATACAATATCAAATCTAACTACACTCTGCTGCAAGGAGTGCACCCCCTATTCAGTGGGCTCAAGAGGTGTGGGAGAGTTATGGCCTTCCTAAACATACTATAATTGGTTGGTTGATCAATCAGGAGGCTCTCAACACAAGAGATAAACCACATAGAATTCATTTTTGTGATAGCAACATGTGCATTATCTGTGAAAATGGAGTTGAAACTCACAATCATTTGTTCTCAGAATGTCCATACAGTGTGTGCATTATTCAGCAGATTGAGGAGTGGTTGCAGTTGTCCTTGAAGATTGGAAGCATACACTACTACAAATACAGGCAACCACAACGGCCCTTTAACAACGCTTATTCACGAAAATCATCAAAACACGTTGTAGAATTTATTCCGCGAATTTTACCAAACTTAATGACAACGGTTATGTGTTGTTAACCGTTGTTATTTCTTTTAACAACGGGTCATACTTAAACAACCGTTGTTAATAAAAAAACTAATAACAACGGTTAAATTTTAACCGTTGTTAATGGTTTGGCGCCAAATTAGTGAAAAGTAATCACAACGGTTATATTAGAACCCGTTTTTAATACGTTTTAACAACGGTTGTAGACTCAATAACCGTTGTTATTAATATTATGAAAATCTTAAGAACAACATATTGCTTTTTATTCTCGCTATACGCTACAAACACAAACACAAGCTAATATCTGCTACTATATCATCCTCCATTCCTCCCCGATCGTCTCTCTGTCTTCATCTCCGTCACTGTTGTCACGTCTTTCTCTCCTCATCGCGCGTGTTTATCAATCAGGTATATATATGTTTCTTAGCAACGCTTATTATAACTAGATATAGGATTTTTTGGGTTATTATATAATTTGTTGATAATTTAGCTTAATTGCTTTCCTGAATTTCGTTTATTTGTTTGCCTATTATTGTATTTTCTGAATTAGTTGCCTATTATTACGAATGTAGAATAATGACTCGAACTTGGATGATTGATGCAAATATGAGTGACCGCACCTACAAGGATGGTTTAGCTGAATTTTATGAATTCGTTTAGAACAATTTGAAAGGTTCTTCTAGTATTGCATGTCCTTGTGAAAGATGTGGTAATATTAGCTATATGGCTTTTCCGGACGTTAAAATACACCTAGAAAAGTGGAGATTTAGTCGATCCTATACACTTTGGATTTTTCATGGGGAATCATTAGAGGAAGAGAATAACTCGGAAGAAGATGATGTTGAGGTACACGAAAGGTTAACCGATGATCCCGAGTTTGCCGAGTTTTTGAGTTGGAAGAGTTGGAAGTAGAGAAGTTGAATGTTGGGTCTATAGATAATGAAGAGAATGATGATGAGTCCATTGCTTTTGAAGATGTAGGTGATGACACTAGTAATTGGGATGACCTTAACAACATGTATGAGAAGTTGTGTGAGTCTGAAGCACCTCTTTATCCTGGTTGTAAGTTCACAAAAATGTTACTGTGGTGAAGTTGTATAATATCAAGGGGGCAAATGGGGTGAGTGACACGTGTTTCACTAGTTTTTTAGCCTTGATAAAGGAGTTGCTTCCGGATGGTAATGTTCTACCTGTTAAGACATATGAGGCGAAAAAACTAATAAGAGGAGTGGGTATGAAATATGAGAAAATACATGCATGTCCAAATGATTGCATATTGTATCGGAAATTATATCAAAACTTAACCAATTGCCCTAAATGTTTGGAGTGGCGTTATAAGGATAAGGAAGGGATCCCGGCTAAGGTGTTGTGGTATTTTCCATTGATACCAAGAGTCATAAGGATTTATGCGAATCCCGATGATGCAAAAATGTTAACTTGGCATGAAACAGGAAGAATAAATGATGGAAAGCTAAGACACCCCGATGAGATGGTAAGCAATGGAAATCGTTCGACGCTAAGTATCCCGAGTTCGGCAATGAACCTAGAAACTTACGTCTAGCGCTGTCCACGGATGGAATGAACCCACACGGAAACATGAGTAGCCAACATAGTACTTGGCCGTAGTGTTGGCTATTTATAACTTACCTCCATATGTGTGCATGAAAAGAAAGTATTTGATGTTGTCGTTGTTAATTTCCGCCCTAAACAACCTGGAAATGATATAGATGTATATTTGGAACCTCTTCTAGATGATTTGCGATTGTTGTGGGATTGTGGGATAGAAGTATTTGATGCATATAAGAACGAAACTTTCAATTTGAGAGCGATGTTATTGTGTACAATAACCGACTATCCGGCTTATGGCGACCTTTCTGGCACACAGTTCATGGGAAAGAGGCTTGTCCATTGTGTGGGGAGGATATCGAGTCCGAATACTTGAAGTCTTCTCGTAAGTATGTGTATATGGGAAATAGGAGGTTCTTGTCTCATGACCATTGTTATCGCAAGATGCAGAAAGCATTCAATGGAAGACAAGAACTTCGTCAACCTCCTAGAATTTTGAGTGGGCATGAAGTTTATCAGAAAGTAAAGCATATTGAGATAGATTATGGGAAGAAGAGCGGCTTTAAATTGTCTACTCGTGGGTATAAGAAAAGATCCATATTTTTTGATAAACTTCCATATTGGCCTGACCTGGAGGTCAGGCATTGCCTCGATTTCATGCACATTGAGAAAAATGTCTGTGATAATATTATCAATACCCTTCTGAATGTTCCTGGTAAAACAAAGGATAACGCCTGCACTAGGGAAGATATGAAAATGATGGGTATTAGGCTAGAGTTGGCACCACAGAAGAGAGGTAATCGTACATTTTTACCGCCAGCAGCTTTTACCCTTTCACGGAATGAGAGAAAAGAGTTCTGTGCATGCTTGAATGGAATTAAAGTGCCACATGGTTATTCGTCGAACATCAAAAAGCCTAGTGTCGATGCAAGACCTAAAACTCACCGGGTTAAAGTCACATGATTGTCACACTTTGATGCAACAATTACTACTGGTGGCTATTCGTTCCATTTTACCTGAAAAGGTAAGATATGCTATAACTAGATTCTGTCTCTTCTTCCAGTCCATATGCGAGAAAGTCATCGATCCCGATGACGCGGATTCATTGCAGGACCTCGTTGTAACCTCTCTTTGTCAGTTGGAAATGTATTTTCCACCCTCTTTCTTCACTATCATGATTCATCTGACCATTCACTTGGTTAGGGAGATTTTGTACCTTGGGCCCGTGTACTTGAGATACCAATATCCTTTCGAAAGATTGATGAAAGTCTACAAGGACTATACATCTAATCGGTATCTTAGGAAGGTTGTATTCTTTGAACGCGCTATTTTAGACGAAGCTCTTTCATATTGTTACGCTCATCTCTCCCCGAAGGAGTTGATTGGCGTTCCTAAGAATCGTCATAGTGATTGGATGACCGGAAAAGGTATTAGGGGCGGGTTGAAAAAATTGTGACACGTGAAATGTTGCATTTAGCACACATGTATGTGCTAAACAACGAAGATGAGGTGCAACCTTATATTCAACAACACAAAGATGAGCTCAAATACGATCACCAAAACAAGACCGAGAAGTGGATTGCGAACGAGCATACGAAGACGTTTCGAGAGTGGTTTAGGAATATTGTCTTACGAGTATCTTGATCAAACTGGTGATGACATCTCTCCTAGGTTACTACGTCTTGGTTTAGGTCCAAATGCCAGAGTCACCTTTTACAACAGTTTTGCCATTAATGGATATACTTTTTACACCCGCGAGCAAGATGAGGTGAGCACAATGCAAAATAGTGGTGTGAGTTCTGAATTTGAGGCAATGCACTTTGCTACTTCAAAAGATAAAAAGCCTATTTGGGGAAAATGCCTTTATTATGGTGTTATTCAAGAAATATTGGTACTAGATTACATTGATTTCACAATGCCTTTGTTTCGATGTAACTGGGTTGATAACAACATCCATTGTGTCCGAAAGGATAAGATGGGATTTACGTTGGTCAATCTGGGTAAGGTTGGCAATAATAAGGATGATCCTTTCATAATGGCATCCCAAGCTAAACAAGTGTTCTATGTCACCGATCCTATGGATAAGAAGTGGTCTGTTGTACTGTCTATAAGGAAAAGAAGGAGTAGTCCATCCGATAATGATGATGATGATCAGGATGTCGTTTTTGAGGGAATGGATCAGTCTACCACTGTATCTTATTTCGACGATGTTGACACTGATCACGAGGACACTGAAAGCATCTATATGCGTGATGACCATGGTGAAGGTATTTGGGTTAACGAAGAAACTATGACATCCAAGAAACGTCCCCGATCCTGAGATAGTTCATCAGGACATGTACAGTATGCAAGCATGCTGGTGTAAGTTGTCTTATTTTCTTGATCTTATTATTAGATGTGGATCTTTGGTGTTGAAATTCTTTGAATAATGTTGCAAAGTATGTATTGTTACAGTTTGGACCGTAATGGAATTCTGATAATTTTTTTTAAAAAAAGAGGTTCAACAATAACAACGGGTATATTTAAATTACCCGTTGTTAATACTTTCAACAACGGGTGTAGTACCTCTACCCGTTGTCAATTATTTTTTTTGACATATTTCATTTTGGCGCAAATTTGGTGAAACTATATTACAACGGGTATATTTTAACCGTTGTAATAAAGTTTTGACAGCGGTTGACTTTTATTGACCCGTTGTTATTAACATATAACAACGGTTCTGCTTTGAGAACCCGTTGTTAATAGTTTGTCTTAATAAAAAACTAATATAGAAACCCATCCAGCATGCCATACACAAACACACACAACATTATTACTCCAACCGTTGGTATCCTGTGTTAATCCTTCTCTCTTCCTCGCTTTTTACATTTCGTCGCCGCCGTCGCCCGATTCCGGAGCCCAGATTCCGTTGCCTTCCCTTATCATCCTGCTCGTTCTCTTTATCATCATCATCAACAGGTATGTTCACTTTAATTTTGTGTTTCGTCATTAGGGTTTTAAGACGATCATCTTGTTTCTTTTTTCATGCATCTGTTTGTTTTTCGTCTTCTTTGTTATCTTTATCATCCCGCATCATCTACTTTACTCCTCTTATCGGGGTTTAGGATTTTAGAAGCTCAATCTGTTGTTTTAAATTTTCATTCCTATTAGGGTTTAGGGTTTTAGATAATACTGTGCATGTACGTTGTTAAGTTGTTCATATCCAGCTATATCATTCATATTTGGTTTTTAGGATTATCATGGGTGAAAAACGTAAAAGAAGTCAAAAGAATAATGAGCCTGGTGATAATAAGCCTGGTGAGAGGGGTGCTACGAAGTGCAAGAAAGTCCTTGCAGCTATAGCCGCTAAACAGTCGTTCGAAATAACATGGAGTGAGAAGGGTTTCCCTCTTTGGTCCAAATGCGGGTCTTTTCTCCGGTTGGATTGGTGCTTGCACAAGACAGTTTGTGCCTATCCATTTAGAGGATGTGAAAAGTTTGAATCCAAAATTGGCGGAGTTATACTTGGCTCGTATAAAGGAAGGCTTTATTATACCCGATGAAAGTCATGATGAGTATTTAATGCATAAGGCAGCTGATGTCCACAGGCAGTGGAAGTGTGGCGTTGCTAGGGATTGGTTGTATGTGGACAAGGCAACGGGGGAGATGCGTAAGAGCCCACCGGAAAACAAGTGTCCCACCATCAAGCAGGAAGAATGGGATCTCTTCAAAAAGATGAGAACTACTGAGAAGTTTCAGGTTAAATATCCTCGCCTTTTAACGATTTACCTATCATTTTTTTAATTAATGAGTCCTTTATATAATGTTTTTATTATCTCATCTACTTGCGCTTTTATATAATTATTTGAAGGCCGTTAGCAAAAGAAATCGTGCTAACATTTCATGCAAGAAGGGGAAATTCTATGGTTCTCGAGGCGGATTCTGAGAAAGATAGAAGAGGACCTCGTAAGTAGCATGCATTATTGCCCTGTGAGACTTTATTTTTTTAATCACACTTGGACTTGCATTGATACACATTTACGTGTATAAATGTTACCATGTTAATGTGTAGGTGGCAAAGGGAGTGAAAGAGGTGGATCGGCATGTAACTTATAAACATGGGCACACGCCTAAAGGATCCCGGTCGTCGCATGACAAATACGATGAGGAAGTTTTGGCCAACATAGTAAGCATTATTTTATTAAGACGAGTTCATTACTAACTTTATTATTTTAGTCACAAATATAATTTGAAGTTTATTTAATATATTATAGGATAACGTATTGAAAGAGGTAGAAGAAGGGAAATTCACTCCCAGTGGCCGTAATGACGTTCTTGCTAGAGCGATCGGCCGACCCGAACATCCAGGTCGTTTGAGGGGCGTCCCGTTACAAGTTGGAGTAACGAAATATTATGGGAAAACTGCCCAGATAAAGAAGAAAAGGAAGACTAAGTCTGAGAACGCTGACATGGTAACATTTATTCTATTATTTTCATTTAAGTTCAATTCACATGTTATTGTTGGGATAAAAATTGCGGACACATTACATTCTTGGCAAGCGACTTGATTAATGGCATCCGTACTACTAAAGTGAATCTTTGGAGGTAAGCTTTCCGAAGAAAAAGTGAAGATGATGGAGGATGTCATTTCTAAAGGGGGTAATAATAAGGTACAATAGATTGGTGAAGAGGCCGCTACTACCTTGGCAATACATGAGAAGGAAGTATCGGTCAACGAGATTCAGAAAGATCGGGTACCTAATAATGCTTCTGAAGTTGTAACAACTAAAGCCGATCAGGTACCTAATATACTTCCTTATTTTTCTTTTTTTTTTTTGGGTAAGATCAGGGGGTGTGTTCACCGCCAACTTCGACATGGTGCCATTGAATTGGTTAATTTTATTAGGTAAATAATGGGTCTGAAAAGGAGATGCAACTTGATGAGAAGACGGTGATGGAAAAAAGATACATCCCCTTCAAGTCGGTTCCCTGTTTTTCGTAAGGTATGCATGAAGTGTTTAATTAGTTAAATTTATATGAATCTTTGAAGTTTGTGCAAAAATTGGCACGAGACAGAAAGCGTTTTTGCAAAATCTTTTGAATGTTGAAGCGTTTTTGCAAAGATATAATAATGTATGTATGTGTATATTCTTCAGGCCATAAACAATAGGCCAGTTATTCTTGCTGACCCTAATAGAATCGAAAAGCCACGTGTGCGTGTTGGCCGGGGTCTCGTAGAAAACGAATCTGCAGCAGCGGAAACTGTAGTTATTCATTGCGAAAAACATTTGCGGAATCATACAATAGTAGAGATAACTACAGTCTTTCCAGGCCATGAAAACTTTCCACCTTTCTGTCCCGGTTCGTGACGACATTACCATTTCGGGAGATGCGCTTGGAAGTTTCATCCAATGGCCTAATACTCACATCTACTTGGCGAAGATATCTCCGCCGCCTCCGCCCCCGAGCAAATGGAAAGCGATTGGGGTTAGAAGAAATACCTTTATATATATATGTGTTACATTTTTAATTGTTGAATGTTTTTATATGTTAAATTTATATGTTAATTTTTTTTTTGTAGGGAACAAAAAAGGCGGCTTTGGCGGATAAGCCTAAGTCCACAGACATGCCAACAACCTCGACTTCACAACAACTTGATGAGGTATGTATTTAATTAACTTCTCCATTTTTTTAAAAATTAACCTCGCCCCTTTATTTATATTTTGTCTGTATTTATAAAAAGCATGGTAATTTTGTGTAGGGGACAAAAAAGACCGATAAGCCTAAGTCCCCAGTCTTACTCGCTACTACTACCTCATCATTGAAAGAGCGGAGTTGACGAGGTATTTAATTAAGTACGCTTTTATTTTTATTACTCCAACTAGGATATGTTACCTTTGGATTTTTTATTATTTTAATTATCTATACTACATGTGTAGGCTGGTGGTAGTAGCACCACATCAAAGACTCATTCTTTCCCCAGTGAAAGTTAGGAGTATAAACTCCACAAAATATAAAGGGAAGGATTACATGGAAAAAGTAAGAACGGGGACGATGATGAGACTGTATGAGGAGGCTGGCCATCGCATAGCCTCCGAGCAAGCGATAATTATTCCGCTCGAGGAGGATATTATAGGGTGAGCGCCAAGCGCTTATATCATGGGATCCGCTAGCCGTATGGGCTGGACTAGACAGATTGATATAGCACACATATTTGTTTGGATGAAGTAAGTTTCTTAATAAATAATTTCATAGTCTAATATTCGACTACTAGGTAGATAGTGTTTTAAATACCGGAATTAATACCGTAATAATGTAGGATATTGCAATTGAGAGTGATCCCCGAGAAGAATATTCCATCCGATCAATACAAAGATATCCTGTGCCCCTATGTTTTATCTTTATTTATTCGGATTTCTCGTTCAAAGAACGGGTAGATTATATTGCTCAAGAATTGACGACAACCAAGAAGTCGATTTTTGGCGCTTATAATGAAAAAGGGTAATAAACAAATTAATATTACGTTTCCCCCTACAATTGCATTTTCATAACTAATATATGTACTTGTTAATAATGATGATGTCTCTTGATGTAGGACTCATTGGGTGCTAGCGGCCATCATGCCGACAAAGAAAAAGTTTTTCGGTTGGACTCTATACATCACCAACCAAGCGAGACTTTTAAGCGCTTGATTAATAAGTAAGTTTATAATATTGATTTATTTATAATAACATTAAGTTTCAATTTTTATTTATAGAAAAAAGCTCATTTTTGCCCCTAAAAAATGAGTTTCGCCTCCTTTTTATTTTTAAAAAAAAGGGCCATTGAGAAGAAAAGAGCAAACGAGCAGGATCAACCCACGAAAGATTCTCGATGTTGGCCCCGAATTTATTACGATAACAGGGGTACGTGCTCAAATACAATAACATTAAGTGCAAAATCTGTGTTTAATACTAATACAATACCTAAAGTTCAAGATTCTGATGTAAGCCTTATCTCGTCTGTTTGTTTTTATGTAATAATAGGCCCTCGCCGACCGGATAGCATACAATGTGGATACTACGCTTGTCGGTTCATGTTGGAGATTATTAGGCGAAGATATATCATTATTCCTCCAAAGGTTAGTAATTTAATAATGTGTTTATTACTTTTTTAAAATTAGAGCTAATGTTGTCTTGCTTGTCGCTATATATGCCATGATGTTGCTATGTTGTCTTGCTTGTCGCTATATATACCATAATGTCTTCTCTTTGTTTTTTCCGCAATATGCAATCAACCCGTCGTAAGCAGTTGAGCAAAGTACTCAAATATAGATATAGACGAGGTAAGAGACATGTGGGGCAACTACGTCTTAGAATATATTAGAAATGCATGATACTCAGAGTTTAGATCAACTTATTAGTAAATTTTTTGTTGAAGTTAGGGAATGATTAGTTCATGTAAATTCAACTCCTTGTAATTATATATATATATGATGCATTTCTTTGTTGTGGTTGAATTGAATCTATTGAGTTCGATGAACCCAAATTTGTGATTTATCTTGTGTCTTTGGTATATATGCAGGTTTTGAATGGCATGAAACAAATTTATTTTTTCAAAACAATAGGAGTTCGTAATAAAAACGGTTACTAAAAAAAAACCGTTGTCAATACCTTTCACAACGGTTAATAAAAATAACACCGTTGTGAATGACATTCACAAATACGCGCGCATAATATTCAACAACAGGTTTTAATCAAAGAACCGTTGTTAAAACTCTTCACAATTTTGGAGGTAAAATTACAACAACGGGTATTAAACAAAGAACCGTTGTTACAAAAACTTTCAACAACGGGTATGTACCATAAACCCGTTGTCAAAATACTTCACAATTTTGGAGGGAAAGTTACAACAACGGTTATACATACGACAACCGTTGTTATATCATTCCCTCCAAAATTTTGAAACACTTTCCACAACGGAGAACACCCAACAACAACGGCTTTTAACCGTGGTGAATACTTTAGACAACGGTTTCACTAAATAAGCAAACCGTTGTAAATACCTTCTACAACGGCCGCTTTAACAACGTCCGCTTTTTTATTTTACAACGGTTTTTACCCGTTGTTATAGGCTGTATCTGTAGTAGTGATAGGACAAACCCAGTTGCAATAGAGAGTGGGAAGGATGGCAAGATTAGCCTGCTGGTATAACATCTGGCTGAAAATGAACAAGTGCAAACTAGAACTAAAACTGAACAGACCAGGAGCTATTCTGCAGGAAATCAAGTGTTTGTTACATGGTAGAATTAAGCTACTACTACCTAAACATGTACTGGTTAGAGCTAGAAGTTGGTTAAGTAAGATTGACATATTGTGTTGGATATAAGTAGAGAAAATATGAATGTTATGATCATGGTTGTAATAGCTGATGTATTATGATATTTGAATTAATATAATGCTCGTATTTGACCCAAAAAAATGTTTATTATTTCATACATCGCTAGTTTTATTTCCATCATGAGTAAGTAGTTTCATTTGTCTAGGGATTAAGGAAGCCTGCATAAATAGCTCTTGTAATTGTTAGAATTAGGATGCTATAATATCAATAAATTGTTTCTATCACATGTTTGCCTTGTTTTGATTAATCTTTATGTAGTGGCCATAATCATTGAATAAGTTTGTTATTTCGTTCTAAAAGTCGAGAGTCAAAAAATTGAATTCGACTAAACATGTGTTAGTAGACCGACCTAGTCATAACGAGAGTTTTCTTGGACCCGATCTATGGTTGACAATAAGGCCGAGAGGTAGTTGTCACGAGACCTAAACAATTGTTGTTATTAAGAATTAAAAGTTTTGGCATGAACATTTACGTATTGTCATGTGTGACCCGACTCCCCTAGACTTCTTTATCATATTATATTTACAGCATTTATTTTTAAGTTATCAAACCAAACCAACCAACCAATTGAATCGACCTTGATAGATTTTTACTCATAGCATTTCATAGAATCATTCCCGTCTTCCTGTGTTTCGACCCCTACCTTACTACATTAATTTGTTAGTCGAGTTTAGGGTATCTTTGTTAGGTGTGCGATAGCCTATCATTGACCTTAGGTCTTATTAGGTTTTGAAGCATGTCAAGATCGTTTTATTTCTAAGTTAATTTGTTTAGGCTTTTATGAGCTTGGTATGTTTTTTAGAATATATTGTTTAGTTACTGTGACTCGGATTGAAATGAAGCATAAAGACGATGATTAAAGTCAAAGAGCATACTCATAAATTTGTCAGAAAGTCCAAGAACAAGACTAAGGACATACTTTGTAAAAAAAGGATTTTAGAACTATGCACAAACTAAAACAACACTTGAGGGAACGGTTACCTCAGTTGAGGGGAACGTTACCTCAGGTGATATTGAACTCTACTATAACCTGAAGGAACAGTAACCTCAATTGATAGGAACGTCTCCTCAAGTCTGCAGTTTTTATAAATCTTTTTATGTTTTCTAAACTCTGTTAGTTTTGGTTTTTAATTGAAAATTATCTTTTGAAACAATAATATCTCGTTCTATAATATGAGATTTTAGTCTAGATTGGGATATTATAATATCTCGTTCTATAATATAAGATATGCTAAGATTAGTTTCCTTTCCTAATAAAAATCTATTATCTTTTAAAGATATTTATCTTTTACAAATTTTGAAAACTATTCTAGTTTCCTTATCTTTTTCAAAGGAAATATTCTCATATCTTTTCGGTTTACATTTTCATAAAGTATAAAATGAATTTTTATCTTTTCTACCTTATTATTGACAAGATATTTTGAAAATGATTATCTTTTATTGTTTAATTAAAGATCTAGATGAGGAGTGTTTAGCAAGGTATCTGCACGAGAAACCCTAAATCAAAAGATCTATTGTGATTACTCGGTATTGTGCCTACATATATATACATAATCCTACATCTAGAATTGATAGGACTTTCCACGTGATCAAGTCGAAATTTACAAAAACATTTCGATGTTCTCTTGCGTTGTTCTTAACATTTTATTTTTGCAAAATTGTTTTTTTGAAAGTCGAGTTCCTAAACTAGTACTTTTTCGTGTCAAAATTCATCTTTAAAAAGTGCATAGTTTTACAACATTTTCCTAGAGAATTGAATTGTATTTTGATTAGTTTGGAATCGATTGTAATTATGAATTAAGAAACTCGTGTAAGCTTAACATCTTACTTATTGTAAGCTTAACAACCTACACCACGAAGGCTTAACATCTTTCATCACCGAGAGCTTAACATCTCTCAAACGTCGACGGCTTAACATCCTTCATTAGCACGATTACGGTTAGTCGTGAGGAATAGTTGTTTGTTGTACGCTAGACCGGATTAGGCGCTCGTGATAAACAATTAATAAAAAAGGGTGGACGCAAGCTTTTCAATTGGGTCAAACCACGTTAAAAATCTCGTGTATTCTTTATTGTTTTTGTACCTTTGCTATATTTTATAGTTGTTCTCAAAGATCATCAATATGCTTCATATAGTCAAACTTACGTATTAAGTCCTAAAAGAGAGATCTATATCAAGTTGCATAAAGTTTTAAAAGGGTACATACTCTATTAACTGCCCCTCTCTCTAGAGTAATTGTGTGGCTATTGAACTCTACGGTGACCAAGCACAACCCCCTCTTCACCCATCAATTTGCATTTTTCCCAATTCAAGACGAGGTTGTGCTCCTCACATCTTCTTGAGACATTAGAAATACTGACTAGCCAATGATCAAAGGAGTATCTATGGATGCTAAAATCATCCATGAAGACTTCCATGCTTTTCTCAAGAAACTCGAGAACTATGGACATCATACACCTTTGGAAGGTACTGGGTGAATTACACAACGCGAAAGGCATCCTTTTATAGGCATAGACACCAATAGTGTTGGAGCTTGTGTCCTCCACAAATTAGTGTGATAACATTTGTAAATCTCTTACAGGTTCAGAAAGGTATACTTCGTATATTTAATCAGTTGATTAACATTTACCTAATAACGGTTGGCTTGCTAGAAAGTTTGACGTTATTATCATACAGATGGCGGTGATCAATTGGCCCCTAAAGGTCACACCTATAGGATGTGTTTGAGAAATGTGGTTATAGAAATATAATTACATTGATGCCCAAAATGACTAAAAAGTTAGTCGATGTGTTGATGAGATAATTATTTAATGAAAATTAAATAATATTAGTTGAGACGAATTAACTATCAATTCGTAAATTAAATATAATAAGTTATATTTAATTAAATATATATAATGTTAGCTTGGACGAATTAATCTGTTAATTCGTAATTAAATATAATCAGTTGTATTTAATATCAACAAGATGAATGTGTCATAGGGGTAATAGTGAGGGTACACAAACCAAGAGGTCTTGGGTTCGATCCTCACTAGATGACAATTCAACACATATTATATATTTTTGGAAAGACCAAAATAAGGAAAATACACTCCTTATTTTCGGTCACTTTGGCCGAAAATTAGGAAGGATTTTTCTTTCCTAATTGACTCCAAATTTCGGTCTGTATAAAAAGAAAGGGAGAGAATTATTTCTACCCTAATGCTTTTCTTGACCTTGCCTCCTCTCTCTCATAAGAAAAACACAAAAACAACTAAATTTTACAGAAAATTTTAGATCGATTTCTAGCATAATCAAAGGGCATATCTCATATCGTCTTGGGTGCAACTAATAGGCGAATATCAATTTTGATATTGTTCTTAGGCCATATTTGCTAGGACCGAAGGTTAATTCTAAATCCTTATACTTTGTTTATGTATTTTGTTTATGACCTTTAATCATCATTCTTAAAATTCGTTATAATCCTTCTAGTTTAAGGGAAGTATACAGATTATTTCCCACAAGTGGTATCAGATCACTAAGCCACGATTTTTAATCTTGATGATTTTCATAAATTTGTATGTGAACAATGAGGATTTTCGAAAAAAAAATTTTAGGGTTTCAAAATTTTTTTTGGTTCGGCAATATTTTTTGTGCCGATTTGTTTTTTTTTCTGCCGTTTTTTTTCTTTTAGTTTGATGATATTTTTCCATTTTATTTGTCATCTTATTGTTTTTAATCAGTTAAAACTATCATATGAAGAATTGGTAGTTTTTGATTTAATGCAGATTAAGTTAAAATTAAATGGAATCATCATGTTTATGATAAAAAGATTGTTTTTGCTATATAGTTTTTGGCATATAAATTAATCATGTTCATTATTTCATATGCTAATCATGTTCTAATAGCAAATGTAAACAATTTTGTCATCAAATCTTGTTTTAGGGCATATTACCGCAAAAGAAAGAAAAAAAAAGGAGGACGTTTTTTTTAGGGTTTGCCGTAGAGAAAAAAAAAATTATTTTGTTTTGTTTTTTTGGTAAGCCGAGTAAAAAAAAAGGAAAGTTTTGGTTTCTTGTTTTTTTTGCCTAATTGCCGAAAAAAAAATATGGAAAGTTTTTTTTCTTGTTTTTCCTAATTGCCGAATTAAAAAAAAAGGGGGCTGTTTTTTTTTTCAGCCGTGTGGAGCTGAAATTATAAGAAAAAAAAAATTTGTTGTTTTTTTTTTTTTTCAGCCGAGACCATATAAATTTTGGTTTTTGTTCTTTATTTTGGCCAATTAGTTATTGTGAATCGGTTCACAATTTAAAGATATCGAGTTATTTTAAAGCAGTTTAAAATTTTGACGAATAGAATTCATATTACAAGTTGAATATGGATTAAGAATGAAATTAATGTGATTAATTGCGGAATTGTCACTTAATTTAATTTAAATAGGTGGTTTGGATAAATTACTCAACATAATTAAGGAATTGTGTTATGTATGTTTAATTTATTTTAGTTGATGCTTTTAATTTTGTTGAATGAATCGAATGAATGAATTTTATTTACGTATTTATTTTTGCAATCGGTTGTAATTTGTAATACTAAGTGTGGCCTTAGTCAAATTATGTTTTCGTAATGACGAAAACATGATTTTTATGTAATTATGAGATCTCGAATTTTCTTTATTTTAGTTTTGGGTTTTGAAATTAGAATGTAATAAATAGGTCGATTATGTAATTTTATCTATTGTAATTTCAAAGAAGACTAAAGATGAAGATTGGAGCTCACTCTCACTACATTGATCAAGATGGAACATCAAGACACGCTTCTCGGGTCCAAGGATGGATTCCAAACTTGTATTTTTTGTTCATTTTGATAGGATAGGCCACACTAGGACTTTTACTGTTTTTACGTTTTTTTCATTCTTATTGCTTTTCATTCACATGTTAGTTTATGCATCATATTCCGCCTAAAACCAAACCACCTACTACTAAAATGCATGAAAATTGACTCATATAGGTTGTATGTTAGTTTTCATAGACATGCAGATGTCACAGTCTTTAAGCCATCACCTTAGTTTATTCATTCTCGCATGCTAGATTATAGTTCACTTAAAATGAATTAATATAAAGTTGATGGGATCTTCCTCTAAAACGAAAATTGAGATTAGTCTTTATAAGGGCAAACATCTATGGATCCCTTCTTCGTCGGTAGGCCTAATATGACCCCTTCTACGTTGGGTAAGTAGTTGTGTTGACTTAGTTTACCTCAACATCATAGTCCGATGAGTTTCTCGTGATTATGATGGACTATAGATAGAATTTACAGAAATTTATCGACCAAGAATTCTAACGGTAGAATTAGCTAAAAGGTTAGCTTATCAATTTACAGAGAATTGAGTCTTGGGGTCATTTATATAATTCTTGAGGGAGGTCAATTGTATAAATGTTTTTGAGTCTTCGCGTTATGACATTAGTTCATTAGACTTAAAATAAAACGATGCACATGTTTATTATTTTATTCTTCTTTCGCAGTGTAGAACACGTTTATTATCGATAATACTGTTACAACAAATGGCTGGAAATAACGCAATCCCAATGCCTAGTGCCACACTAGATCGTTCGTCCTGGCTAAAAATGTTCATGGACCAAATGAATCATGTCCACTGATGAAGAATGATGGGTCAAATTTTGCGGACTGGGAGGCGGCACTACGGAATGCTACCACTGCTGACGGTAAGCTCAGGTATTTAACTGAGCCAATACCGGTCAACCCAGGCCCAAATGCAGGAGTCAACGAGTCACTCGCATATAGTGATTCAGTTATGGAAGCGGGTGCGATAAAGAACGTACTCATCTTTGCAATGGAAACCAATTTGCAGAGACGTTTCATTGCCCAAGGTGCAAACAAGATTTTCACCACGCTCACTAACGAGTTCTCAAAGGCACCGAGAATCGTTACATATGAGCATACCTGTCGCTTCACCTGCGCTTCTTTGATGCGAAACTCCAGAAGGGCCAACCGGTTAGCCCACACATTCTTCACATGATTGAGAATGTCGAAAAACAATAATATGTATGATCGGCTAATCTTTCTTGTATTTGATCAATAAATGAGATGGGGAAGTCGTATTTAAGGGTGCAGGCATTTAGTTTCTTATAGTCAGTGTAAATCCTCCACCCGGTCACGGGCCTAGTGGAGACACAAGTACTGGCCTCTTATTCAACCATAGTCACCCCCTTTCTTCGAGATGACATAAACGTGACTCACCCATCTACTATCCGCGATGGGGTAGATTATATCCGCCTCAAGTAGTTTCAAGTTCAACGAAAGGCCGACTCCGTTCTTCTAAGGTGATTTTATGCATGCATAAACTCAGACGAATCCCCTTGACGTCGTCAAGGTTTTAACCTAATGCTTTTTTTATGGAATGTAATCACTTTTAAAAGCTTGCCGACTTGAATAATGGTAAGGCTAGTATTGATAATCACCGGTAATGACTCTTTCTCACCTAAGAAAGAATATCTAAGGGAGGGGTAAGAGTTTGAGTTGTACCTTGGAAGGCAGCAAACCCTCCACGTTTTCAATTACCACCTCATCTATCTCTAGCTTTACATCAATCGCCTCATCAAGGAGAGCAACTTGGTGGGCCTCTTGCGTATTAAACTCTTCTTTCATTACTCCCTCAATAACCTCATCAATTTTATCAATTGTAAACCTATTTCTAACATTGGATTCTTCAAAATGTTAGGTAAATTAAACTCTACAATGTCGTCCCCAACAATGAAAGATAGTTATCCATTTTTAACATCTATCAACACCCCCACCGGTAGCCATGAATGATCTACCAATTATGATGGGTGCATGTCTATCCTTCGGAATGTTGAGAACAACAAAATCGGCCGGAATATAGAACTTACCCACCTTAAGCGTTACATCTTTAAACACCCCCAAAGGGCGTTTGATAGACCTATCGGCTAACTTATGGGTTATGGTAGTCGGTAAAAACTCATTCATGCCAATCTTTTTAGCAATTGTCAAGGGTAATAATCTCATACTAACCCCTACTTCACATAATGCGCTACAGATAGGAACATTGCTAACCACACATAGAATAGGAAAGCTACCCAGATTACAAAGTTTTGTGGGCATTTTGCAAAACAAAACTGCTCTACACTCCTCGGTTAGTGCCACCAAATCTTCCTTCGCGAGTGTACTTTTATTAGTCAAAACATCCTTGAAAAATTTGGCGTATGTTGGCTTGTTCACTATCACTACGGAAAAAGGGAAGAGTAACTTGTAGTTTTTCCAACATTTCTAAAAATTTTGTATACTTGAAGTTCTCCTTCGCCCTTATAGCCCTAAAAAGATAGGGGATATGAGTAACAAGTTGAGAATCGAGGTATGCCTTAGAAGAGGTGTTATTGTTCTCTAGACTTCTCCACCGATTCATCATAAGGTAGCTCTTCAATGAACCCATAATCATTCATGTTTAAGGGAGCAAGGCCGTCCCTGAGATTTTGGAGGCCCTGTTCAAATTTTTTTTATGAGGCTCACATTATAGTTACTTTAGTTAAAGATTATCGACATTTATTCAAATTTTCTTATAGTATACAATAAATACTATTCTTACCGATGATGTTAATAGTTGTTTCATATAAACAAAAGTCAAAAATTTTCCAAATTTAGCATTTGTTTATTGTCGAGGTCATATAAAGATAGTATAAGGGGTTGTTTTGTTACCCATTAACCAACACATAAATTTAATTAATGTGAATTGCAAAATGGGAATATTGTTTGGTTATCCCAATTCACATAAATTAAAAATTCCCATGAATTCCAATTCCTCCATAATGGAGGAAGTTGCTTACCTAGATCCCCTTAGGTAAGTCGGATTGCCTACATCAATTGCACTACTTTCATGGCAACTAAAAAATATTTTCTAATTCATTCTAAAATCACATGTTTTATGACTTCCTAGGCAATACAAATTTCTACACGCAACCAAATGACTCATAAATGTACAAAAATTGCGAAAGTCAACTGAAAATATTAAAATGAAGTTTTATATACTAAAATATTAAAATGAATTTTATGTACTTAAATTGCGAAAGTCAACTGAAAATATTAAAAAGTGCTCAAACTTGAAATTAAACCCTTGAGATTAATATGGGAAGTGACATAAAAACCATTTTGTCATTAATATCATACTTTTTCTTGACATATCAATAATAATATGGTTCTAAATAAGCAATGAATTGGGCTCTGAAAAATTGGTGACTCGGTTAAACCGAACCAGGTTGAACTCGTTAATAGTCGGCCCTGGTTTCAATGACAAGAAGATTAATCATTTTGACAAGTATTTTAATTTCTTATGTTTGATACCAAGATGTTTCGATTTAATCAAGTGAAAACTTTCTGTTGATAAACCAAATTAGGTATCATGCCTGTCATTCAGACACTAATATATTATGTTGTTTGTTTAGGCTATTTCATAAGTTTAATTTGAATATTGTTGTTCTTATGATGTTACTTTTTGTACCACGAAATTTACTTTTAATGACAATAAAAAAAAATGAAATTTGGATGGAGATAGCCATATGCGGAAGCGAAAGGCATTAGGCATGTTGTTCGTTGCCAGGAAGTGGTTTCACAAAACTGTGGGTTCAGTTGGAAACAGGCTAACATTCACAACTTACGAATGACGAATCCGGGAAATGTTAAGCTTGATTGGAAATCATATTACAACTCTGAGTCATACACTCTAGTCCTCGGTATGTTTCCTAATGTGTTACTTTTGAAATCTTAAATTATGATTCACATTTTATCTCGTTCACTCTACACAATCTGTCTAATCAACTATTTTATACAGAGGACAACATATGTGCTTTTTACCTTAATTCTGACACCATGGTGGTGCGATTGAGTGATGGTTCAATTAAGAGAATCAAGCATATGAAATGAGGGATTTGGATTAGATGTAACTGTATTTCCTTTTTTATTGCCTCATATGAGAAGAGGGCATTTATTAGGATTATTGATACAATAAATTTTTTAACTAATTAGAGCTTTATCTTGAATTTGCAGACATATTGAAAAAAATAGAAAATAATGTTAAAAAAGTTAATAGTGTTCATTTATGTAATTAACTACTCATAGCAAAGTTCAAGGCTTTTTCATGATGCTCGATCTTATACATTATTGTTCAAATAAATAGAAAATTTGATTCATTGTATTTAAAATTACGGTTGACTTACATGTTGGCAATCGGTTAGATTTGTCCAACTATGACAGATGAACATAAGCAAACTAAGAGGTGTATTGTAAGAGCTGAAGCTGGTCATTTAGAGACCTCGTGTGATCTTATTTTTTTTGTCATTAATAATTGTATATAAAATAAAAGAAGAGGAAAAAAATACATAAACAGCAATAACAATAATCATGGCATAACAGTAACAAACATAGCAATAATTGAGACAATATATTAATAAACCGTGGTAAAATTTAATAAATTGTGGCAATGTACATAACATAAATATATTATGACAAAACACGTATAGATAATGATTTTTTTTTCTTACGGGCCCTTTTTTTTTCGGGACCCCATGTGACCGCACTTGCACTGCGTCAGATCCGACCTTGCAAGGGAACTTTTCTAGCACTTGTTGCTTCATTTGCCACTCTTTTCCCACTTAGGATCACTCACCTTTGCCAGAACGGTCATAGGTGGACTATCCCTTCTATCATTCATGACAAATGTTTTTTTTCTATTTCTTTCAAAGATCTAACTCAAGGTTCGTAAAAGGGATCCTCAAGATGTAAACCACTGTTTAATAGCACAGCATGAGGGCTTAATGACTTTCCAAAATGTAACACCCGCTTTTTTAGTAAAAACGCTTTAAAATATTTTATCGCTTTATTTAAATAATTACATTTTTTTGAAATCTAATTTTCATAAAAATATATATAGTTTTAGTTATATAATAATAATGATAATAATTTCCGACTCAAGTTATAGTTGAAATGAGATGTATTTTCTAGCAAAAATCGACTCAATTTAAGTGTCTTGGGCCCTAAATTGACTAATGGACCTTCCTCTTATCTCAACCCTTCCACCAATCATTTGGAGATAAC
Organism: Silene latifolia; assembly: GCF_048544455.1. Lineage (NCBI taxonomy): Eukaryota > Viridiplantae > Streptophyta > Magnoliopsida > Caryophyllales > Caryophyllaceae > Silene > Silene latifolia. The sequence continues at coordinate 87,258,817 of NC_133536.1, forward strand.
CCTACCCTTTCATTTTGTGCACAAATTTCAGCAACTTCCCCTTCACCCAATCACCATTGTTACAATCTCCACTATTTCACAAAAAACACCATAAATCACTCAATTCTAAACAAATTAAGTGATTTTCGCGCTTATTTTTCTTCCTCGTTCCGTTCTCCATCCGTTCATGTAAGAAAAATACAAACTATACTTCCCTTTTCTTCTCAGCCGAGCCATTTATGGTCTGAGACTTTATGCTAAATGTCTTATTTGTTGCTTTTTAGGTGTGAATTTGGACAATTTGGAGGAGGAGAGCTTTGAAATGTATGATTCTATGGAGGACTGAAGAAGCTATGGTAACGGTGATAGGATTACTCGACATTATGTTGAAATTTATATGTGTTTATGTGTTGTGTTACTGTTTTTGTGACAAAAAGTGTTCATCTTGCCAAGTTTCATGTGGTGCTAGTTGGAGACGATTTTATACAAGTTTTACTTATCTATTTTGAGAAATGATGGTACCTTTCGATTCATGGTGAAGTGGGTAAATAAATCGGGTAATTTACTTGGATGGATATTACATGTTTCATGCTCAAAAATTGGTTTTAAGACGGTCTCAAAAAGAGGAGGTGAAAACCATGAAAAAAAGGGCTGCATTAGGACATTTTTGGTTCGATTTTGATGTTGATTTTGTTGTTAGTTCGAGTAAATTTATTAATTTCTGTCTCATATGTACATCCATCTATGTATTGGGTTGTTTGTATGTAATAAATTCCATCTTTTTCATGCTTAAAATTTTGTCTTAAGACGGTTTCACAAGTTACTTGAAAGCGTGTGTATGGGTGAATTCATGGACTGTTTTTGAGTCGATTTCACGGGTGATTTGAGTGAATTTTTAAATTTCTGTCTCATGTGTACATCCATGTATGTATTGGGTTGTTTGTATGTAATAAATTCCATCCTTTTCATGGTTAAAATTTTGTCTTAAGACGGCTTCACAAGTTACTTGAAACCGTGTGTCTGGGTGAATTCATGGATTGTTTTTGAGTCGATTTCACGGGTGATTTGAGTCAATTTGTTAATTTCCGTCTCATGTGTACATTCATGTATATAATGGGTTGTTTGTATGTAAGAAATTACATCCCTTTCATGATTAAAAGTTTGTCTTAAAACGGCTTCACAAATTGTCTGGAAACCGTGTATATAGGTGTTGATGAATGTGTTTTGCGGACTGTTCTAAGTGACTTCTTAATGTTAATTTGAGCCACTTCCATTGCTCCCGTATCAAGTGTATATACGTGTTTGAATTGGGTCATCTGTATGGGTGAGATTCACCTTGTTCGTGCTTAGAAAACTCGTCTTAAGACGGTTACATGGGAAGGAAATGTTGAGTTTGAGGCTTGTTATACCCGCTTGTTGTGTCCGTGCAGGAGCTGCTGCCAGGCTATGGCTAGGCAGTGCCAGGCCGTGGCCAGGCTTTGCCTAGGCGGTGGCTGGGCGGTGGCTGGTCATGGCTAGGCCGTGGCCTCGGTTGGTGTTAATTGGCTTAGCCGTGAGCAATTTGCGTACAGATTTAATTAATTTGAATTTCCGTCATTTGTTTTATGTATCCTAAATTCATTTTTTACCGTTCATTTATATATTTCTCAGATGAATCATAAATGCGGAACTTATTATTTATTCACGTCATAATTACATGAAATGTCTTAATTTGTCTATAATATGAACTTTAATTCATTCATTCTCATTTATTTATCGTATTTCAAATACGAGTGAGTTATTCAACTTGTTTAATTTAAAAGGGTCGTATCCATGTGAATTTGCCTTTTTGCTATACCTTTTGCTTGACTTATATTTACGCCCTACTTGTGATGTTCTGGCAAACATGGGTTTGATCCACTTGTACTGTTCTAGCAAGTGTGTTTTATCTTCATCATTCCGCCACTTTCGTGCTGTTCTGACGATTGGGGTACTCGATTTCCGTCCTGTCATCGAGTCTTGGATACGGGCTATTCTACCGTATGTCGAATTGGAATATTTATTCCGAGAGTCTGACCAGGTTTAGACTAGGACCGTGTTATTATCGTAGTCCTACCCGGGGAAAATTATAGTCTAAGAGTAGTAAATGTCTTGCAATTTGGATGGTTGCATATGTAATTTTTCCTTGGAATGCGTCCTCGTGTCTATTTAACGTATACTTGTTTTATTTTATTGATATGACCATTATTTGAGCATATTTAGTCCCCTAATTGAGCCTATTTTGCATACTATTATAACATTCTATGGCCATTTTATCCGTCAAAACCTTCCTATTTGCTTTTCTATCGCATTTCATATGTTTTGTAGGAAAGAAGATAATAAGGCGGAAATTCCCGTCTTTTGTGCGTATTCGGAAGCTATTCGACGATGTTTGAGGGACTAGTATGAAGAGGAGGCAAGAGCTAAAGACCAATCCCACAAGAATAAAAAGGAAGTGAAGAAATAGGATTCTGTCACAGAAGATGAGCGACTTACCCACAAGACGCCCGTCCTGAAGTGACAACCCGTGCGTCCCAGCAACAAAGACGCCCGGATTCCTCCAAAGAATCCGAGCGGATTTCCGCGAAGACGCCCGTGCACCACCACAACAATCCGCCCGTCTTCCTCCTTGGACGCCCGGATTCTCTTACAACAACTTTCGCCTTCTTCTTTCTCCATGAAGATTATTGAGTTATTATTGGAGAATTTACAACTCTTCATCAATCAATCAAGTTTCTTCTATTATTCTTTGCTTTATTATTGGAATCATTAGTAGGTATAATTCTCTTAATCCCTTTTTAATTATTGCTAATTACTTTCATTTATTTATCATGTTTATACTTGTTGTGATGATTGACACCATTAATGACATGTTTCCCATGGTAATGATTGAGTAGTTCCTTAGCTAGGATTAATGGGTAATTAGGGAAAACCAACATGGGATTGATTCATGCTTAATCTAATATGTTTTCATGGTAAAATTGCTTGCTTGTTGTGATGTCAACTATATGCACATGTTATGTTTGATGAAATGTTAAGCCTATGAATCCTTGCATTTACAACCATCTCTTATCCACTCAACTTGACTTGTAAGATATAAACCAACTCGAGTCTTGTTAGACCATGCATAGACGTTGAATAGGAGGAAAGTAAGTCGACTTGTAGGTGTTATACAATCTAATCGATTCGGCTCCGGGACCCAACTCTTCCTATGAACCGTAAGACATAAACCAACTCCGTTCCTCCACAACATTAATTGCTTGCAACTTTATAAACATGTTTGTATGATCAATACAATGAATCCCCTATGATCCCATAATATCCTAGCACTTTTAATCATTTGTTTACATCTCTCCTTTTACTGCTTGTTTTACTTTATTGCTTTTATTAGTCTAGAACACAACTACAAACCCAACCAAATTCTGACACTAGCATAAATTGAGATAGATAGACTTAGAACCCAAAGCACACCGTCCCATGGATCGACCTCGACTTACCGCTAACTAGTAGTTTGTTGAGTATTATAAATGTGTTTTGATTGGGTGTACAACGACACGCCCACGTCAAAAATGGCGCCGTTGCCGGGGACGGTGCTATGTGATTAAGTTCTTACTTGTTTTGTCTATTTTGATTTTGCTTTCACCTTGAGGGACTTATTCCTCAAGGATTGTTCTTACCATTTTCGTGGAGTTTCCATGCATGTAGTTGTTTCCTTGTCTTAGTTAGGATGGCCCAAGACTTGTCATATGGAGTATGTGGAGTTTGAGGATCTTTTGAGTATGACTATGGGTATGGGGAGTTTGAGGATCAAGTCAACACAAACCTACCTTACTATTTATACAATGAACATCCTAACTACTACCCCAAATTTTCTCACCAAAATCACCACATCCAATATCCACAACAACCACCCACTCAATACCCACTTCATAATGAGTTTCAACTGCCACAATACAACCACTTTCACACTTACCCACAACAAAAAGATGAACCCATTCAAAATGTGATTCTCCAAATGATAGGAGACCAACAAAACTTCTTCAAACCAATGCTAGAAGAGAGTCAAAAGAGGGATAATGTTCTTCAAGGCATTGTTGCCCAAGGTGAGGAATTGGAGATTCAAATTGCCCAAATGAAAGAATCCCAAGCAATCACTCCCCACCGTTCTTTGGACATTAAGCATGAATGCGAATTTGAAGTAGTAACTTTTGACATGAAAAGTGAAGAATGGGAAGAGCCGACCTACTTGAGCTCTTGTGACTATGAAAGTGTTGTGTTCGATGAGGAAGACATGAGGTTGAGTAAGCCAAGTACTCTTAGCCTTTGTGAGTATGAGGGTGTGTCCTTTGAAGTGAATGTTGAGACATTGGAGAAAGAGTTAAATGAAGTCCCCATCTACGATTTGTATGAAGATAGCAACAATGATGATGAGCCTAAGGGATGGACTCGTAATATCACCTTGCTTGAGGAGCCTATCCTTGAGACATTTGAGATACCCTATCATGATGAAGAACGTCCTTCCCCTATTCCTCATGAAGACCACTTGACACCTATCATGGAGCCAATGATCATTGAAGAGGATATGGTAGACCTTCTTCAAAAGGCCAAAGCATCGTACAAAAGCTACTTGGTGAAAAAGCTCAAGGAGAAAATTGCTCGCGAAGCCACTTGTGGAGAATTGGCACCCACAATGACGACTTCTAAGGAACTCGATCATCAAAGCCATGACAATTCTCCTTCCACCTTGGAAGGATTGAAAAATCAAAATGCTATCATCACCACCAAAATTGAAGAAGAGGTTGGTGAGTGGAAGTCTACGGATGAAAATGAACCATACTTCGTGGGAAAGAATCATGGGCTTGTTTATTGGAAACATTGGGAAACCTCTAATGCCGAGGACAAAGCAAAAGAAAGAGCATTTTACAAGCTTCCTTGGCCAAATTTCATGTTAAAATGGAGCAACCCATACTTGTGTCTATTTGGAGCTTGTTCACAAGCTTTTGATCTCTTGTTAAGAGCCTTGAGCTCTATGGACAAGAATTTCTACAATTTGAACTAGTTTGGTGGAGTCCTATCTCAAACCACCATTTGTATGATATTTCTTAGACTCTTTACTTTGTGTAATATTGTACATTCTTGCATTTGCATTTTATTTCTTGCATGAGAGTAGTGAGAGAGAGAGTCATCTTACATTTTTATTGAGTAAATTTCAGAAAAAGATAAGGAGGAATAGCAAATCGATGAAAGGGCATGATTGTGAAAGGAAAAAGAAACAAGAAGAAGAAAAGAAGCTGAAGACGCCCGTCCCGAGGCCTGGACGCCCGTCCAGGACCCTCGTCAAATAGATGGCTGGCACTGCCTCAGAATCCGGGCGGATTCAGCACAAGACGTCCGTCCTGAAAGAAGACGCTCGTTTTCTCCACGGGACGCCCGTCCTGAATGTCATCTGAAACAAGATTTTGAGACTGCAAGGAAATCCGACCGAATTCTTGAAAATCCGCCCGTCCCGAACAAAACGCCCGTCTCAAAGCAGAAGACGCCCGTCTTCTCCTTGCTCCCAAAATTGCTGAGACCCTTTCTTAGAATCCGCGCGGATTTGAATGAAGACGCCCGTCTTCTACAGGCACAAGACACTCGTCCCGAATGGAAGACGCCCGTATTGTTGCCTTTTTCTCGATTAATCCGGTCGGGTCCCACCCTTATCCGCTCGGATTCCCCCTCTTCTATAAAATCACCCCTTTTCTCCCTCATTTCTTCACCTTATCAAACCCTAAACACTCATCTCCTTCCTCAACAACACTCCCCTCACATCAAAAGCCAACAAAACCCCCATTTCCTCAACTTCAAGATGATGAACCTCAAAGGCAAGGCTAAGAAGTTGGTTGAATCCACCAGAAGGAAGCGCAAGGGATCATCCTCATCAACTCCGCAAGAGGTAGCGCTACCAAGGAACTTCCGTCCCATAATGAGAGGAGGAATTGAACAACTTGAGTAATTCCAAGAGGTGCTTTTTGAATCCGATGACCACCGCAAGAACTTTGTCAAATTGCTAGGTAAGAACTATGAACCCACTCAATTCATAGATACTAGGGTGTTGGAAACCCTTAGGATAAGGTACCCTACCGAGATGTTATTTGATGGTCTTGGGATTGGAAAACTTTTCTATGCCCATGAGGAGACGTACCTTAGTCTCACCCTTGAGTTTTTGAGTAGCCTTCGCATTGTAACGAATACTCGAACAACTGTGGGCATGGAGATTAGGTTGTGCAACCTAGACCATAGTATTTCACTTGATCAATTTGCCTACATTTTCGGTCTTGAAGTGCCCACCAACTATACCGATAAACCCGATAATTTCGATGTGGACCATCTTTGGAGGGCTATTTCCGGGAGGAATTTTACGGGTTTAAAGCAATGCTATACCTTCGCCATTCAACATCCGGTGATTCGAATCACCGAGCGCTTTGTGGCCGGTACCATCAATGGGAGGTACGAACAAGATAGGTGCACTCTCATTGATTTAACTTTTCTTGAGTCCTATTTGAATGTTCGAGGGACGAGGCGTTATAACTTCAACACACCCCTTGAGATACTTACTAGGTTTCATGATTTTGCTCAAGGGACCTCCAAACTCAAGACCTTCGTAATGGGAGGTCTAATTACTATTTTTGCCAACAACCTTTGCCCCGGGTTCAACGCCCGTGGGACCTATACTCCTCTTGAGGGGAGGACTTTGATTGATGAGCACACCGTCTTCACCCATCACGAGAGTGTAGAATGGTACACCAAAGGATGCACCTCAATCATCCTTGAGGGTTGAAAGATATCGGGAATTGACCCAAGATTGAGCCCATATTCGCCTCCACCAAGCTACCTCCTTGATATCCAAATTCTCGACAATCCCCCTCAAAGGGAAGAGCCACCCCGCCAACAACAAGTACCTCGTGCGGTACCGGGAAGGCCTATTCGCCCACCTTCCTATGTGCCTATCCCACCATACCTATCCCTCATACCAAATTTGAACCGGAAATCCCCAATACCCCGGGCATTAATGATTTGATAGCACTCATGAATAGAGTGGACCTCGGGGTACATGAAGGGAGGGTCGACAACTACTTAGCCCTTTATCCCCAATACTATAACATGGCTCAACAAGGGTATGTTGACCCTAATGATCCTTTCCACACTTGGGCCCAACCACAACACTTGTTCCCTAATCAAGGGAACCAAGCTTGGGATCGCGACGACGGAGGGCATTCTAGCCAAGGAGGAGAGTATTCGGGTCAAGGAGGAGAGTTTGACTAAGGAGGGTATTGGGGCCAACCAAGAGGGTATGACCAAGCCAGCAGCTCTCACCAATATGGTTACCAAGATGAGGAGGATGACGAGTGAAAGAGTCCTACCTCACCACATCCATTTGTATGGTACCACTCTCTCCATCTCTCTTTTGTATATATATTGCATTTAGTGTAATTTTCGCATGCATTTGTATCATATCTCATGTGCATTAGTTAGTTCATATAGTATTGCATTGTAATATATCTCACATGATTCATGTAGATAGTTACATATAGACTAGAATTCATGCATAGTTACTAATGGCCAAACCTATTCACTTCTACACTAGAAATAGTGTTTAAATCGGTTTGGGGAGGTTTGATCATAGGTGATGTGACCATAATTAGAGCACTTTTAGTCCCCTAATTAGCCTTGTTCCCATGCTTTTTATTACATATTTGGGTCATTTATTGTCTTTAGTTCTTTGTTTTGCATATTCTTTGAGGTTTTGTGTCCTTGGTAGAAAAGGAGTGCAATCCTTGCATTTTCATGGCAAAACGAGACTAAATTGATTGAATCCAATGACCAAGCGTCAAGGAGAGACAAGATTTGAAGGCCTTTCTACATACCATGGTAAATGAGCAATGATGAGGAAAGATCCTTGCATCCCCAAGGAAATCCCCAAGGATTTTATGAAGAAAAGGGAAGAAAAAAAGAAGAAAGTACGCTTCATGACAATCCGCCCGTCTTCCCAAGAAGACGCCCGTCCACAGCACCACAATCCGTGCGTCTTCTATACAAGACGCTCGGGCAGCAGCTACCAGAAGACGCCCGTCTTCTCCCAAAGACGCCCGGGCAGAGAACCTCGAATCCGGCCGTCCCGTGCCTAAGACGCACGGATTCCAAGACAGCATAACTTCGTTTCTTCAAGCTTCAAGAAAGATGCCCATCCTTCAGAAAATACCGGCGTTTCCTTAAGTAGGGACTTAATCGTCATTTAAGCCCTTAGTTAACCCTAATGCATCCACCTAATTTCCACTATAAATACCCCATTAGTCTAATTAGACAAAGATGTTCTTCTTAGCAATCCTTAGAGTAGTTAATATCAATCAAATCTCTCTTTAATTTTGTAATCAACAATTAATCAAGTTCTAATACAAGTTTTATTTCCTTAATCTCTCTTTTGTTCATCCTTTATTTTGGGTAATTGAAGATTATTTGGGTTATTATTGGGAGATTGACAACCTCTCAATCAAGCATCAAGTACTTCTTTTATTCTTTGCTTTATTATTGGAATCATTAGTAGGTATAATTCTCTTAATCCCTTTTTAATTATTGCTAATTTCTTTCATTTGTTCATCATGTTTCACTTTGTTGGTATGATTGACAACCTTGCTAGCATGTTCAACATGATAATGAGTGAGTAGTTCCTTAGCTAGGGTTAATGGGTAATTAGGGGAAACCAACATGGGGAATGATTCATGCTTAATCTAATATGCTTTCATGGTTTATTTGCTTGCTTGTTTTGATCTCGACTCATGCACATGTTATGTTAGATGAAATGCGAGCCTATGAATCCTTGCATTTTTTACCCATCACCTATCTTTTCAATGAGCCTTGTAAGACATAAACCAACTCGAGTCTCATTAGACCATGCATGTTGTTGAGTAGGGAAGACTAAGTCGACTTGTAGGTGTTGTACAATCTAATCGATTCGGCTCCGGGACCCAAACTTTCCTAGGATTGTAAGATATAAAGCAACTCAATCCATCACAATAATAATTGCTTGCTTATAATTTAAGAACATGTTTGTATGATCAATTCCCATGAATCCCCTATGACCCCATGATACCCTAGTGCTTTTTATCAATTGTTTACAACCCTTTTAATTCATCTTGCTTGTTTATTTTCATTGCTATTTAGTTTAGTGACCTTCTACATCAACCCAAATTGTGACACCCCTAAGACACTACTAGTTTCAATAGAAATCTCATCTCAATTCCCGTCCCTTGGGATTCGACCTTTACTTGCCTCTTTACTAATTGTAGAGTTGTTGGTGAAGTTATAAATTGTGTTTTGGTCTAGGTGCTTCCAACGACAATTGTTCTGAAAAATAGAATATAGTTCCTCCCGACCAAAAATGGCGCCGTTGCCGGGGACGGTGTTAACTTGATTTAGATTTTCTTATATTGTTATTAGTTGTGTCTTTCTTTGCCTTGGGGAAGTAAAAATCCTAAAGGTTTGTTCTAATTGTTTTCGAGTTATTTGATATTTTGCATGTCTAGAAGGTTACAAGGTGATTTGTTACCTTTTGATCGTGAAATTGAAAGAACTTTGACAACCAATAGAAGACTTGCTAGGAGAACTTTGAGAGGTGTTAGTGAGGTTATTCAACCAACTATTGAGTTCATCAACCCTTTTGCAAGGGAAGGTGAGGAGAACCCAACACAAAATCAACCCACAATGCCTAAGTTTTAATCACATTCCGTACCCACCGAGGAGAACCTACCCAATGGTACTCCCACACCACAACATCTAACCGGAAATTTCATTGCCAAATCCGCATTTATCCAATTAGTCGAAAGAAGCCAATTTGGGGGGGATGCCTAGTGAAGACCCTCATTCTCATATGGAGGCTTTTTGCGATTATTGTGATGCGATTTCTCAAACCGGTGTAACTCAAGACAAAATTCGATGGGTCTTATTTCCTTTTTCTCTAATTGGCACCGCGAAACAATGGTTGAAAAGCCTTGATAAAGCTACTCTTGGAATTGATTCTTGGAAAAAGTTGGTTTTAGCTTTCTACAAAAAGTTTTATCCACCGGAAAAGACTAACATGCTAAGAGCTCAAATTACGGGTTTTAAGCAAAGGGATGAAGAATTTTTGTATGAAGCTTGGGAGCGGTTCAAAGGAATTTGTCGCTCATGTCCTCACCATGGACTTAGCGAGTGGTTCTTGGTACAACAATTTTAGAACGGTCTATATGAAGATTCAAGGAACATTCTCATCATGGGATCAAATGGAATGTTCACCGAAGTTGATGACAATCAAACATGGAACAAAATTGAGGAAATGGTGGTCCATAACTCACAATATAGTAGACCTCGCAAGGCTACTAGAGGAGGAAAGCATGAAGTGGACTCCGTTACTCAATTGGGTGCTCAACTTAGTGCTCACATTGATACCATCAATTTGAAGTTTGAAAAGGCTATGGCTAGACTTGAAGAAGCCTCAAAATCACCAAATCATCATGTTAATGCCATGACGGCATCTTCATCAATCCCAAGTGGGATATGTGAGAATTGTGGAACTTTGGGACATGACCAAAGTGAATGTAGGGGAACAATTGAACAAGTGAAGGCTTTCCAAGCATACAAGAGTGGTACCCCTTATTCCAACTATTACAATGAAAACACCAAATTCCATCCAAATATCTCATATAAAAGCCAAAATGTTCAAAACCCTCAAACAACATACACCCCACCTCCCATGAGAAGCCAAAATCAAAGACCCTTTTACAACCAAAACCAAGGTTACCAAAATCAATCTCCATACATTCAACAAAATGACCAAGGTTTTGATGTTCAAAAAGCGGTCCTTCAAATGCAAAAGAATCAACAACAATTTTTCACTCAAATGCAAAAGGATAGTCAAGCAAAGGAAACCACCATCAACAACATCCTAGATCACACCAAAATATTGGAAACCCAATTGACTCAACTAGCATCTTCAAGCTCACAAAGACAAAAGGGGCAATTACCACCTCAAAGTAATCCCCCAAGACATGAAACGGTTAGTGCCATTCACTTGAGAAGTGGTACAAGGTATGAAGCACCGAAGAAGCAAGTTGGGGATAAAATTGTGGAAGCTACTGACAAAGAAGAAATTTTGCAAAACTCCAAGGATGGAGAACCATCAAAAGAAGAAGTTTCAAAGAAAAATGAAGACAAGGCCAAGGAGAAGAAGCCCATTGTGATTAGACTTCCTTTTCCGAGTCGTCAAGCCAAGCCCAAATTTGATGACCAACTTGGAAAATTTATGAAGATTGTGAAGAATTTGGAAGTCTCAATTCCTTTTACAGAATTAACCAATCACGTGCCGACCTATGCAAAGTACATGAAAGACATCCTTACAAAGAAGAAGTCGATCCGGAAGCTTGAGACTATCGCCTTCACTAAGGTGAGTAGTGCAATACTTCAAGGGAGTTCACCTCCAAAACTTAAAGATCCGGGAAGCTTCTCAATACCGTGTACCATTGGCGACACCACGATCAACAAAGCCTTATGTGATCTAGGGGCTAGTGTAAGTGTTATGCCGTATTCGGTGAGTAAAAGGTTGGGGATGGGAGAGCTTAAATGCACCAATATCACACTCCAAATGGCCGATAGATCGACGAAGACACCATTAGGGATATGGGAAGATGTTCCGCATTTAATTGGGAAATTTTTCATCCCGGTGGACTTTGTCATTGTTGACATGGAAGAAGACTCCAACATTCCAATCATCCTAGGAAGACCTTTCTTACACAACGCGGGTGCGGTGATTGATGTAAAACATGGAGAGCTCACTCTAGAAGTAGGAGATGAAAGTATAACCTTCAATCTTGACAAGACCATGAGAGCTCCCCGTTTGCATGAACCATGTTTTATGATTGATCATTATAGCCGGAAGGATGATAGGAAGAAGTCAGAACTCCAATGGAAGAAGAAAATTGAAGATGCTCCATTCAAAGAGCAAGCGAATTGTAACAAAGAGAGCTTGCAAAGCTCATCAAAGTCAAGCAATGAAGAAGATGGCCTCATTGGCCAAGACAAGAAATTGGGAGAATTGTCTCTATCAACTCAAGAGATCTTTAGTGATCAAGTAGATGAAGTGTGTGGTCTTTGGGACGATGAGTTTGAAGGGATTTTCAATCCCTATATTGGTAATGCTATCGATCAAGACCGACAACAAGGGCAAAGATCTATTGAAGATCTTTATCATGATAATGAACAAGCTTTTGATTACTTCTTCAAGGTGTTGAGCAACATCAACAACACCTTGGACATGCCCCCATGACATCTCACTAAGGATGAGAGTTTGGTGGAGTCTTCCCTAAACCACCATTTGTAAATATTTCTAACTCCCTAACTCGCATTTTAATTCTCATATTGCATTTTTTGTCAATTTTTGGATTTTTGTGCCTTGATCAAGATAATTATCATTTTTAAGAGAAGTGAGGGAGGGACTAATGATTTCAATTGATGTGTAGTGCTTTAGCTTAGTGTGGGGATAGCAATTGCCTAGGCTATCCATGCCTTAGTAGTGCCCCCACAATGAGGAACACGAGATTTTGAAGAATGAAAAATGACAAGGGATATGCAAGTACACGGATGGAACTGAATCCGGGTAAAAGGGGCAGAATCCGAGCGTTTTCAAGAAAATCCGCCCGTCTTCAGGCAACCCGGGCGTATTTGTCACAAGACGCCCGTTTTCATGAGCTGAATTTTTGAAATTTTTGGACTGTTAGCAAAACCGGGCGTCTGCAAAGAATCCGCCCGTCCTCTGAAAGACGCCCGTCTTGCACTGAAGACGCCCGTCTTTTTGGCTGAGAAAAACAAGAAAAATCCCTGGAAAGGAATCCGCCCGTCTTCACTAAAAGACGCCCGTCCCGCATTTACAAATCCGAGCGGCTTTGCTAGAATCCGCCCGTCTTTAGGCGAGATTTTCCCAACCCAGAACAGGCAGAATCCGCCCGTCCCAAAGGAAAGACGCCTGTCTTCCCCCTGCATTTCAAATTTTTCGGGTTTTTATAAACCCCCTCCCACATTCATTTCTTCATTCCTTCATTCCAAACACTACCCATAAACCCCAAAACTCAAAACCCTCATCCTCTCCATCACAAAAACAAGATTTTCTCAACTACATTCATCAAAATTAAATCAAAACATCCTTTACAAAAAATAATCACTCCTCTTTCAACAAAAATCAAACCAAGCACCAAAATCTTCAACCTTTGAGTCGATTTTTGAATTTATAAAGGCAAAGCCTTTCATCTTGAAATCGATTTGGGTACACTTGGAAATTGAAGATTTTCACTCTTTTCTTGGTTTAATCATCAATGGTAAGGACAAAGGGAGCAACAAAAGCAACAAAGGCAAAGGCACCACAGGCAAAAGCACTCTCATCAAGACAAAAGAGTCTTCAAGCAAAGAAAGCATTGGCTATGGTAGTAGCTAGCTCAAACTTGGAAGTGCAACATCAACAACCTCCCTTGTAAGCAACAACATCTACTACTCCGGAAATTTCTCAACTTTCGAACTATCCGGAGGTAATTTTCATCTCTAACTCCCATAGGGAGACTTTTGCCAAGTATGCTAGAAAATCATTTCTATCCACCAAGTTTATTTGTGAAGATGCCTTAGATAATTTGGGTGTCCTTGAGCAAACTAGAGCCTTCTTTAAAGCCATGGAGTTGGAAAAATTGTTTGCAACAAAATAATTGACATACCCCTCCCTTACCTTAGAATTTTTGAGTTCTTTGAAAGTCAACAAGGTAGAGACCATGGAAAACATCGAGTTCCGCCTAGCTAATGTTAGTAGGCGCCTCTCCTTTGAGGAAATGGGTAAAGCATTGGGTCTTGATAATTCACCTAGTTATTTCAAGAATGTTGGCAAGTATGACCCCACTCCTCTTTGGGAGGGGATTTCCGGAAGGAAATTTGAGAGCTATCATGATAGTCGCGCTCTATTAGTCGACCATCCGGGCATTAGAGTGTGGCACAAGGTCATAGGAAACACCATCATTGCAATAAAAGACACCAACCATTTTACCAAGCTCGATTTTGTTCTTCTTGAGTCGGCCTTGAACATTGGAATGGAATTCACCAAGCCTTTCAACTCTCTAAGGCTTTTGATGGATAGATGGCTAAATATTGATTCTGGGAAGCAAGGCACTACCGTTATTGTGAATGGAGCTCTAGTCACTCTTTTGGCTAAATACTTTGATCCGAACTTCAACAAGGATAACAAGTATGTGGTGAAGAAGGGTGGTCATCTCATTGATATTGATACTATGATAAACAAGTACAAGTGGGTATCTCATAACCCTCTTGACACCAAGTATGGATGGCTCACTAGTGAGGCTAGATCTTTTACTTTGCCTTCGAAGATTTGTCGTTTAAGTGTTCACCGGACCAACTATCTCCTTCCCCTTTCAAAAGAGGCCGAGTACATCATATAACAACAAAAGGGTGAAATTGAAATGCCCTCCTCTTCCATTGTCACACCACCCTATCCTTTCAAGTACCAAGAGTTCAAACCCGAAGGTGTTGAAGCAAGCAAGGATTATGTGACTCTTCTTATGCAAGAGATGCACAAGCAAGCTTTCAAGGATCGGGAAGATGCTTACTTAGCCCAATATCCACCCCTCCTACATTTAGCTAGGCAAGGACTACTTGATCTTTCATGTGCTTTGCCTAGTTGGGCGGATAGGGAAGTCTTCTTTCCGAGTGCATCTAGGGGTATTCCGGGTGATGATGAGGTTGTTGGTGATGCGGTTGATAAGGATGATGTTGATGAAGAGGCTAGTGATGAAGAAGAAGAGGATGATGAACAAAGTGAACAACAAAGTGAAGAAGGAAGTGGTGATGATTCCACTTCTAGTGAGGAAGATGATGATAGTGATGATATGATGGAAGATTAGCAAGCTTTGGAGGCTCCTACCCTCTTGAGGTTTGCTTACTTCTTTCTTTGTTTTATTTATTTATCTTGATCATGGTTGGTTGAGTCCTAGCAACATAGAGGACTAACACCTCGGCCGCATTGAAGTGTTCTCATTTTATTGTTCCCACCTTTTGAAAATCCAAAATGACAAATTTAGTTTCATGCATTGCATTTGTGTGCATAAATAACACCCAACCTTAGAACATTAGAAATAATGTCTAACTCGGTATGTCTAACTCGGTATGTCTAACTCGGTTTGGGGAAGTACATGCATACACAACGGGAGGTAATCTAAATTATCCTCTCCGTCATAAAAAAAAACCATGCATCATGTAGTATAGATTAGTGTAGCTTGCATTTAGTGTAGAATTCATGCATCATGCTTGCATGATTTCCCATCATTTTGGCCATTGAGGACAATGCCCATATTAGTGTGGGGATGAGGAATTCTAACTTAACTTTTATTCAAAAAATCCAAAAAAATTGAAAATTTCAAAAACCATAAAAATTTGAAAAATTGAAAAACCAAAAACAAGTTCATTTCCTTTGTAGTGTAGTCATGTATATATTGTTGTATATATTGTGTTTGTTTCACCCTTGTTCACATTGATCGACTACGCCACATCCGAGACATGAGGATATTGAAGACTGCATGGTATGATCTTTCCAATCTCCTTTTTCCTCTTTATGTTAATGACTATGTAGCTTTATTTTGATTGATGCGGTATAACAATGTGAACTGAGGACTTGCACTTAGTTTATATGTCATATTAGTTGGTAGAATCATTTGCATTAGGATGTTTATATAATAGTTGCATCATGGCATATAGTTGCATTTAGATGAAATATTTTGAAAAGTGCCTAATTGGGAACTTTGACAAGAGCAATTAAGCCCTTACAAATACTTTTTCAACTTAAGACTTCGCCTACTAGAATGGATGTAAAACACCCTAGATTGTGTCATACTAGTGTCTTTTGACCCATGACCCAAAGCCTAGTCAAGGTTTTGCATGTGAGTCACCTATCCAACCCCGTGATGCGATGTGGACTTGGTTAACTTGTCTAGGTGACCTTGATTGACTTTTTGGTATGGCAACCCAAAAATACTTTCTATCAATAAAATTGAAGTGCTCATTTCCAAGATTTTGTTATGTAGAAACGTTTTATTGCCAAGGAAACCTCAAATGTTATGAAATGTTGAAATGTTGAGAATTTTAGTCGTTTTGATGGAGGCGTACCACTTCGATGTGCTTTGGAGAGGGATCCATTGAATTGGGCCCCCACACGGTTGTGAATTCAACCGCCCAAAGACAGAGTGACTATCACCCCGAAAAGCTATTGTCTAGAGGTTAACCGGTTGCCTAATAAGCGATTGACGAAAGCAAAGGACATTAGCACGGAAGGGAAAAACCCCATCTCTAATTTTTGAAATGTGAAAGTTGAATGAGGCCAATTTTTGAATGCTAGTCATATCCACCCTTGTTTACAACGATTTGAGCATTTCATTCCCAAAAAGCCTTTTTGTCAAGCCACTTTGTCGGGCATGGGACGATCCATGACCTTTACTTTTGTAGAGAACTCGAGACTTGTCATGTCATATGCTACTAGCATCATGGGGATCATCATTCCACGTCATCCGATCGCTCTTGACGAAAGTATTTGGAAATTGAGGACGAAAGTAGTCTAGTTTAACACCATTTGGAGGTGATTTAGTGTCATCCTCTTAGCCTTAGTGATTTGTTGAACTAGTATTTGTGACGGAATATATGCTCTTAAGTTTGTTCCCTTTTAGTTGACTCCGCCACTTGATGAGGAAGTGGCTATTCCTTTTGTAGATGCATCCATTATTTGATTTTGTGTGCTTAATGTTTGGATGTGTCGCCATTTTGGCAAGACCCACCTTGCCTTGCAAGAAGGCATCCTACCTCATGGTTGTCTTGTTGTGAGTTGAAGGGGCGGAGTGAGACCCGCTAATTGTCTCATATCGGCTATGTTATTAGGTTAGTTTTGGTCCTAGTCTTTGTCACCTCTTTACTCGGGACGAGCAAAGGTTCGGTTTGGAGATGTTTGATGTGACCATAATTAGAGCACTTTTAGTCTCCGAATTAGCCTTGTTCCCATGCTTTTTAGTACATATTTGGGTCATTTATTGTCTTTAGTTCTTTGTTTTGCATATTCATTGAGGTTTTGTGTCCTTGGTAGGAAAGGAGTGCAATCCTTGCATTTTCATGGCAAAACGAGACTAAATTTATTGAATCCAATGACCAAGCATCAAGGAGAGACAAGATTAGAAGGCCTTTGTACATACCATAGTAAATGGGCAATGATGAGGAAAGATCCTTGCATCCCCAAGGAAATCCCCAAGGATTTTATGAAGAAAAGAAGAAGAAAGTACGCTGCATGACAATCCGCCCGTCTTTCCAAGAAGACGCCCGTCCCCAGCACCACAATCTGTGTGTCTTCTATACAAGACACCCGGGCAGCAGCTACCAGAAGACGCCCGTCTTCTCCCAAAGACGCCCGGGCAGAGACCCTCGAATCCGGCCGTCCCGTGCCTAAGACGCACGGATTCCAAGACAGCACAAGTTCGTTTCTTCAAGCTTCAAGAAAGATGCCCATCCTTCAGAAAATACCGGCGTTTCCTTAAGTAGGGACTTAATCGTCATTTAAGCCCTTAGTTAACCCTAATGCATCCACCTAATTTCCACTATAAATACCCCATTAGTCTAATTAGAAGAAGATGTTCTTCTTAGCAATCCTTAGAGTAGTTAATATCTCAATCAAATCTCTCTTTAATTTTGTAATCAACAATTAATCAAGTTCTAATACAAGTTTTATTTCCTTAATCTCTCTTTTGTTCATCCTTTATTTTGGGTAATTGAAGATTATTTGGGTTATTATTAGGAGATTGACAACCTCTCAATCAAGCATCAAGTACTTCTTTTATTCTTTGCTTTATTATTGGAATCATTAGTAGGTATAATTCTCTTAATCCCTTTTTAATTATTGTTAATTACTTTCATTTGTTCATCATGTTTCACTTTGTTGGTATGATTGACAACCTTGCTAGCATGTTCAACATGATAATGAGTGAGTAGTTCCTTAGCTAGGATTAATGGGTAATTAGGGGAAACCAACATGGGGAATGATTCATTCTTAATCTAATATGCTTTCATGGTTTATTTGCTTGCTTGTTTTGATCTCGACTCATGCACATGTTATGTTTGATGAAATGCGAGCCTATGAATCCTTGCATTTTTTACTCATCACCTATCTTTTCAATGAGACTTGTAAGACATAAACCAACTCGAGTCTCATTAGACTATGCATGTTGTTGAGTAGGGAAGACTAAGTCGACTTGTAGGTGTTGTACAGTCTAATCGATTCGGCTCCGGGACCCAAACTTTCCTAGGATTGTAAGATATAAACCAACTCAATTCATCACAACAATAATTGCTTGCTTATAATTTAAGAACATGTTTGTATGATTAATTCCCATGAATCCCCTATGACCCCATGATACCCTAGTGCTTTTTATCAATTGTTTACAACCCTTTTAATTCATCTTGCTTTATTATTTTCATTGTTATTTAGTTTAGTGACCTTCTACATCAACCCAATTATGACACCCCTAAGACACTACTAGTTTCAATAGAAATCTCATCTCAATTCCCGTCCCTTGGGATCCGACCTTTACTTGCCTCTTTACTAATTGTAGACTTGTTGGTGAAGTTATAAATTGTGTTTTGGTCTAGGTGCTTCCAACGACAATTGTTCCGAAAATTAGAATATAGTTTCTCCCGACCAATAGGTGACCATAGTTTACTAGAAAACATGCATCATATAGTATAGTTTAGATTGCATTCATTTCTTATATATGTCATATAGAATTGCATTTAATTAGAGCATGCATTCATTCATATCATTGCATTTATTCAAAAATCCAAAAACATGTTTTCCTTTTTATTCCTACTCCTACATGTACATTGAAGACAATGTCCAAAATAAAGTGGGGAATGAGAATTTATATTCCGAAAATGCATAAAAAATTGAAAAATTTCGAAAAAACTCAAAAATATGTCTTTTAATTTCATAAAACAAAAACCCATAAAAATTTGAAAAAAAAATTGAAAAACCAAAAACATGTTCATTTCCTTTGTAGTATAGTCATGTATATATTATTGTATATATTGTGTTTGTTTTACCCTTGTTCACATTGAATCGACTACGCCACATCCGAGACATGAGGATATTGAAGACCGCATGGTATGATCTTTCCAATCTCCTTTTTCCTCTTTATGTTAATGACTATGTGGCTTTATTTTGATTGATGCGGTATAACAATGTGAACTTAGGACTTGCATTTAGTTTATATGTCATATTAGTTGGTAGAATCATTTGCATTAGGATGTTTATATATTAGTTGCACCATGGCATGTAGTTGCATGTTAGAAAATTTTGTGAAACCGTCTACTTGGGAAGCTTGACAAGTGTATATAGGCCCGAGTAGATGCTTTTTATTCTTAAGACATTGCTTGTTAGAATACTTGTAAAACACCCTAGGATGTGTCATGCTAGTGTCCTTTGACCCATGGTTTAAGGCCTAGTCAAGAGTACCTTTTGGTGTGATAACTCCTTGGCTACCGTTTATTCCAAGGTGACCCTTGAAACCATGCATCCATCCCTCCATCATCCATGTTCTACCACATTTTTGACATCAAAGGGAATGGGCACAAAAAGAAATCAATTTGAGTTCAATGAAATGAAAAGTGAAATAAAGTTTGCAAAAATGCATCAAATGAAAAAGGAGCAAAAATAGAACTCCTAAAGCTTCAAATATAAGCCACCCTCACTACATATGGGGTGACTTTGAAAATGTTCAAAAGAAATGCAAAGAAAGTTGTCAAGTGTTGAAATGCCAAAAATAAAAAAGAAATGGCAAGAAAATGTTCTCAAATGTTATATGCCACATGAAATTGGGGGGGGGGGGGGGGAAAAAAAAAAAAAAAAGCAAACTCCCAAAGTGAAACTCAAATATCTATCGATCCCTTTATCCATCGTATCCATTTTTGTGCATGGTAGAGAGGGGACGACCCTTTTTCTTGTCTAGACAAGAGGGGGAATTCCGCGATCCTCCAGTGTTTCTAACACCATAGGGAGTCTACTCTTGACAAAAGCATTGAACGATTGAGGACAAAGGTACCCTAGCTTGACACAATTTGGAGGTCATTTATTGGTATCCTCCTAGGCTTAGTAGTTTGAATAAACCATATCTATGAAGGAGTGTGTACCCTTGAATTGCTTCCCTTGTAGATAATTTCCGCCACGTAGATGAGGAAAGTGGCTATTCTTTTGTAGATGCATCCATTATTTGACTTTGTGTGCTTAATGTTTGGATGTGTCGCCATCTTGGCAAGACCCACCTTGCCTTCCAAGAAGGCATCCTACCTCATGATTGTCTTGTTGTGAGTTGAAGGGGCGGAGTGAGACCCGCTAATTGTCTCATATCGGCTATATTAATAGGTTAGTTTAAATAAAGGTCTAGTTTTTGTCACCTCTTTACTCGGGACGAGTAAAGGTTCGGTTTGAGGATATTTGATGTGACCATTATTTGAGCATATTTAGTCCCCTAATTGAGCCTATTTTGCATACTATTATAACATTCTATGGCCATTCTATCCGTCAAAACCTTCCTATTTGCTTTTCTATCGCATTTCATATGTTTTGTAGGAAAGAAGATAATAAGGCGGAAATTCCCGTCTTTTGTGCGTATTCGGAAGCTATTCGACGATGTTTGAGGGACTAGTATGAAGAGGAGGCAAGAGCTAAAGACCAATCCCACAAAAATAAAAAGGAAGTGAAGAAATAGGATTCTGTCACATAAGACGAGCGGCTTACCCACAAGACGCCCGTCCTGAAGTGACAACCCGTGCGTCCCAGCAACAAAGACGCCCGGATTCCTCCAAAGAATCCGAGCGGATTCCCACGAAGACGCCCGTGCACGACCACAACAATCCGTCCGTCTTCCTCCTTGGACGCCCGGATTCTCTTACAACAACTTTCGTCTTCTTCTTTCTCCATGAAAGATGCCCATCCTTATAAAAAGACTAGCGTTTCCCTGCTCTAAATTTAAAAGTGTAATTACTAATTTAGCCTTAGTTAACCTAATGAATCCCTACTATAAATAACCCATTTGTAATAATCAAAGGGAGGATCTCTTAGCTAGAAAAAATCTTTCCTTAGATTCAATTAGGAGTAGATTATAATAGATTGCTCTTTAATCTTTCCACAAATTACACATTAATCTCTCCTTAATTATTGTTCAAGTTCATCACTTTTGGGTAATTGAAGATTATTGAGTAATTATTGGAGAATTGACAACTCTTCATCAATTAATCAAGTTTCTTCTATTATTCTTTGCTTTATTATTGGAATCATTAGTAGGTATAATTCTCTTAATCCCTTTTTAGTTATTGCTAATTACTTTCATTTATTTATCATGTTTATACTTGTTGTGATGATTGACACCATTAATGACATGTTTCCCATGGTAATGAGTGAGTAGTTCCTTAGCTAGGATTAATGGGTAATTAGTGAAAACCAACATGGGATTGATTCATGCTTAATCTAATATGTTTTCATGGTCAAATTGCTTGCTTGTTGTGATGTCAACTTTATGCACATGTTATGTTTGATGAAATGCTAAGCCTATGAATCCTTGCATTTACAACCATCTCTTATCCACTCAACTTGACTTGTAAGATATAAACCAACTCGAGTCTTGTTAGACCATGCATAGAAGTTGAATAGGAGGAAAGTAAGTCGACTTGTAGGTGTTGTACAATCTAATCGATTCGGCTCCGGGACCCAACTCTTCCTATGAACCGTAAGACATAAACCAACTCGGTTCCTCCACAACATTAATTGCTTGCAACTTTATAAACATGTTTGTATGATCAATACCATGAATCCCCTATGATCCCATAATATCCTAGCACTTTTAATCATTTGTTTACATCTCTCCTTTTACTGCTTGTTTTACTTTATTGTTTTTATTAGTCTAGAACACAACTACAAACCCAACCAAATTGTGACACTAGCATAAATTGAGATAGATAGACTTAGAACCCAAAGCACACCATCCTATGGATCGACCTCGACTTACCGCTAACTAGTAGTTTGTTGAGTTTTATAAATGTGTTTTGATTGGGTGTACAACGACACGCCCACGTCATTTATTCAAATGCCTCACATGATTTGATGAACTTATGATATGCTAGTATTAGTTTACTTTGTTCTCTTTCATTTAATTGACCAATTTTATCCCATGGTATTTAATATTCATGTTGTTTGTAATTATTTTCTATGCCTTGATTAATTGAGTTCTTTGTTACGTTTATTTTTACATAATGTGGCTGGAAGAACCTTGAGTTACTCCCCACTGACTCTGTCAGATAGCGAGTACCTTGACCGTTGGACTTTATTTATCTTTTGCTAAACTCACCTATCTTCGTCTTGTCATTCGTGTTATATATTTTCCCCATTTTTGACTATCATGTTTGTATGAACCTTTATTTTATTTCCGTATACTACCCTTCCGTTGGATTTAGTGAATCCCGCATGTTAAATCTTATCTATAAATAAACGTTTCAAAAATTTCACATTTTCCGCTTAAATTTATTAGTTTTACTTTCCGCTTTATCGTGGGGTTTCACAGTTGGTATGAGAGCGTATGTTGCTCCCGACGCACACACGTGTACCCTAAATTTAAACTTAAACTTGACCACAAATAATGATTGAGAGACGGGTAGAATTAAGGACCTAAGGTGGTAGTCTTCTTGCACATGCTATTTGGTAGGTTCTAACTTGTTTGATTTTTTGTCTTAAAAAAATGGTCCGACCAAGCAATGTTGAGAATACTATCATGCAAGCTCTTAGTCAAATCCTTTAAAATCAACAAAATGCCAATATTCAAGCCAATCCCGTTCAACAAGACCTGAATCGTCAAAGAAGTTTTGCTTGGATTGCAAGCCAACTAGCAAGAAACAAGGCTAGAACCTATGGTGGTGAAGTGGATCCTATTGAGATTTCGGAATGGTTTCGTGACATAAAGAATAATTTCTCTCTTTATGATGTCTAAGATCGAGACAAAGTGAAGCTTGCTTCTCATTTCCTTGTAAAGGAGGCCGATAGGCGGTGAACTATAACCGGACCTTTCGTCACTCAAGACCCCACCTTTGATGGGAACCACTTCAAGTCTCTTGTGGAAACTCGTTTCTAGCCTAACGAACTCAAGCAACAAAAATTGAAGGAGTTCATTGATTTCAAGCAAGGAGGGCAATCCGTTCAAGCTTTCACCGACAAGTTTAATGATCTTGCTCATTATGCTTCTAGATTCGTGAAAGATGAAGAAGAGCTTGTCTACTTCTACAAGAGCAAGTTGAAACCCAAGTTGGAAAGTATGGTGAGAAGAGACTCAACGACCTTTGTGGCGGTCTATGATGATGCTCTTTGGTCTTCGAATTCCTTGAAGGCTATTGAAGATGATGCTAAGCCTCGTTCTTTCTCAAATTCCTATCGTCCTAACTTTCTTGGCAAGAGACCCTTTGTGCCGTGTTCTACACCAAACTTTGCTAAGAATAAATTTGTGCCAAGAGTACAAGAGCCAAGAGGACAAGAGCCAAGTGGACAAGTTTCTCAACCACGCAACAACAACCTCATCCTTGAGAAAGCTCGCAAGTGCCTCAATTGTAAGCAAGCCTTACTCCCCGGAGTCTGATGTTACAATCGACCCTTGATTTCCTACATTTGTAAGAAGCCCGGACATCGTGCCAATGCTTATCCCGAGAAGAAGGACGATCCTACCCATAAAGCTAAGCCGATAGGAACTATCTACGTCATGATTCGAGCCGAAGCCGCTGCTCATCCCGACATCATTACGGGTATGTTCGTAATTCTTGGTTGCCTTATTGTTTTCAATAGTGGCACATCTTTATCTTTTATATCTTCCAATTTTTCGGAAGAGCTAGCGTTTGAGCTTATAACTAGTGAGGATACCTCTATATCCTTACCATACGGAGAAATCATTTCATGTTCCTACTCTTTTTCCGATGTCCCTATCTTAATTTTGGGAACTCTTTTCCCCGCTAACCTTCTTCGTTTTCCCCTTGAAGAATTCGATGTAATATTGGGTATGGATTGGTTGTCTAAGTACGATGCAATATTCAAGTGTAGAGATTAAAAGATTCGTCTCAAGAGCCCGCTAGGCACCCGTGTTTCCTATAAAGGAGTCTGTTCCCAAGAAGGTGTGAAGTTGATTTCCGCTTTGAAGTTGATAAGTATGGAGAGGAAAGCTTACCAAGTGTTTTTGTGTGTGGTGACTTCTGCCTCTTCTTCTTTGCCGAATCTTCAAGAAGTGCTTGTGGTTTGTGAATTCGCCGATGTCTTTCCCGAGGAGTTTCCCGAGATACCTCCCGAGCGTGATGTAGAGTTTTCTATCGACCTTATCCCCGGAACCGGACCGATTGCTAAAGCTCCCTACCGTATGGCGCCAACCGAACTAAAGGATTTGAGGAAGCAACTTAATGAGATGATTGAGAAAGGATTTATTCAACTTAGTGCCTCACCTTGGGGTGCTCCCGTTCTCTTTGTGAAGAAGAAAGATGCATCCATGAGACTTTGTATCGACTATCGTGAGCTGAACCATGTTACTATCAAGAATAAGTACCCTCTACCAAGGATTGAAAATTTGTTTGATCAACTCAAAGGTGCTTCTACTTTTTCCAAGATTGATTTGAGATCCGGTTATCATCAAATTCCCATCCGTGAGTCCGACATCCCTAAGACCGCCTTTAACACGAGATATGGACATTTCGAGTTTAGGGTGATGTCTTTTGGTTTAACCAATATTCACGCTATCTTCATGGACCAAATGAACCGAACTTTTAGTGAGTTATTCGACAAGTGTGTTGTAGTTTTCATTGATGATATTCTCATCTTTTCTAAGTCCGAAGAGGATCATGCCGATCATCTTCGTACTATCTTGGAGATTCTACGTCGTCAAAAGTGGTTTGCCAAATTCCCCAAGTGTGAATTTTGGCTGTCTAAGGTGTCTTTCCTTGGTCGTGTTGTTGGACTATGTGTCCTCAACAATAGTGCGATCACATGTTTAAATCTCATATTAAGAATACGTAAGGGATGATTCATTTATATAGTCAACTGATCAACATTAATCGTAATGATCGCCTAACTAGAGTTAGACATTACGTCGTTTGACGGTGGTGATCCAGTTGATCCGTTAAGGTCACACCTAAAGGACAATTCCCTTAATAGACAAATTGATTAATTGTATGACGATACAAGTTAATCAATTCCTTAAAATTGAACAATTCAATTGTGAGAGAGAATATTTATATCTTATTATAATTGGATTAAATAAGATTTCTTTTAGTAATTGAAATACTTTATTACTAAAATTGATTATTGTTTGTGAAACAATTGAGATAAGAATGAATGGTTAATTATAATTACAATATGTTGTGAATTATAATTATATGACCCATTTTATTTATGTGAGCAAGTATCACTAGTCAATTTGTTATATGTAATTTAATTAATGTATATAATGATATTTATTTGATAAATATGCATTAAATTAATTAATAACATGTAACATATTACATGTGACATATTGTGTGACAAATGACAAATTGACAAAATAAAATGGTAGTCCATTTTATATGAAGTGGACCGAAATGGAGGGAGTTGTGGTACATTATGGTTGATTTATTTTATGAGATAAAATAAGATGTAATCATACCTATTGCATCATAGCCTTACACACCTATTTCTTGTGAAGACCAAAAGTAAAAGCAAGATGCCATCCTTTGGCATTTTCCCCTTGCTCCCACCGGTTTTCCCTCCTCTTTTGTTTAAGATAATTGTTCTCTACTTCATTCATTCATATCTTCACATGAAAATTTCACTCTACTCTCCCACTTCTCTCTAAACTTATTTTAGAAATATGAAATTGTTCATTTAAATTCTAATCACAATATAAGTTTACTAGTGTAGTAATAAGTATATTATTAGAATTATTTTAAGGGTACTACTATATTAACCTAGTTAATTAATATATTAGTTTAAGGGATTAGTCTTGGGTGCAATCAAAGGAGGATCTCTACATTGAGATTTTGGAGGATCATCCAATACATTATAGCACAAGAACAAATAAGGAAGGTGACCTTATTTGTGCCCTTATTTTCGAGCCACTCAACAATGTAAGGGACATTGTTTTTTCCTTATTAATCTCTTATTTTGTTATGCATGCACTAGATCTAAAGAACACATATTAAGAAGTTAATTAGTTCACTATTAGAAGAGTCTAATAATAGGTATATGAACCTAACAATTGGTATCAGAGCCAAGCTGTTGCATGCATACTCGGTTATTGTTTTTCCGATTTAAAATGTTAACATATAAAACTAAAAATTTGTGATTTATAAGAGTATGTCACGAAATCATGATGCATGTTATATATTCTGGTCCAAAAATTTTTTTAGGTCATTTTTATGATTTATGGTAATTTATTGCTCATTTTAATGATTTTTAGTGAAATTATTACATTTTTATGAGTAAAATGAACTTTTATTCACTAAAATAAGTTAACCTTCACTATTGGCCGTGATTTTTTAGTATGACCTCACATGAATATTTTATGTATTGTATGTAAAATTTCATATTAATTTGATTAATATTTCATGATTTATGATTTTTATGTGATAAAAATGGTATAAATGGAGGTTAAATGACTAAAAATGGTTAAACTTAGTTTCTGACATTGAAATTTTTATATGACCTCACATGCATATTTTAATTATTGTATGTAAAATTTCATATTAATTAGATTAATATTGCATGATTTATGATTTTTATGGGATAAAAATGGATTAAAAGGAGGTAAAATGGTTAAATATAGTTAAACATCGAATCGGGCCATGATATTTTAATATGTTGTCACATACATGATTTATACACTGTATGTAAATTTTGAAATGAAATGGTTTCATTTAGCATGATTTATGAATTTTTTGTGTAAAAATTGCATAAATAGTGACTATTTTAGCATAAATAGCTAAAACGATTTGCATGGCATGAGAAAATTATTTTAGGTTGCATAAATATCCCAATGATCAGATATTAAGTTGTAAAATTAATTGGATTAATTTTTTTTTACTTTAGATGTTTTATTTGATAAAATCGATAAATCGCAACTATATTTTCTCAAAATAAATTCGAAAGTTTTAACCATGATTTTTGACATTATGAGTGTCAAGGATATATTCCAGAATGTTTGAAAATTTAAAATTAAAAATTAAAAATTATTGTAATTTAATTAGGATTTATTTCATAAATGTTATGATTTTAAGGTCAAAATGAGCATAAAATTATATCAAGTTGAATTATTGTCAAAAATTGAGTGATGACTAATTTTTGAGTCCGAAGAGTGTTAGGATAATTAAATTGAGCTTAAATTTGATTTAAGTATTGATTTGTGATTTTAATAAGTTATTATCACGCATTTCCATAAAAACCGGGTTATATAAACGATATAAGTAATAGGGCGATTTGGCACATAATTTTGCATGATATATACATATTATAATGCTGCATATTTCAATTGTTGAATGTCTTTTATTTATATAATTTTGAATTATGTAATTTTACCTTAGTATGGCCTTAGTTTTAATCGATATTACCCGTAATAAAAAGGATTATTGATTTGGTTGTAATTTAATGTGATCTCGTATCACTTTTATTTTACTAGTTTTTCATATTACAAATGTATAATAGGAATAGCTTTGTATTTTTATTATTATTTGTAATTATGGAATTTCTTCAAGACGGTGCCATTCGGAAAGGTGTTCCAACGAAGACAGTGTTCTTGGGAGGCGTGCCACTCGAAGATTCAAGGGACCAAAGGAGTTAGTTTCCGAATATGTAATAGATTATTTGATTTTCTATTTTAGGAAGGCCATACTAGGAATTTATTATTATTGCTTTGCATTTATTTTAATATGTTGCATGTATTGCCAAATCGCCATAACAACACATGCATTTCATATCGAGTCATCGACCGTGTCAATTATAATTATCGTAGTTCACCGCTTTAGTTCACTTAAAACGTGATAGATAATAAATTGACAAGACCTCTCACTAAATAATAATTGAGAATTAGCCTTACCAAATAGTAGAAACCATGAGTCCCAATTTCATAAGGAAGTAGGCTCAGCTCACCGGGGTGCTAAACTTGTTACGTTGGGTAAGTGGGTAATAAAATGTTATTACATCGAAATTTGGATTGAGCTCAATGGAAGTATTCGTGACCGTAGTCGAATGTGTTCCGGGCTAAAGATAAATATTAGAGTAATTTTTATCGACCGAGAGTTCTAGAAGTAGAATCGATTAAAGAGTTAATCCACGAGTTATATTGATAAGGGATGAACCGGCTCACCGTGCCCGAATTGATATGAATTTGGATCTCGGGATCATTTATAATAGTTGGGTAGAGGTCACTATATAAATGCTTAAAACTTGTGTAAAATGTTTACAAGTATTATTAAAATGATAGATGTTTATTCATTCATTCACTTCCTATTTTGTAGTCGAAATCGTTTTCTCAATTGCAATGCCAACTCCAATGACATCCGCAACCACTAGCTCAAACACTCTCACCAATGTTTCATGGCTCCGATCCTTCATGGATTGTTGTAAATTAGAAAAGAATGGGTCCAATTTCGCCGATTGGGATGCTCAACTTCGCTTGGCCGCGGAGGGTGACGGCAAGCTTCGTTACCTTACCGAGGCCTCTCCCGCCACATCTAACGCTAGGTCTAACCCCGCTGCTAGGCAAGCCTATGAGGTTTACCAAAAGGAGTCGGCCGCAATAAAAAATGTGTTGATCTTCTTAATGGAGGCCGAACTCCAAAGAAGTGCTATAAAGATTAGCACCGCTTATGATATCTATACGAAGATTGTGACCATGTTTTCACGAGCTCCAAGGATCATTCAATATGAAGCGACATCCGCATTCTTTGATCTCAACATTAAGGAGGGCCAAAACGTTAGCCCTCATGTGCTCAAGTTGATGGAGCATGTTGAGACTCTAAAAATGCATAAGGTAGAGATTCCCGAGGAACTCGTCATTGACCGAATTCTTCATTCCTTAAGCAAGGTTAAGGCATATGTTCAATTCAGGGTGAATTTTAACATGCAAAACTTGAAAGTTTCCCTTGATAAATTGCACAAAATGCTTGTGCAAGCCGAAAGGGACATGGGGCTAAGTGTTAGCACCAACAAGGATGTGTTCAATGTTAATCATAAGAGCAAAGGGACTTTCCCTACAAGAACAAAGGAAAGGCTTGTGAAGATATCTCCTCTAAGCCCAAGAAGAGTGCCCCGTCCGGGGACAAATGCCACTATTGTAATGGTGTTGGGCATTGGAAAAGAAATTATTCAAAATATCTTGGCGATATTAAAGCTGGAAAGGTTATTCCAGTAGGTAAATAACTATCCCTATCTTTTATGTTTCAATCTCAACTTTGGTAGTTTGATACAAGTTGTGATGATTACCCTTTTTATTGTAAATAGGGCATCCTAGCAAGGACAATGGCAAAGAAAAGCAAGCTTAGAAGATCTTGACGGTAGCTAGATGTAGCCACTCATGGTGCTAGATCTATGGAAGCTTGGCTTTATTTTGCTTTGTCTTTATTTTCATGTTGTATTTTGAGATTTTAGAACTATTTTGATTTCCTCGTTCGACTTGGAAATTTATTTGTATCCTTTAAACAATGGTTGTATTTTGGATATTGGTGACTTGGTTTGCAACCCAAGTCACTTGCTTTATCGTATCGTTTGTTCTAAAAATTATCATCATACACTACTTGCATCGTGAAACATAAAATTATCAACTTAAATTGATCAAATTGACAATTATA
This sequence comes from Silene latifolia, assembly GCF_048544455.1. NCBI lineage: Eukaryota > Viridiplantae > Streptophyta > Magnoliopsida > Caryophyllales > Caryophyllaceae > Silene > Silene latifolia. Next base: position 87,288,793 of record NC_133536.1, read on the forward strand.
ATGATTAGATCATTATATGTCCATAAGCTATGAATTCGATTCTCCTTATGCAATTGTTACTAAAAGTAACAACTTACTTATGTAAGATCAATTATAAAGTTATGTTGAGCTATTGAACTCATATATTAGGGAATTTGTGATACAAACGGACACATTATTCTAAACGGATGGTCAACCAGGAGATACTTAAAATAGAGAGTCTATTTAACAAATGACATGGATCAGACTTGCATATTACATGAATCAAACTGCCATGAAAGAGCTGGTCTTTTATGAGCTAATGCATCGATCTAGAGAAACTTCTTATACTCCACCATATGTATGTTTGTAACTCACAAAGCTATCTCTCAAGAAGATAGATGTATTTTTGAGAGATAGAGTGGGAGTAGATTGGATCGTCACAAACATGTCCTATAGTTAATGTGTTACTTTGTGAAAGTAATGGAACTATAATCTATAAAAATAGAGTGGGAGTATAGCATACATGTCTTGTTGTTAAAATGTTGCTTTTCGAAAGTAATGGTATTATGACCTTGTCCCTACTTTGTTACAAACGAGCCATAGCATTACAAATCCAAAGATTGTTACTCAAGAGTAGATTTACTTTAAGGCGGGGGTCTCTTTAAAGGTAAATAGAGCTTTACAGTACCTAATTGCATAGATTGACATGAAGATGTTGATCAAGATAAATTATGTTAGGAATTGCCGCATTTCATTTTAATGAAAAATAGCAAATGATATTAAAAATTCGCTTTTCTAAAATGGGAATTTAGAGAAGGATGTATATGGAACACAAAACCTTAGATAAAGATCTAAGAATACTAACATATTGTGCATAGCTTTCTTAAGTGATCCCATAATGGTCTTAAGCAAGCAATAAAGGATTATACTTTTCGTTCATGTGATAATTGAGAATGGTATCATTCACATGATTGAAGAATCATGTTTATACATGAAGTTAAATGGGAGCTAGAATTATTTTTTTCCCATGTCTTATATGTTGATAACATATTAGTTATTGAAAGAGTGATTGGGAGACTAGGAAAGGGTGCGATGTGTTCTAGATTTTTGAATATATGTAAGTGATGTGATCATTATTTGCGCACATTTAGTCCCCTAATTGAGTCCATTTTGCATACTATTATAACATTCTATGGCCATTTTATCCGTCAAAACCTTCCTATTTGCTTTTCTATCGCATTTCATATGTTTTGTAGGAAAGAAGACAATAAGGCGGAAATTCCCGTTTTTCGTGCATATTCGGAAGCTATTTGACGATGTTTGATGGACTAGTGTGAAGAGGAAGCACTAACTAAAGACCAATCCCATAAGAATAAAAAGGAAGTGAAGAAATAAGACACTGTCACAGAAGACGAGCGGATTCCCACGAAGATGCCCGTCTTGCAGTGACAACCCGTGCGTCCCAGCAATCAAGACGCCCGGATTCCTCCAGAGAATCCGAGCGGATTCCAATGAAGATGCCCGTGCACTACCTCAACAATCCGCCCGTCTTCCTCCTAAGACGCCCGGATTCTCCTACAGCAACTTTCGTCTTCTTCTTTCTCCATGAAAGATGCCCATCCTTCTAAAAAGACTAGCGATTCCCTGCTCTGAACTAAAAAGTGTAATTACTAGTTTAGCCTTAGTTAACCTAATGAAATCCCTACTATAAATACCCCATTCGTAATAATCAATTGAGGGATCTCTCTCTTAGCTAGAAAAAATCCTTCTTTAGATTAGATTAGGAGTAGATTAGAATAGATTAATCTCAATCTTTCTACAAATCCCACATTAATCTCTCCTTAATTATTGTTCAAGTTTATTATTTCAAGTTCATCATTATTGGGTAATTGAAGATTATTGGGCTTATTGGGAGATTGACAACCTTCCATCAATCATCAAGTTCTTCTATTATTCTTTGCTTTATTGTTTGGATCATCTTAAGTTGGTATAATTCCTTTACTCTTTACTCTTTATTGTTCATTTCTTCATTCCATTATCATGTTTATACTTGTTGTGATGATTGACACCATTAATGACATGTTTCCCATGATAATGAGTGAGTAGTTATTTAGCTAGGATTAATGGGTAATTAGGGGAAACCAACATGGGATTGATTAATGCTTAATCTAATATGTTCACATGATTAAATTGCTTGCTTGTTGTGATGTCAACTTTATGCACATGTTATGTTTGATGAAATGCCAAGCCTATGAATCCTTGCATTTACAACCATCTCTTATCCACTCAACTTGACTTGTAAGATATAAACCAACTCGAGTCTTGTTAGACCATGCATAGAAGTTGAATAGGAGGAAAGTAAGTCGACTTGTAGGTGTTGTACAATCTAATCGATTCGGCTCTGGGACCCAACTCTTTCTATGAACCGTAAGACATAAACCAACTCGGTTCCTCCACAACATTAATTGCTTGCAACTTTGTAAACATGTTTGTATGATCAACACCATGAATCCCCTATAACCCCATGATATCCTAGCACTTTTAGCCATTTGTTTACATCTTTCCTTTTATTGCTTGTTTTACTTTATTGCTTTTATTTGTCTAGAACACAACTACAAACCCAAACACAACTACAAACCCAACCAAATTGTGATACTAGCATAGATTGAGATAGATAGACTTAGATCCCAAAGCACACCGTCCCATGGATCGACCTCGACTTACCGCTAACTAGTAGTTTGTTGAGTATTATAAATGTGTTTGATTGGATGTGACCCGACGACATCACCCACATCAGTAAGAGAATATTGGCATAGAGTTGAGATTCTTATGATGACAAGATCATTCATATCTGTTTAACATCAACAAGGTTGAGTAGGTTATTCATGTTGATGAAAGTGGAATTGCTATGATGGAGTCATAGTCGTTTCTTTGAACCTATTAAGTTGTCGATCACATGAAATCGTTTGCTAATGTTTCCGCCATTAGAACGATCATGTATGCCAACAGACGCACATGCTATGATGTAACATATGCTTAGAGCATAATAAGTCAATAACAAGTTAATTCCAATGATGGGCTTGTGAAAGCCTTAAAGAACATCTTTGAGATTCTTGAGAAGAATTAAGGATTCGTTCATATGTTTGGATGATAAACTAAGTTATGTGTTGAAGAGTTGCACAAACTTTAGTTTCCAAACGGAAAAGGATTTGTTGAAATCCTAGGCTGATTTTATTGACTTAAGAGTAAGAGACTAGAAAAGTGTTTTAATTTCGTACATTGCAAATACTACAAAAGAAATCAAAGTAAATTGTGATAAAATGGTCAACGTAGGGAATGAGAGTAGATTCCTCTACCAAAGACTTTATCACAAGTTATGTGATAACAGTGGGAGCATCTTTCAAGTTAAAGAGCCCAAGTCTGGTAAGAAGACTAGACATATACTTAGATAAATTCATGTTATTAGAAATAACATTGAAAAGAAGGAAATAACAATTAATAAAGTTCGAATACATGGATATATGGTATATCCACTTGCCAAGATTTTCTTGCATTCAACTAGTGTAAAAGATACACTAAAGATTATAAGATATGAAGTAGTAATAGTGTATTGACTATTCATATATGATAATCGCATTTATCGTTTTGAGTTTTATTAAAATCACCCATTACTTTGTTAAATCCAAATGGGTTGTTGAGACAAATTGAACCCCATTAAAGTGAACTGGATTAACATAGTATACGCCCCTGGTTACTTGAAGGAGGTGACGTCTCGAAGTGACTGGAGTGTGATGCGATTAATGGCAAGTTCAAGTGCCATAGAGTCATATGGGATGACTAGTCGATCACATAGGCAGAATGTATGGGACACTCTGTCGGGCAGTGACCGCTTATAGAGTTCTGGTAATTCATAAAGCCTAGTCGTGGCAAGAGCTACTATAGTATTCTTGTGAGTCAATTCTTTTGACTAGAGACTATTCGCCCAAGTTGGCACCAATTTCCGATTGACTTTGATTTATGCTCTACGACTGTCGTAAATGAGGTCAAATGAGTATACTTTGGGTCATGATGAACTGTGGCTATACAAAGGGAATGGTGCGATATGAATTGTCCACCCCCTAGTCAGGGTTATTTGAAATCTCAAGGCCACTCGAGGAGTAGTGAATTGGAAATGTGTGGCCACGATCGGAAAGTATCTATGGTAGATAATTCCGGTCAGACAGTTACACTCCAAGATCGAGGAAACCACTCAAGATATGATCAAATGCAAGTACGACCTGCGAGACACCTTGCATTGAGTGGGAGATTGTAATAGGACAAGAAAATTGGTGACGCACACTTGTCTCGGACAAGTGGGAGATTATTGGAGTATGTGTCCTCAACAATAGTACGATCACATGTTTAAATCTCATATTAAGAATACGTAAGGGATGATTCATTTATATAGTCAACTGATCAACATTAATCAGTAATGATCAGCTAACTAGAGTTAGACATTACTGTCGTTTGACGGTGGTGATCAGTTGATCCCTTAAGGTCACACCTAAAGGACAATTCCCTTAATAGACAAATTCATTAATTGTATGACGATACAAGTTAATCAATTCCATAAAATTGAACAATTCAATTGTGAGAGAGAATATTTATCTCTTATTGTAATTGGATTAAATAAGATTTATTTTAGTAATTGAAATACTTTATTACTAAAATTGATTATTGTTTGTGAAACAATTGAGATAAGAATGAATGGTTAATTATAATTACAATATGTTGGGAATTATAATTATATGACCTATTTTATTTATGTGATCAAGTATCACTAGTCAATTTGTTATATGTAATTCAATTAATGTATATAATGATATTTATTTAATAAATATGCATTAAATTAATTAATAACATGTAACATACTACATGTGACATATTGTGTGACAAATGACAAATTGACAAAATAAAATGGTAGTCCATTTTATGTGAAGTGGACCGAAATGGAAGGAGTTGTGGTGCATTGTGGTTGACTTATTTTATGAGATAAAATAAGATGTAGTCATACCTATTGCATCATAGCCTTACACACCTATTTCTTGTTAAGACCAAAAGTAAAAGCAAGATGCCATCCTTTGGCATTTTCCTCTTGCTCCCACCGGTTTTCCCTCCTCTTTTGTTTATGATAATTGTTCTCTACTTCATTCATTCATATCTTCACATGAAAATTTCACTCTACTCTCCCACTTCTCTCTAAACTTATTTTAGAAATAAGAAATTGTTCATCATAAATTCTAATCACAATATAAGATTACTAGTGTATTAATAAGTATATTATTAGAATTATTTTAAGGGTACTACTATATTAATCTAGTTAATTAATATATTAGTTTAAGGGATTGGTCTTGGGTGCAATCAAAGGAGGATCTCTACATTGGGATTTTGGAGGATCATCCAACACATGATAGCTCAAGAACAAATAAGGAAGGTGACCTTATTTGTGCCCTTAATTTCGAGCCACTCAATAATGTAAGGGGCATTGTTTTTTCCTTATTAATCTCTTATTTTGTTATGCATGCACTAGATCTAAAGAACACATATTAAGAAGTTAATTAGTTCACTATTAGAAGAGTCTAATAATAGGTATATGAACCTAACACATGTGATATCCAAGGAAGGTGTTATGGTGGGCCCTTCAAATACTGAAGCCGTGATGGAATGGAAGAGCCCGAACGATGTTGGTGAGATCCGTAGATTCTTGGGTTTGGCGGGTTATTACCGCCATTTCGTGAAGGATTTCTCTAAGCTTTCTAGGCCTATGATGCAACTTTTGAAGAAGGAGACTAGGTTCTTATGCACCGAAACTTGTGAGGAAGCGTTCCAAGAGTTGAAGAGAAGGTTGACTACCGCTCCCGTTTTGACCTTACCCGAGCATGGAGTAGATTTTATGTGTTTTGTGATGCTTCTAACATGGGTTTAGGTTGTGTTCTTATGCAAAATAAGAGGGTTGGGTAACACCGCCATACACCTAGGTGTCTTACCAAGACCACCTAGTGCATGAGACTGCTATCATCTCGGTTACCCGAGGCATAGTAATCAAAAGTGACCATCGTGAAACGTACTTTAAGTAAATAATTTAAAGTGTTTACATCAAACCAAAACTGCAGAGTACGATACAACTATTCCAAACCAAAATCCATCTATGTAAATAAAATGTCATGACACAACAGCGGAAGACTACTATCAGACTCGTGGTGACTCCTTCCCTAGCTAATCCCTCGCATATCCGAGAGATACCTGCTAAACAACTGCTCACCATCCCCGAATGGATCACCGCAGTTTTGAAAATATTTAAACGGGGTCATGTACTGCATAAAGAATATAAGCTAAAACAACAGACAGTTAAACAAACTCAATATTCCAACACCTTCACATCACCAATCATCTGACTACACACAAAAGTGTGTAGCCCTACATGAATATACATCACAAAAGATATTCCACACCACTAGTGAGGGACCGCAGCCATTCCCACCTAAGCCCTGCTCATCTCCATCGAGCGAATAACCCATGTTCCTTAATGTGCACATCCCCTTGTGACGGAAACCACGAGGGGCGAATCAAGGCCGTGAAGCCACTCCCGCAAATGACTCCACTCAGCCGAGGGCGCACCTCACGAACCACAGCCAATATACAACAACCAATTACAACATCAATGTAAAACAATGCCAATACCAATTACGATATAATCACATTCCAATAAACCAACATCCATCTTAGAATCATTTACACAATAACTGAGTAGGGAAATCCTACCTGGAATGAAATCACCAATCAACAAATCAAAAGCAGCGGATCAAAAGCGTTCCTCTACCAAATAACCTATTGTAATCACATAATCATATAATTACAATCTAGCATCAACAATACTCCCAACAATCCCCAATTCACCCAATTAGGGTTTAAACAAAACTAATGAATTGACATAAAAACGGAACAAGGACCTTACCCACAATACGACGATCTCAGCATTATAAAGAACTCCGAAATCCGACGACTCTAGCCCCTGGATTAGATAGCAATGCGAGAAGCGAATAGTACGTTGCTTTCTTTCTTTGTGAAAAATTTTCGGATATAGGCAAAAAGTAAAAAGAAATGACGGAAATACTTTATATAACCTTTTCGCGCGTTGCTATCAAACGCGGCCAAAACACGTATAACCCGACTTACACGATCGAGTAACTGAGGTACTCGATCGAGTACCGCCTGCTCGATCGAGTTGCCCTCACTCGATCGAGTCAGAACACGCTCCAGAATGCCAAACTAACTTACTCGACAGACTAAGCCCTACTCAATAGTTTACCCAACAGCTTACTTTATATATAGATAATATAGCTGTCCCTTACTCGATCGAGTAGCCCTGGTGATTTGGGATTGATTAATGAGTGTGCGTCATCTTTTCTTGTCCTATTCTAATCACAAGTGTGCGTCACCAATTTTCTTGTCCTATTACAATCTCCCACTCAATGCAAGGTGTCTCGCAGGTCGTACTTGCATTTGATCATATCTTGAGTGGTTTCCTCGATCTTGGAGTGTAACTGTCTGACCGGAATTATCTACCATAGATACTTTCCGATCGTGGCCACACATTTCCAATTCACTACTCCTCGAGTGGCCTTGAGATTTCAAATAACCCTGACTAGGGGGTGGACAATTCATATCGCACCATTCCCTTTGTATAGCCACAGTTCATCATGACCCAAAGTATACTCATTTGACCTCATTTACGACAGTCGTAGAGCATAAATCAAAGTCAATCGGAAATTGGTGCCAACTTGGGCGAATAGTCTCTAGTCAAAAGAATTGACTCACAAGAATACTATAGTAGCTCTTGCCACGACTAGGCTTTATGAATTACCAGAACTCTATAAGCGGTCACTGCCCGACAGAGTGTCCCATACATTCTGCCTATGTGATCGACTAGTCATCCCATATGACTCTATGGCACTTGAACTTGCCATTAATCGCATCACACTCCAGTCACTTCGAGACGTCACCTCCTTCAAGTAACCAGGGGCGTATACTATGTTAATCCAGTTCACTTTAATGGGGTTCAATTTGTCTCAACAACCCATTTGGATTTAACAAAGTAATGGGTGATTTTAATAAAACTCAAACGATAAATGCGATTATCATATATGAATAGTCAATACACTATTACTACTTCATATCTTATAATCTTTAGTGTATCTTTTACACTAGTTGAATGCAAGAAAATCTTGGCAAGTGGATATACCATATATCCATGTATTCGAACTTTATTAATTGTTATTTCCTTCTTTTCAATGTTATTTCTAATAACATGAATTTATCTAAGTATATGTCTAGTCTTCTTACCAGACTTGGGCTCTTTAACTTGAAAGATGCTCCCACTGTTATCACATAACTTGTGATAAAGTCTTTGGTAGAGGAATCTACTCTCATTCCCTACGTTGACCATTTTATCACAATTTACTTTGATTTCTTTTGTAGTATTTGCAATGTACGAAATTAAAACACTTTTCTAGTCTCTTACTCTTAAGTCAATAAAATCAGCCTAGGATTTCAACAAATCCTTTTCCGTTTGGAAACTAAAGTTTGTGCAACTCTTCAACACATAACTTAGTTTATCATCCAAACATATGAACGAATCCTTAATTCTTCTCAAGAATCTCAAAGATGTTCTTTAAGGCTTTCACAAGCCCATCATTGGAATTAACTTGTTATTGACTTATTATGCTCTAAGCATATGTTACATCATAGCATGTGCGTCTGTTGGCATACATGATCGTTCTAATGGCGGAAACATTAGCAAACGATTTCATGTGATCGACAACTTAATAGGTTCAGTGAACGACTATGACTCCATAATAGCAATTCCACTTTCATCAACATGAATAACCTACTCAACCTTGTTGATGTTAAACAGATATGAATGATCTTGTCATCATAAGAATCTCAACTCTATGCCAATATTCTCTTCTTGATGTGGGTGATGTCGTCGGGTCACATCCAATCAAACACATTTATAATACTCAACAAACTACTAGTTAGCGGTAAGTCGAGGTCGATCCATGGGACGGTGTGCTTTGGGATCTAAGTCTATCTATCTCAATCTATGCTAGTATCATAATTTGGTTGGGTTTGTAGTTGTGTTTGGGTTTGTAGTTGTGTTCTAGACAAATAAAAGCAATAAAGTAAAACAAGCAATAAAAGGAAAGATGTAAACAAATGGCTAAAAGTGCTAGGATATCATGGGGTTATAGGGGATTCATGGTGTTGATCATACAAACATGTTTACAAAGTTGCAAGCAATTAATGTTGTGGAGGAACCGAGTTGGTTTATGTCTTACGGTTCATAGAAAGAGTTGGGTCCCAGAGCCGAATCGATTAGATTGTACAACACCTACAAGTCGACTTACTTTCCTCCTATTCAACTTCTATGCATGGTCTAACAAGACTCGAGTTGGTTTATATCTTACAAGTCAAGTTGAGTGGATAAGAGATGGTTGTAAATGCAAGGATTCATAGGCTTGGCATTTCATCAAACATAACATGTGCATAAAGTTGACATCACAACAAGCAAGCAATTTAATCATGTGAACATATTAGATTAAGCATTAATCAATCCCATGTTGGTTTCCCCTAATTACCCATTAATCCTAGCTAAATAACTACTCACTCATTATCATGGGAAACATGTCATTAATGGTGTCAATCATCACAACAAGTATAAACATGATAATGGAATGAAGAAATGAACAATAAAAGAGTAAAGAGTAAAGGAATTATACCAACTTAAGATGATCCAAACAATAAAGCAAAGAATAATAGAAGAACTTGATGATTGATGGAAGGTTGTCAATCTCCCAATAAGCCCAATAATCTTCAATTACCCAATAATGATGAACTTGAAATAATAAACTTGAACAATAATTAAGGAGAGATTAATGTGGGATTTGTAGAAAGATTGAGATTAATCTATTCTAATCTACTCCTAATCTAATCTAAAGAAGGATTTTTCTAGCTAAGAGAGAGATCCCTCAATTGATTATTACGAATGGGGTATTTATAGTAGGGATTTCATTAGGTTAACTAAGGCTAAACTAGTAATTACACTTTTTAGTTCGGAGCGGGGGAATCGCTAGTCTTTTTACAAGGATGGGCATCTTTCATGGAGAAAGAAGAAGACGAAAGTTCTTTGTAGGAGAATCCGGGCGTCTTAGGAGGAAGACGGGCGGATTGTTGAGGTAGTGCACGGGCATCTTCATTGGAATCCGCTCGGATTCTCTGGAGGAATCCGGGCGTCTTGATTCTTTGGGGACTTGACGGGTTGTCACTGCAAGACGGGCATCTTCGTGGGAATCCGCTCGTCTTCTGTGACAGTGTCTTATTTCTTCACTTCCTTTTTATTCTTATGGGATTGGTCTTTAGTTAGTGCTTCCTCTTCACACTAGTCCATCAAACATCGTCAAATAGCTTCCGAATATGCACGAAAAACGGGAATTTCCGCCTTATTGTCTTCTTTCCTACAAAACATATGAAATGCGATAGAAAAGCAAATAGGAAGGTTTTGACGGATAAAATGGCCATAGAATGTTATAATAGTATGCAAAATGGACTCAATTAGGGGACTAAATGTGCGCAAATAATGATCACATCACTTACATATATTCAAAAATCTAGAACACATCGCACCCTTTCCTAGTCTCCCAATCACTCTTTCAATAACTAATATGTTATCAACATATAAGACATGGGAAAAAATAATTCTAGCTCCCATTTAACTTCATGTATAAACATGATTCTTCAATCATGTGAATGATACCATTCTCAATTATCACATGAACGAAAAGTATAATCCTTTATTGCTTGCTTAAGACCATTATGGGATCACTTAAGAAAGCTATGCACAATATGTTAGTATTCTTAGATCTTTATCTAAGGTTTTGTGTTCCATATACATCCTTCTCTAAATTCCCATTTTAGAAAAGCGAATTTTTAATATCATTTGCTATTTTTCATTAAAATGAAATGCGGCAATTCCTAACATAATTTATCTTGATCAACATCTTCATGTCAATCTATGCAATTAGGTAGTTTGTAAAGCTCTATTTACCTTTAAAGAGACCCTCGCCTTAAAGTAAATCTACTCTTGAGTAACAATCTTTGGATTTGTAATGCTATGGCTCGTTTGTAACAAAGTAGGGACAAGGTCATAATACCATTACTTTCGAAAAGCAACATTTTAACAACAAGACATGTATGCTATACTCCCACTCTATTTTTATAGATTATAGTTCCATTACTTTCACAAAGTAACACATTAACTATAGGACATGTTTGTGACGATCCAATCTACTCCCACTCTATCTCTCAAAAATACATCTATCTTCTTGAGAGATAGCTTTGTGAGTTACAAACATACATATGGTGGAGTATAAGAAGTTTCTCTAGACTGATGCATTAGCTCATAAAAGACCAGCTCTTTCATGGCAGTTTGATTCATGTAATATGCAAGTCTGATCCATGTCATTTGTTAAATAGACTCTCTATTTTAAGTATCTCCTGGTTGACCATCCGTTTAGAATAATGTGTCCGTTTGTATCACAAATTCCCTAATATATGAGTTCAATAGCTTAACATAACTTTATAATTGATCTTACATAAGTAAGTTGTTACTTTTAGTAACAATTGCATAAGGAGAATCGAATTCATAGCTTATGGACATATAATGATCTAATCATTATAATTGTCAATTTGATCAATTTAAGTTGATAATTTTATGTTTCACGATGCAAGTAGTGTATGATGATAATTTTTAGAACAAACGATACGATAAAGCAAGTGACTTGGGTTGCAAACCAAGTCACCAATATCCAAAATACAACCATTGTTTAAAGGATACAAATAAATTTCCAAGTCGAACGAGGAAATCAAAATAGTTCTAAAATCTCAAAATACAACATGAAAATAAAGACAAAGCAAAATAAAGCCAAGCTTCCATAGATCTAGCACCATGAGTGGCTACATCTAGCTACCGTCAAGATCTTCTAAGCTTGCTTTTCTTTGCCATTGTCCTTGCTAGGATGCCCTATTTACAATAAAAAGGGTAATCATCACAACTTGTATCAAACTACCAAAGTTGAGATTGAAACATAAAAGATAGGGATAGTTATTTACCTTTTGGAATAACCTTTCCAGCTTTAATATCGCCAAGATATTTTGAATAATTTCTTTTCCAATGCCCAACACCATTACAATAGTGGCATTTGTCCCCGGACGGGCACCCTTCTTGGGCTTAGAGGAGATATCTTCACAAGCCTTTCCTTTGTTCTTGTAGGGAAAGTCCCTTTGCTCTTATGATTAACATTGAACACATCCTTCTTTGGTGCTAACACTTAGCCCCATGTCCTTTCGGCTTGCACAAGCATTTTGTGCAATTTATCAAGGGAAACTTTCAAGTTTTGCATGTTAAAATTCACCCTGAATTGAACATATGCCTTAACCTTGCTTAAGGAATGAAGAATTCGGTCAATGACGAGTTCCTCGGGAATCTCTACCTTATGCATTTTTAGAGTCTCAACATGCTCCATCAACTTGAGCACATGAGGGCTAACGTTTTGGCCCTCCTTAATGTTGAGATCAAAGAATGCGGATGTCGCTTCATATTGAATGATCCTTGGAGCTCGTGAAAACATGGTCACAATCTTCGTATAGATATCATAAGCGGTGCTAATCTTTATAGCACTTCTTTGGAGTTCGGCCTCCATTAAGAAGATCAACACATTTTTTATTGCGGCCGACTCCTTTTGGTAAACCTCATAGGCTTGCCTAGCAGCGGGGTTAGACCTAGCGTTAGATGTGGCGGGAGAGGCCTCGGTAAGGTAACGAAGCTTGCCGTCACCCTCATGACCAAGCGAAGTTGAGCATCCCAATCGGCGAAATTGGACCCATTCTTTTCTAATTTACAACAATCCATGAAGGATCGGAGCCATGAAACATTGGTGAGAGTGTTTGAGCTAGTGGTTGCGGATGTCATTGGAGTTGGCATTGCAATTGAGAAAACGATTTCGACTACAAAATAGGAAGTGAATGAATGAATAAACATCTATCATTTTAATAATACTTGTAAACATTTTACACAAGTTTTAAGCATTTATATAGTGACCTCTACCCAACTATTATAAATGATCCCGAGATCCAAATTCATATCAATTCGGGCACGGTGAGCGGATTCATCCCTTATCAATATAACTCGTGGATTAACTCTTTAATCGATTCTACTTCTAGAACTCTCGGTCGATAAAAATTACTCTAATATTTATCTTTAGCCCGGAACACATTCGACTACGGTCACGAATACTTCCATTGAGCTCAATCCAAATTTCGATGTAATAACATTTTATTACCCACTTACCCAACGTAACAAGTTTAGCACCCGGTGAGCTGAGCCTACTTCCTTATGAAATTGGGACTCATGGTTTCTACTATTTGGTAAGGCTAATTCTCAATTATTATTTAGTGAGAGGTCTTGTCAATTTATTATCTATCACGTTTTAAGTGAACTAAAGCGGTGAACTACGATAATTATAATTGACACGTCGATGACTCGATATGAAATGCATGTGTTGTTATGGCGATTTGGCAATACATGCAACATATTAAAATAAATGCAAAGCAATAATAATAAATTCCTAGTATGGCCTTCCTAAAATAGAAAATCAAATAATCTATTACATATTCGGAAACTAACTCCTTTGGTCCCTTGAATCTTCGAGTGGCACGCCTCCCAAGAACACCGTCTTCGTTGGAACACCTTTAGAATGGCACCGTCTTGAAGAAATTCCATAATTACAAATAATAATAAAAATACAAAGCTATTCCTATTATACATTTGTAATATGAAAAACTAGTAAAATAAAAGTGATACGAGATCACATTAAATTACAACCAAATCAATAATCCTTTTTATTACGGGTAATATCGATTAAAACTAAGGCCATACTAAGGTAAAATTACATAATTCAAAATTATATAAATAAAAGACATTCAACAATTGAAATATGCAGCATTATAATATGTATATATCATGCAAAATTATGTGCCAAATCGCCCTATTACTTATATCGTTTATATAACTTAGGTTTTATGGAAATGCGTGATAATAACTTATTAAAATCACAAATCAATACTTAAATCAAATTTAAGCTCAATTTAATTATCCTAACACTCTTCGGACTCAAAAATTAGTCATCACTCAATTTTTGACAATAATTCAACTTGATATAATTTTATGCTCATTTTGACCTTAAAATCATAACATTTATGAAATAAATCCTAATTAAATTACAATAATTTTTAATTTTTAATTTTAAATTTTCAAACATTCTGGAATATATCCTTGACACTCATAATGTCAAAAATCATGGTTAAAACTTTCGAATTTATTTTGAGAAAATATAGTTGCGATTTATCGATTTTATCAAATAAAACATCTAAAGTAAAAAAAAATTAATCCAATTAATTTTACAACTTTATATCTGATCATTGGGATATTTATGCAACCTAAAATAATTTTCTCATGCCATGCAAATCGTTTTAGCTATTTATGCTAAAATAGTCACTATTTATGCAATTTTTACACAAAAAATTCATAAATCATGCTAAATGAAACCATTTCATTTCAAAATTTACATACAGTGTATAAATCATGTATGTGACAACATATTAAAATATCATGGCCCGATTCGATGTTTAACTATATTTAACCATTTTACCTCCTTTTAATCCATTTTTATCCCATAAAAATCATAAATCATGCAATATTAATCTAATTAATATGAAATTTTACATACAATAATTAAAATATGCATGTGAGGTCATATAAAAATTTCAATGTCAGAAACTAAGTTTAACCATTTTTAGTCATTTAACCTCCATTTATACCATTTTTATCACATAAAAATCATAAATCATGAAATATTAATCAAATTAATATGAAATTTTACATACAATACATAAAATATTCATGTGAGGTCATACTAAAAAATCACGGCCAATAGTGAAGGTTAACTTATTTTAGTGAATAAAAGTTCATTTTACTCATAAAAATGTAATAATTTCACTAAAAATCATTAAAATGAGCAATAAATTACCATAAATCATAAAAATGACCTAAAAAAATTTTTGGACCAGAATATATAACATGCATCATGATTTCGTGACATACTCTTATAAATCACAAATTTTTAGTTTTATATGTTAACATTTTAAATCGGAAAAACAATAACAAGTATGCATGCAATGACTTGGCTCGATACCAATTGTTAGGTTCATATACCTATTATTAGACTCTTCTAATAGTGAACTAATTAACTTCTTAATATGTGTTCTTTAGATCTAGTGCATGCATAACAAAATAAGAGATTAATAAGGAAAAAACAATGTCCCTTACATTGTTGAGTGGCTCGAAAATAAGGGCACAAATAAGGTCACCTTCCTTATTTGTTCTTGTGCTATAATGTATTGGATGATCCTCCAAAATCTCAATGTAGAGATCCTCCTTTGATTGCACCCAAGACTAATCCCTTAAACTAATATATTAATTAACTAGGTTAATATAGTAGTACCCTTAAAATAATTCTAATAATATACTTATTACTACACTAGTAAACTTATATTGTGATTAGAATTTAAATGAACAATTTCATATTTCTAAAATAAGTTTAGAGAGAAGTGGGAGAGTAGAGTGAAATTTTCATGTGAAGATATGAATGAATGAAGTAGAGAACAATTATCTTAAACAAAAGAGGAGGGAAAACCGGTGGGAGCAAGGGGAAAATGCCAAAGGATGGCATCTTGCTTTTACTTTTGGTCTTCACAAGAAATAGGTGTGTAAGGCTATGATGCAATAGGTATGATTACATCTTATTTTATCTCATAAAATAAATCAACCATAATGTACCACAACTCCCTCCATTTCGGTCCACTTCATATAAAATGGACTACCATTTTATTTTGTCAATTTGTCATTTGTCACACAATATGTCACATGTAATATGTTACATGTTATTAAATAATTTAATGCATATTTATCAAATAAATATCATTATATACATTAATTAAATTACATATAACAAATTGACTAGTGATACTTGCTCACATAAATAAAATGGGTCATATAATTATAATTCACAACATATTGTAATTATAATTAACCATTCATTCTTATCTCAATTGTTTCACAAACAATAATCAATTTTAGTAATAAAGTATTTCAATTACTAAAAGAAATCTTATTTAATCCAATTATAATAAGATATAAATATTCTCTCTCACAATTGAATTGTTCAATTTTAAGGAATTGATTAACTTGTATCGTCATACAATTAATCAATTTGTCTATTAAGGGAATTGTCCTTTAGGTGTGACCTTAACGGATCAACTGATCACCACCGTCAAACGACAGTAATGTCTAACTCTAGTTAGCTGATCATTACTGATTAATGTTGATCAGTTGACTATATAAATGAATCATCCCTTACGTATTCTTAATATGAGATTTAAACATGTGATCGCACTATTGTTGAGGACACATAGTCCAACAACACGACCAAGGAAAGACACCTTAGACAGCCAAAATTCACACTTGGGGAATTTGGCAAACCACTTTTGACGACGTAGAATCTCCAAGATAGTACGAAGATGATCGGCATGATCCTCTTCGGACTTAGAAAAGATGAGAATATCATCAATGAAAACTACAACACACTTGTCGAATAACTCACTAAAAGTTCGGTTCATTTGGTCCATGAAGATAGCGTGAATATTGGTTAAACCAAAAGACATCACCCTAAACTCGAAATGTCCATATCTCGTGTTAAAGGCGGTCTTAGGGATGTCGGACTCACGGATGGGAATTTGATGATAACCGGATCTCAAATCAATCTTGGAAAAAGTAGAAGCACCTTTGAGTTGATCAAACAAATTTTCAATCCTTGGTAGAGGGTACTTATTCTTGATAGTAACATGGTTCAGCTCACGATAGTCGATACAAAGTCTCATGGATGCATCTTTCTTCTTCACAAAGAGAACGGGAGCACCCCAAGGTGAGGCACTAAGTTGAATAAATCCTTTCTCAATCATCTCATTAAGTTGCTTCCTCAAATCCTTTAGTTGATCAGTTGATCCGTTAAGGTCACACCTAAAGGACAATTCCCTTAATAGACAAATTGATTAATTGTATGACGATACAAGTTAATCAATTCCTTAAAATTGAACAATTCAATTGTGAGAGAGAATATTTATATCTTATTATAATTGGATTAAATAAGATTTCTTTTAGTAATTGAAATACTTTATTACTAAAATTGATTATTGTTTGTGAAACAATTGAGATAAGAATGAATGGTTAATTATAATTACAATATGTTGTGAATTATAATTATATGACCCATTTTATTTATGTGAGCAAGTATCACTAGTCAATTTGTTATATGTAATTTAATTAATGTATATAATGATATTTATTTGATAAATATGCATTAAATTATTTAATAACATGTAACATATTACATGTGACATATTGTGTGACAAATGACAAATTGACAAAATAAAATGGTAGTCCATTTTATATGAAGTGGACCGAAATGGAGGGAGTTGTGGTACATTATGGTTGATTTATTTTATGAGATAAAATAAGATGTAATCATACCTATTGCATCATAGCCTTACACACCTATTTCTTGTGAAGACCAAAAGTAAAAGCAAGATGCCATCCTTTGGCATTTTCCCCCTTGCCCACCCGGTTTTCCCTCCTCTTTTGTTTAAGATAATTGTTCTCTACTTCATTCATTCATATCTTCACATGAAAATTTCACTCTACTCTCCCACTTCTCTCTAAACTTATTTTAGAAATATGAAATTGTTCATTTAAATTCTAATCACAATATAAGTTTACTAGTGTAGTAATAAGTATATTATTAGAATTATTTTAAGGGTACTACTATATTAACCTAGTTAATTAATATATTAGTTTAAGGGATTAGTCTTGGGTGCAATCAAAGGAGGATCTCTACATTGAGATTTTGGAGGATCATCCAATACATTATAGCACAAGAACAAATAAGGAAGGTGACCTTATTTGTGCCCTTATTTTCGAGCCACTCAACAATGTAAGGGACATTTTTTTTCCTTATTAATCTCTTATTTTGTTATGCATGCACTAGATCTAAAGAACACATATTAAGAAGTTAATTAGTTCACTATTAGAAGAGTCTAATAATAGGTATATGAACCTAACAATTGGTATCGAGCCAAGTCAATTTTGCATGCATGCATACTCGGTTATTGTTTTTCCGATTTAAAATGTTAACATATAAAACTAAAAATTTGTGATTTATAAGAGTATGTCACGAAATCATGATGCATGTTATATATTCTGGTCCAAAAATTTTTTTAGGTCATTTTTATGATTTATGGTAATTTATTGCTCATTTTAATGATTTTTAGTGAAATTATTACATTTTTATGAGTAAAATGAACTTTTATTCACTAAAATAAGTTAACCTTCACTATTGGCCGTGATTTTTTAGTATGACCTCACATGAATATTTTATGTATTGTATGTAAAATTTCATATTAATTTGATTAATATTTCATGATTTATGATTTTTATGTGATAAAAATGGTATAAATGGAGGTTAAATGACTAAAAATGGTTAAACTTAGTTTCTGACATTGAAATTTTTATATGACCTCACATGCATATTTTAATTATTGTATGTAAAATTTCATATTAATTAGATTAATATTGCATGATTTATGATTTTTATGGGATAAAAATGGATTAAAAGGAGGTAAAATGGTTAAATATAGTTAAACATCGAATCGGGCCATGATATTTTAATATGTTGTCACATACATGATTTATACACTGTATGTAAATTTTGAAATGAAATGGTTTCATTTAGCATGATTTATGAATTTTTTGTGTAAAAATTGCATAAATAGTGACTATTTTAGCATAAATAGCTAAAACGATTTGCATGGCATGAGAAAATTATTTTAGGTTGCATAAATATCCCAATGATCAGATATAAAGTTGTAAAATTAATTGGATTAATTTTTTTTTACTTTAGATGTTTTATTTGATAAAATCGATAAATCGCAACTATATTTTCTCAAAATAAATTCGAAAGTTTTAACCATGATTTTTGACATTATGAGTGTCAAGGATATATTCCAGAATGTTTGAAAATTTAAAATTAAAAATTAAAAATTATTGTAATTTAATTAGGATTTATTTCATAAATGTTATGATTTTAAGGTCAAAATGAGCATAAAATTATATCAAGTTGAATTATTGTCAAAAATTGAGTGATGACTAATTTTTGAGTCCGAAGAGTGTTAGGATAATTAAATTGAGCTTAAATTTGATTTAAGTATTGATTTGTGATTTTAATAAGTTATTATCACGCATTTCCATAAAACCGGGTTATATAAACGATATAAGTAATAGGGCGATTTGGCACATAATTTTGCATGATATATACATATTATAATGCTGCATATTTCAATTGTTGAATGTCTTTTATTTATATAATTTTGAATTATGTAATTTTACCTTAGTATGGCCTTAGTTTTAATCGATATTACCCGTAATAAAAAGGATTATTGATTTGGTTGTAATTTAATGTGATCTCGTATCACTTTTATTTTACTAGTTTTTCATATTACAAATGTATAATAGGAATAGCTTTGTATTTTTATTATTATTTGTAATTATGGAATTTCTTCAAGACGGTGCCATTCGGAAAGGTGTTCCAACGAAGACGGTGTTCTTGGGAGGCGTGCCACTCGAAGATTCAAGGGACCAAAGGAGTTAGTTTCCGAATATGTAATAGATTATTTGATTTTCTATTTTAGGAAGGCCATACTAGGAATTTATTATTATTGCTTTGCATTTATTTTAATATGTTGCATGTATTGCCAAATCGCCATAACAACACATGCATTTCATATCGAGTCATCGACCGTGTCAATTATAATTATCGTAGTTCACCGCTTTAGTTCACTTAAAACGTGATAGATAATAAATTGACAAGACCTCTCACTAAATAATAATTGAGAATTAGCCTTACCAAATAGTAGAAACCATGAGTCCCAATTTCATAAGGAAGTAGGCTCAGCTCACCGGGTGCTAAACTTGTTACGTTGGGTAAGTGGGTAATAAAATGTTATTACATCGAAATTTGGATTGAGCTCAATGGAAGTATTCGTGACCGTAGTCGAATGTGTTCCGGGCTAAAGATAAATATTAGAGTAATTTTTATCGACCGAGAGTTCTAGAAGTAGAATCGATTAAAGAGTTAATCCACGAGTTATATTGATAAGGGATGAACCGGCTCACCGTGCCCGAATTGATATGAATTTGGATCTCGGGATCATTTATAATAGTTGGGTAGAGGTCACTATATAAATGCTTAAAACTTGTGTAAAATGTTTACAAGTATTATTAAAATGATAGATGTTTATTCATTCATTCACTTCCTATTTTGTAGTCGAAATCGTTTTCTCAATTGCAATGCCAACTCCAATGACATCCGCAACCACTAGCTCAAACACTCTCACCAATGTTTCATGGCTCCGATCCTTCATGGATTGTTGTAAATTAGAAAAGAATGGGTCCAATTTCGCCGATTGGGATGCTCAACTTCGCTTGGCCGCGGAGGGTGACGGCAAGCTTCGTTACCTTACCGAGGCCTCTCCCGCCACATCTAACGCTAGGTCTAACCCCGCTGCTAGGCAAGCCTATGAGGTTTACCAAAAGGAGTCGGCCGCAATAAAAAATGTGTTGATCTTCTTAATGGAGGCCGAACTCCAAAGAAGTGCTATAAAGATTAGCACCGCTTATGATATCTATACGAAGATTGTGACCATGTTTTCACGAGCTCCAAGGATCATTCAATATGAAGCGACATCCGCATTCTTTGATCTCAACATTAAGGAGGGCCAAAACGTTAGCCCTCATGTGCTCAAGTTGATGGAGCATGTTGAGACTCTAAAAATGCATAAGGTAGAGATTCCCGAGGAACTCGTCATTGACCGAATTCTTCATTCCTTAAGCAAGGTTAAGGCATATGTTCAATTCAGGGTGAATTTTAACATGCAAAACTTGAAAGTTTCCCTTGATAAATTGCACAAAATGCTTGTGCAAGCCGAAAGGGACATGGGGCTAAGTGTTAGCACCAGCAAGGATGTGTTCAATGTTAATCATAAGAGCAAAGGGACTTTCCCTACAAGAACAAAGGAAAGGCTTGTGAAGATATCTCCTCTAAGCCCAAGAAGAGTGCCCCGTCCGGGGACAAATGCCACTATTGTAATGGTGTTGGGCATTGGAAAAGAAATTATTCAAAATATCTTGGCGATATTAAAGCTGGAAAGGTTATTCCAGTAGGTAAATAACTATCCCTATCTTTTATGTTTCAATCTCAACTTTGGTAGTTTGATACAAGTTGTGATGATTACCCTTTTTATTGTAAATAGGGCATCCTAGCAAGGACAATGGCAAAGAAAAGCAAGCTTAGAAGATCTTGACGGTAGCTAGATGTAGCCACTCATGGTGCTAGATCTATGGAAGCTTGGCTTTATTTTGCTTTGTCTTTATTTTCATGTTGTATTTTGAGATTTTAGAACTATTTTGATTTCCTCGTTCGACTTGGAAATTTATTTGTATCCTTTAAACAATGGTTGTATTTTGGATATTGGTGACTTGGTTTGCAACCCAAGTCACTTGCTTTATCGTATCGTTTGTTCTAAAAATTATCATCATACACTACTTGCATCGTGAAACATAAAATTATCAACTTAAATTGATCAAATTGACAATTATAATGATTAGATCATTATATGTCCATAAGCTATGAATTCGATTCTCCTTATGCAATTGTTACTAAAAGTAACAACTTACTTATGTAAGATCAATTATAAAGTTATGTTGAGCTATTGAACTCATATATTAGGGAATTTGTGATACAAACGGACACATTATTCTAAACGGATGGTCAACCAGGAGATACTTAAAATAGAGAGTCTATTTAACAAATGACATGGATCAGACTTGCATATTACATGAATCAAACTGCCATGAAAGAGCTGGTCTTTTATGAGCTAATGCATCAGTCTAGAGAAACTTCTTATACTCCACCATATGTATGTTTGTAACTCACAAAGCTATCTCTCAAGAAGATAGATGTATTTTTGAGAGATAGAGTGGGAGTAGATTGGATCGTCACAAACATGTCCTATAGTTAATGTGTTACTTTGTGAAAGTAATGGAACTATAATCTATAAAAATAGAGTGGGAGTATAGCATACATGTCTTGTTGTTAAAATGTTGCTTTTCGAAAGTAATGGTATTATGACCTTGTCCCTACTTTGTTACAAACGAGCCATAGCATTACAAATCCAAAGATTGTTACTCAAGAGTAGATTTACTTTAAGGCGAGGGTCTCTTTAAAGGTAAATAGAGCTTTACAGTACCTAATTGCATAGATTGACATGAAGATGTTGATCAAGATAAATTATGTTAGGAATTGCCGCATTTCATTTTAATGAAAAATAGCAAATGATATTAAAAATTCGCTTTTCTAAAATGGGAATTTAGAGAAGGATGTATATGGAACACAAAACCTTAGATAAAGATCTAAGAATACTAACATATTGTGCATAGCTTTCTTAAGTGATCCCATAATGGTCTTAAGCAAGCAATAAAGGATTATACTTTTCGTTCATGTGATAATTGAGAATGGTATCATTCACATGATTGAAGAATCATGTTTATACATGAAGTTAAATGGGAGCTAGAATTATTTTTTTCCCATGTCTTATATGTTGATAACATATTAGTTATTGAAAGAGTGATTGGGAGACTAGGAAAGGGTGCGATGTGTTCTAGATTTTTGAATATATGTAAGTGATGTGATCATTATTTGCGCACATTTAGTCCCCTAATTGAGTCCATTTTGCATACTATTATAACATTCTATGGCCATTTTATCCGTCAAAACCTTCCTATTTGCTTTTCTATCGCATTTCATATGTTTTGTAGGAAAGAAGACAATAAGGCGGAAATTCCCGTTTTTCGTGCATATTCGGAAGCTATTTGACGATGTTTGATGGACTAGTGTGAAGAGGAAGCACTAACTAAAGACCAATCCCATAAGAATAAAAAGGAAGTGAAGAAATAAGACACTGTCACAGAAGACGAGCGGATTCCCACGAAGATGCCCGTCTTGCAGTGACAACCCGTGCGTCCCAGCAATCAAGACGCCCGGATTCCTCCAGAGAATCCGAGCGGATTCCAATGAAGATGCCCGTGCACTACCTCAACAATCCGCCCGTCTTCCTCCTAAGACGCCCGGATTCTCCTACAGCAACTTTCGTCTTCTTCTTTCTCCATGAAAGATGCCCATCCTTCTAAAAAGACTAGCGATTCCCTGCTCTGAACTAAAAAGTGTAATTACTAGTTTAGCCTTAGTTAACCTAATGAAATCCCTACTATAAATACCCCATTCGTAATAATCAATTGAGGGATCTCTCTCTTAGCTAGAAAAAATCCTTCTTTAGATTAGATTAGGAGTAGATTAGAATAGATTAATCTCAATCTTTCTACAAATCCCACATTAATCTCTCCTTAATTATTGTTCAAGTTTATTATTTCAAGTTCATCATTATTGGGTAATTGAAGATTATTGGGCTTATTGGGAGATTGACAACCTTCCATCAATCATCAAGTTCTTCTATTATTCTTTGCTTTATTGTTTGGATCATCTTAAGTTGGTATAATTCCTTTACTCTTTACTCTTTATTGTTCATTTCTTCATTCCATTATCATGTTTATACTTGTTGTGATGATTGACACCATTAATGACATGTTTCCCATGATAATGAGTGAGTAGTTATTTAGCTAGGATTAATGGGTAATTAGGGGAAACCAACATGGGATTGATTAATGCTTAATCTAATATGTTCACATGATTAAATTGCTTGCTTGTTGTGATGTCAACTTTATGCACATGTTATGTTTGATGAAATGCCAAGCCTATGAATCCTTGCATTTACAACCATCTCTTATCCACTCAACTTGACTTGTAAGATATAAACCAACTCGAGTCTTGTTAGACCATGCATAGAAGTTGAATAGGAGGAAAGTAAGTCGACTTGTAGGTGTTGTACAATCTAATCGATTCGGCTCTGGGACCCAACTCTTTCTATGAACCGTAAGACATAAACCAACTCGGTTCCTCCACAACATTAATTGCTTGCAACTTTGTAAACATGTTTGTATGATCAACACCATGAATCCCCTATAACCCCATGATATCCTAGCACTTTTAGCCATTTGTTTACATCTTTCCTTTTATTGCTTGTTTTACTTTATTGCTTTTATTTGTCTAGAACACAACTACAAACCCAAACACAACTACAAACCCAACCAAATTGTGATACTAGCATAGATTGAGATAGATAGACTTAGATCCCAAAGCACACCGTCCCATGGATCGACCTCGACTTACCGCTAACTAGTAGTTTGTTGAGTATTATAAATGTGTTTGATTGGATGTGACCCGACGACATCACCCACATCAGTAAGAGAATATTGGCATAGAGTTGAGATTCTTATGATGACAAGATCATTCATATCTGTTTAACATCAACAAGGTTGAGTAGGTTATTCATGTTGATGAAAGTGGAATTGCTATGATGGAGTCATAGTCGTTCACTGAACCTATTAAGTTGTCGATCACATGAAATCGTTTGCTAATGTTTCCGCCATTAGAACGATCATGTATGCCAACAGACGCACATGCTATGATGTAACATATGCTTAGAGCATAATAAGTCAATAACAAGTTAATTCCAATGATGGGCTTGTGAAAGCCTTAAAGAACATCTTTGAGATTCTTGAGAAGAATTAAGGATTCGTTCATATGTTTGGATGATAAACTAAGTTATGTGTTGAAGAGTTGCACAAACTTTAGTTTCCAAACGGAAAAGGATTTTTTGAAATCCTAGGCTGATTTTATTGACTTAAGAGTAAGAGACTAGAAAAGTGTTTTAATTTCGTACATTGCAAATACTACAAAAGAAATCAAAGTAAATTGTGATAAAATGGTCAACGTAGGGAATGAGAGTAGATTCCTCTACCAAAGACTTTATCACAAGTTATGTGATAACAGTGGGAGCATCTTTCAAGTTAAAGAGCCCAAGTCTGGTAAGAAGACTAGACATATACTTAGATAAATTCATGTTATTAGAAATAACATTGAAAAGAAGGAAATAACAATTAATAAAGTTCGAATACATGGATATATGGTATATCCACTTGCCAAGATTTTCTTGCATTCAACTAGTGTAAAAGATACACTAAAGATTATAAGATATGAAGTAGTAATAGTGTATTGACTATTCATA
Organism: Silene latifolia; assembly: GCF_048544455.1. NCBI lineage: Eukaryota > Viridiplantae > Streptophyta > Magnoliopsida > Caryophyllales > Caryophyllaceae > Silene > Silene latifolia. Next base: position 87,314,257 of record NC_133536.1, read on the forward strand.
TATGATAATCGCATTTATCGTTTTGAGTTTTATTAAAATCACCCATTACTTTGTTAAATCCAAATGGGTTGTTGAGACAAATTGAACCCCATTAAAGTGAACTGGATTAACATAGTATACGCCCCTGGTTACTTGAAGGAGGTGACGTCTCGAAGTGACTGGAGTGTGATGCGATTAATGGCAAGTTCAAGTGCCATAGAGTCATATGGGATGACTAGTCGATCACATAGGCAGAATGTATGGGACACTCTGTCGGGCAGTGACCGCTTATAGAGTTCTGGTAATTCATAAAGCCTAGTCGTGGCAAGAGCTACTATAGTATTCTTGTGAGTCAATTCTTTTGACTAGAGACTATTCGCCCAAGTTGGCACCAATTTCCGATTGACTTTGATTTATGCTCTACGACTGTCGTAAATGAGGTCAAATGAGTATACTTTGGGTCATGATGAACTGTGGCTATACAAAGGGAATGGTGCGATATGAATTGTCCACCCCCTAGTCAAGGGTTATTTGAAATCTCAAGGCCACTCGAGGAGTAGTGAATTGGAAATGTGTGGCCACGATCGGAAAGTATCTATGGTAGATAATTCCGGTCAGACAGTTACACTCCAAGATCGAGGAAACCACTCAAGATATGATCAAATGCAAGTACGACCTGCGAGACACCTTGCATTGAGTGGGAGATTGTAATAGGACAAGAAAATTGGTGACGCACACTTGTCTCGGACAAGTGGGAGATTATTGGAGTATGTGTCCTCAACAATAGTACGATCACATGTTTAAATCTCATATTAAGAATACGTAAGGGATGATTCATTTATATAGTCAACTGATCAACATTAATCAGTAATGATCAGCTAACTAGAGTTAGACATTACTGTCGTTTGACGGTGGTGATCAGTTGATCCCTTAAGGTCACACCTAAAGGACAATTCCCTTAATAGACAAATTCATTAATTGTATGACGATACAAGTTAATCAATTCCATAAAATTGAACAATTCAATTGTGAGAGAGAATATTTATCTCTTATTGTAATTGGATTAAATAAGATTTATTTTAGTAATTGAAATACTTTATTACTAAAATTGATTATTGTTTGTGAAACAATTGAGATAAGAATGAATGGTTAATTATAATTACAATATGTTGGGAATTATAATTATATGACCTATTTTATTTATGTGATCAAGTATCACTAGTCAATTTGTTATATGTAATTCAATTAATGTATATAATGATATTTATTTAATAAATATGCATTAAATTAATTAATAACATGTAACATACTACATGTGACATATTGTGTGACAAATGACAAATTGACAAAATAAAATGGTAGTCCATTTTATGTGAAGTGGACCGAAATGGAAGGAGTTGTGGTGCATTGTGGTTGACTTATTTTATGAGATAAAATAAGATGTAGTCATACCTATTGCATCATAGCCTTACACACCTATTTCTTGTTAAGACCAAAAGTAAAAGCAAGATGCCATCCTTTGGCATTTTCCTCTTGCTCCCACCGGTTTTCCCTCCTCTTTTGTTTATGATAATTGTTCTCTACTTCATTCATTCATATCTTCACATGAAAATTTCACTCTACTCTCCCACTTCTCTCTAAACTTATTTTAGAAATAAGAAATTGTTCATCATAAATTCTAATCACAATATAAGATTACTAGTGTATTAATAAGTATATTATTAGAATTATTTTAAGGGTACTACTATATTAATCTAGTTAATTAATATATTAGTTTAAGGGATTGGTCTTGGGTGCAATCAAAGGAGGATCTCTACATTGGGATTTTGGAGGATCATCCAACACATGATAGCTCAAGAACAAATAAGGAAGGTGACCTTATTTGTGCCCTTAATTTCGAGCCACTCAATAATGTAAGGGGCATTGTTTTTTCCTTATTAATCTCTTATTTTGTTATGCATGCACTAGATCTAAAGAACACATATTAAGAAGTTAATTAGTTCACTATTAGAAGAGTCTAATAATAGGTATATGAACCTAACACATGTGATATCCAAGGAAGGTGTTATGGTGGGCCCTTCAAAATCTTGAAGCCGTGATGGAATGGAAGAGCCCGAACGATGTTGGTGAGATCCGTAGATTCTTGGGTTTGGCGGGTTATTACCGCCATTTCGTGAAGGATTTCTCTAAGCTTTCTAGGCCTATGATGCAACTTTTGAAGAAGGAGACTAGGTTCTTATGCACCGAAACTTGTGAGGAAGCGTTCCAAGAGTTGAAGAGAAGGTTGACTACCGCTCCCGTTTTGACCTTACCCGAGCATGGAGTAGATTTTATGTGTTTTGTGATGCTTCTAACATGGGTTTAGGTTGTGTTCTTATGCAAAATAAGAGGGTTGGGTAACACCGCCATACACCTAGGTGTCTTACCAAGACCACCTAGTGCATGAGACTGCTATCATCTCGGTTACCCGAGGCATAGTAATCAAAAGTGACCATCGTGAAACGTACTTTAAGTAAATAATTTAAAGTGTTTACATCAAACCAAAACTGCAGAGTACGATACAACTATTCCAAACCAAAATCCATCTATGTAAATAAAATGTCATGACACAACAGCGGAAGACAACTATCAGACTCGTGGTGACTCCTTCCCTAGCTAATCCCTCGCATATCCGAGAGATACCTGCTAAACAACTGCTCACCATCCCCGAATGGATCACCGCAGTTTTGAAAATATTTAAACGGGGTCATGTACTGCATAAAGAATATAAGCTAAAACAACAGACAGTTAAACAAACTCAATATTCCAACACCTTCACATCACCAATCATCTGACTACACACAAAAGTGTGTAGCCCTACATGAATATACATCACAAAAGATATTCCACACCACTAGTGAGGGACCGCAGCCATTCCCACCTAAGCCCTGCTCATCTCCATCGAGCGAATAACCCATGTTCCTTAATGTGCACATCCCCTTGTGACGGAAACCACGAGGGGCGAATCAAGGCCGTGAAGCCACTCCCGCAAATGACTCCACTCAGCCGAGGGCGCACCTCACGAACCACAGCCAATATACAACAACCAATTACAACATCAATGTAAAACAATGCCAATACCAATTACGATATAATCACATTCCAATAAACCAACATCCATCTTAGAATCATTTACACAATAACTGAGTAGGGAAATCCTACCTGGAATGAAATCACCAATCAACAAATCAAAAGCAGCGGATCAAAAGCGTTCCTCTACCAAATAACCTATTGTAATCACATAATCATATAATTACAATCTAGCATCAACAATACTCCCAACAATCCCCAATTCACCCAATTAGGGTTTAAACAAAACTAATGAATTGACATAAAAACGGAACAAGGACCTTACCCACAATACGACGATCTCAGCATTATAAAGAACTCCGAAATCCGACGACTCTAGCCCCTGGATTAGATAGCAATGCGAGAAGCGAATAGTACGTTGCTTTCTTTCTTTGTGAAAAATTTTCGGATATAGGCAAAAAGTAAAAAGAAATGACGGAAATACTTTATATAACCTTTTCGCGCGTTGCTATCAAACGCGGCCAAAACACGTATAACCCGACTTACACGATCGAGTAACTGAGGTACTCGATCGAGTACCGCCTGCTCGATCGAGTTGCCCTCACTCGATCGAGTCAGAACACGCTCCAGAATGCCAAACTAACTTACTCGACAGACTAAGCCCTACTCAATAGTTTACCCAACAGCTCATAAATCCGAGGTATTACAGTCTTCCCTCCTTAAAAATGAACTTTGTTCCCGAAGTTCATACCCATACCGAAAAAGAAACTTAGTAACTAAACTATAACACAACGATACAACTAAAACTCAAAAACAAAACTTATACACGACTCATTATGACTCTAAACAAACACTAACTTTACCCAAAACTGACCAAAAACCATACCAAAACCTTCTGCGATTAACTCCTACCCCCCTAAAAGAAATATGGTTGCGTCTCTGTAACCACACATACCTGATCAAAAAGATACGGGTAGCTTTCCTTCATAGCTTCCTCCACCTCCCAAGTTGCTTCCTCAACTTTGTGATTGGACCACAAAACCTTTAGCAACACTATCTCCCCAGTTCTAGTCTTGCGAACCTTGCAATCTAGGAACTCTTTTGGCACTTCAAGATAAGACAAGGATTCATCCAACTCAATGTGCTCAACCTCTAGCATATGATAAGGGTCACGTACATACTTACGTAGATGAGACACATGAAACACATTATGTACACGATCCAAAGCTGGTGGCAAAGCTAACCGATAGGCAACCTCTCCAACACGATCCAAAATCTCATAAGGACCAATGATTATTTGGCTTAGCTTCCCTTTCTTACCAAATCGCATCACCCCACGCATAGGCGACACTTTCAAAATAACCTTGTCCCCAACTTTGAACTTAATGTCCCGACGATGTAATTCCACATAACTCATTTGTCGATCTTGTGCTGCTTTCATCTTTTAGCGAATCAACTTCACATGTTCATGTTAGGTTTATATACCTCTTATTAGACTCCTCTAATAGTGAACTAATTAACTTTTTAATTATTTGTTCTTTAGATCTAGTGCATGCATAACAAAAGAAGAGATTTATAAGAAAAATAATGTCCCTTACATTATTATTTCGGATTTACGGGCGCAAGTAAGGTCTCCTACCTTCACTTGTTCTTGAGCTATAATGAATATTAGGATGATCCTCCAAAATCCCAATGTAGAGATTCTCCTCTTGATTGCGCCCAAGATTTAACCCTTATCACTACTAAATAATATTTGCTAGATATTTGTTTAGTAGTCTACCTTAAAATTGATTACTAATACTCATATATTACATTAATAATATTAGTAATTTATATGAACAAATTAGATCATCATCTCTCAAGTTTTGAGAAAGATGAACTAAGAATATGTGAGAGGAAAGTTGCATGTGAATGTATGGATGAATAAGATGAATGAATACTACAAAAATGAGAGAACAAATATCTCCTCTTGAATGCACAAAACCGGTGGAGGGAGTATAAAAGACAATGCATGGTCTTTTCTTTTACCTTTTGTTCTTCTCAAGTTAATAGGTGTGTAAGAAGGTAGTGTATGTTTTAAGGCTAGTCTACAATAGCCATAATAATATATTATTTATCACATAAAATAATATAACCCACAATCCACTATTGTCCCTCCATTTTTTCGGTCATATGTGTAAAATGGACCTCCTTTTTATTTTGTCAATTTTTCATTTGTCACACAATATGTCACATGTAATATGTTACATGTTATTAATTAATTTCATGCATATTTATCACATAAATATCATTTTATAAATTAGTTAAATTACATAGAACAAATTGACTAGTGATACTTGATCACATAAATCAAATGGATCATATAATTATAATTCACAACATCTTGTTATTATAATTAACCATTCATTCTCATCTCTATTGTTTCACAAACAATAAACAATTTTAGTAATAAAGCATTTCAATTACTAAAATAAATCTTATTTAATCTCATTACAATAAGATATCAATATTCTCCCTCACAAATGAATTGTTCAATTTTAAGGAATTGATCAACTTGTATCATCATACAATTAATCAAATTTACTGATAAGGGCATCATCCTTTAGGTGTGACCTTAAGGCATCAACTGACCACCACCGTCCCACGATAGTAACGTCAAACTCTAGCAAGCCAACGTTACCGATTAATGTTGATCAGTTGACTATATAAATGAGTCATCCCTTACGTATTCTTATTATGAGATTTAATTATGATATTAAATCATGTGATCACACTATTGTTGAGGACACATTTTCCAACAATCTCCCACTTGTCCGAGACAAGTGCGCGTCACCAATTCTCTTGTCCTATTACAATCTCCCACTCAATGCAAGGTGTCTTGCAGGTCGTACTTGCAATTGATCATATCTTGAGCGGTTTCCTCGATCTGGAGAGTAACTGTCTGACCGGAATTATCTACAATAGATACCTTCCAAGCGTGGCCACGCATTTCCAGTTAACTACTCTCTTTGTTCAGCCACAGTTCATCATAACCCAAAATATACCCATTTGACCTCATTTACGACAGTTGTAGAGTATAAATCAAAGCTAATCAGAAATTTGTGCCAACTTGGGCGAATAGTCTCTAGTCAAAAGAATTGACTCACAAGAATACTATAATAGCTCTTGCCACGACCAGGCTTTATGAATAACCAGAACTCTATAAGCGGTCACTGCCCGACAGAGTGTCCCATACAGTCTGCCTATGTGATCGACTAGTCATCCCGTATGACTCTATGGCACTTGAACTTGCCATCAATCGCATCACACTTTAGTCACTTCGAGACGTCACCTCATATAAGTAACTACGGCGAATACCATGTCAATCCAGTTCACTTTAATGCGGTTCAATTTGTCTCTACAACCCATTTTTATATAACAATGTAACGGGTGAGTTTAATAAAACTCAAACGAAAAATGCGATTATCACATATGAATAGTCAATAAATTATTACTACTTCATATCTTATAATTGTTAATGTACTATTAACACTAGTTAAAATGCAATAAAAGCTTGGCAAGTAGATATACCCTATATCCATATATTCCAACTTTGTCAATTGCTATTTCCTTCTATTCAACGTTATTTCTTAGAACTTGAATTTATCTCTAATTATTTGTCTAGTCTTCTTACTAGACTTGGACTCTTTAACTTGAAATAAGCTCTCTATGTTATCGCATAACTTGTGATAAAGTCATTTGTAGAGGGATTCACCCTTAATCCCGACGTTGACCATTTTATCACAATTTACTTAGATTCCTTTTGTAGAATTTGCAATGCGCGAAACTAAAACACTTTTCTAGTCTCTTACTCTTGAGTCAATAAGACATCCTAGGATTTCAACAAATCCTTTTCGGTTTGGAAACTAAAGTTTGTGCAACCCTTCAACACCTAACTTAGTTTATCATCCAAAAATATGAACGAATCCTTAATTCTTCTCAAGAATCTCAAGGATGTTCTTTAAGGCTTTCACAAGACCATCTTATAAATTAACTTGTTATTGACTCATTATGCTCCTAGCATTTTGCTCATCACAGCACGTGCGTCTGTTGGCATACATAATCGTTCTAATGGCGGAAATATTAGTAATCGATTTCATGTGATCAACAACTTAATAGGTTCAGTGAATGACTATGACTCCATCATAGTAATTTCACTTCCATCAACATGAACAGCCTACTCAACCTTGTTGATGTACAACAGATACGAAAGATCTTATCCTCATAAGACTCTCAACTCTATGCCAATATTCTCTCACATAGATTCAAAAGTCTAGAATACTTTGCATCTTTTCCAAGTCTCCCAATCAATCTTTCACAGAAGAGAGCATTGGTACATTATTCTCAATAAGTAATATGTTATCAACATATAAGACATGGAAAAATGATTCTGGCTCCCACTTAACTTCATGTATAATCTTGATTCTTCAATCATGTGAATGAAACCATTCACTATTATCACATGAACGAAAAGTATAATCCTTTAATGCTTGCTTAAGACCATTCTAGGATCACTTATGAAAGCTACGCATAATATGTTAGGATTCTTAGATCTTCATCTAAGGTTTTGTGTTCCAAACACATTCTTCTCTAAATTCCCATTTTAGAAAAGCGTATTTTATTAATATCATTTGCTATCCTTCATCAAAATGAAATGTGGCGATTCCTAACATAAATTATCTTGATCAACATCTTTATGTCAATCTTATGCATTTGAGTACTCTAAAGCTCTATTTACCTTTAAAGAGACCTTTGCTTTAAAGTAAATCTACTCTTGAGTAATAATTTTCGGATTGTAATGCAATGGCTCGTATGTAACAAGGTCGATTTGGGACAAGGTCATAATACCATTACTTCTCGAAAAGTAATATTTTAACAATAAGACATGTACGCTAAACTCCCACTGAACTATACTCCCATTCTATCTTTATAGATTATAGTTCCACTACTTTCACAAAGTAACACTTTTAACATACTCCCATTCTATCTTTATAGATTATAGTTTCATTACTTTCACAAAGTAACACTTTAACTATAAGACATGTTTGTGGCGATCCAATCTACACCCACTCTATCTCTCAGAAATACTTCTATCTTCTTGAGAGATAGTTTTGTGAGTTACAAACATATATATGATGGAGTATTAGGAGTTTATCTAGACTATGCATTAGTTTTCAAAAGGCCATCCCTATCATGGCAGCTTGATTCATGTGATATGCAAGTCATATCCATGACATCTGTTTAATAGACTTTTTATTTTGGGTATCTCCTCGTTGACCATCCGTTTAAAATTACGTGTCCGTCATGGATTGAAAATTCCCAAAATTGAGTTCAATAACTTAAACTGACTCATATTAGTTTGATCTTATGGGTAGCGACACTATATCATAATCCACTTTATAATAAATCACATTCATTACTTAGATCTTTGCCACTGCGATCGAATCCTAATGCTTTAGTACTTTGTTCAATTGGTTCTCTACGTCATTTAGAAATTTCTCAAATTTCTCAAATGCTTCACTTTATGTTTAATTAAGTAAATATACCCATATCTACTTAAATTATAGGTAAAAGTGATGAAGTAGTCATAAATACCCCTTGCGGTGATGTTCATCAGAACATATACATCAGCATGTATTAGTCCCAACAAATTTCATGGTCGTGTCCCTTTACCACTAAAGGGAGTGCAAATCATTTTGCGAAGGAGACAAGGTTTGCATATTTCATATGATTGCAAACCAAAAGGTCCAATAAGTCTAGTCGACACTAGTCTTTTAATGCGTTTCTCATTTATGTAACCTAATTGAAAAAGCCAAATGTACAAATCATTTGGATTACTAGTTATGAGTCTTTTGGATTGTATTATGAAGATCTCTTTGTTTGAGTTGGAATTGTCTAAAACTTGTATATCATAAAGATAAGTGACATGGCTCACAGCCGTGAGCCATGTCTATTTTAAACAAAATAAATCCTTTCATGTCTAACTTAGAAATGGATATAATATTTTAGACAAAATGGGTACATAATCACCATTATGTAGATTACAATTTAAGGCTATTAGTTAAAATAAGTACATAAGTCCCTCTTGAAGTGGCGGCTACCCTAGCTCCATTTCTTTGTCGGAGATTTATATCACTCTTATTTAATTTTTCCACATTTCCAAGTCCCACTTGGAGTAACAAGCCCAACTTTGATATCTCCCAAATACTTGGGGCAATTTCGCTCCCAATGGCCCATGACATTACAATAATGACATTTCTCATAGAATTGGGTACCCTTCTTGGTCTTGGTTTTGGTAGTCCCACTATCCATTTCCAATTCATTATCAGGTTTGGGTTTCTCACCCATCTTTGCCTTTCCTTTATTAATACCAATACCCTTTCATTTGCAAGGACACTTGTAATACTCCGTATTTGTGAGTCTTCGGGTACTCTATCGAGTAGGCCTTACTCTGTCGAGTAAGGGTAAGTTGTGTTTTAGAAAATTTTCTGACCTGTTGGGTACTCGATCGAGTAACTAGGATACTCGATCGAGTAAGGGGGTACTCGATCGAGTACCTTGGGTACTCGATCGAGTAGCCGGTTTACGGGGAGTTTTTCTCGAGTTTTGTTAATTATGCGATTAAGATATATAACCTTCGTCGTCATTATTCTACACACTTTTGCAAAACCTAATTTACTGTTAAAGAGAGAAAGCAAGTACGTTCTTAATCTTAATCGCATCGTTAGCAAATCCTGGAGTTTGGAAGGTCGGTTCTCATCGTTGGTCATACCGTTGAGAACCTTGCGTCGAGGGTAAGATCTATGTACCCTTTTTGTTGTCTTTCCTTTGTTTTGGTTAAACCCTAATATAGGGATTTGGGGGTTTTTGAGTAGTATGTGATTTGGTAGCATTTGTATGTTGTATGATAGGAGGAGGTTTCGTAGAGGAAGCTTTTTCATACAAAGCAAGAGAGACCGTCGATAGTGTGCTTTCCGGGTAGGATTTCCTACTCAGTATTAGTCCCATAATGGGATGATTGTTGATGTGTTGAGATTGATTGTTTGATATAGTAATTGTATTGTCACGGTTGTGATTGTGATTGTGATTGTTGTCTATGGTTCTCGAGGCGTGTCCTCGGCTGAGTGAGGTCACTTGCGGGAGTGGCTTCACGCCCTAGTTTCGCCTTCTGTGGAAACCGCCACAGAAGGGATGTGCACATTAATGGACAGGGTTATCGCTCATTATGAGGAGCGGGGATTTGGTGGGTACGGCTGCGGTCCCCCCAGCGGGGATGGTCCAGTGGAGAGTCGGTGATTGAGATTGTTGGAATTGGTGTGGTTGTGTGTGTGTGAGTTAAGCATGTCTGTTTATCTTATTGTTGATATATAATGAGTTGTGTGATTAGTCGACCCGGTTGTTGTTTTGTAAACTGCGGTGATCCATTCGGGGATGGTGAGCAGATATTGAGCAGGTATGAGATGAGTCTTGGGATAGGTGGGATTGCCACGATATGATGATAGAAGTCTTCATTTGTAGCTTAGTAGTTTCTTTACATTTCGGTTAGAATAGTAAATGATCGGTTTGAGAACATGTATTATACTTTTGGTTTTGGTTTCGAGAATTGTAACCCTTCACTAAGTATTTCTATTTAAACGTTGTTTCGTTATTGTTTATTTGATTATCATTGCCTCGGGTAACCGAGATGGTAATATCTTCATACCTGAGTGGTCCTGGTAAGGCACTTGGAGTATGGGGGTGTTACAAATGGTATCAGAGCGACGATCCTGAAACCTGTAACCAATGAACCTAATGAACATAGGGAGTCAATTAAAATGAACCCGGGGTAAAGGTTGTAGGAGCTAATGCAAAGGCTTGGGAGACGTCCTGAAGTCGCAAACTCGCCCTACAATTTTGAACCGGTCACATGGGGGGTGTATGTCAAGGTGGTATGTGTTGTTTGGTTAACTTGTGTGTGAATGTGATGAAGTGTGTGTAACCGTTGAGTGTTTGCGGTAGGAAGTTGAGAATGTGAAAGAAAGGTTGATGATATATGTAGAATTGATGTTGGAATGAAAACATGTTGGGTGTTTACAATGTGGCATTTAATAACATGATATAATGATTTCGTGAATCGTATGAAAAGATGCGTAGCATTATATGCTTAGTTATGATATAATGTTGGTTTTATAAAGTTTTTAGCATGTTAGCATATGATATAGCATGCGGGTAGCGTTTCTGAGTTAGCTTGACTCGATCGAGTGGGACTAACTTGATCGGGTGGGTTTTTGACGATTTTGAGTCCAGAATCGTGTTTTTGGACACTCGATCGAGTACCTCGGGCACTCGATCGAGTAGGGGGCCACTCGATCGAGTAGCCTAGCTACTCGGTCGAGTATGTTAGAGATCAGAAGGTATGTTTGGGGTCTGATGTTGGGGCACTCGATCGAGTATGTTGGGCACTCGATCGAGTAGCCCGTTACTCGATCGAGTATGTTTTGGAACTCGATCGAGTAGGGTCTGGGCAGCTTGTTTTCGTGTTTTGAGGTTTTAGCGCGTATGTTTATATCCACCCCTTTTCTCATATAGTTTCAAGATGCCGCCCAAGAAGACTGTTTTGTATGCGAGAGCTGAGCTTATGAACATAGATGACATTGTTAAGATGTTGGAGCATCAGGATGCTCTTACTGAGGCTTTAAAGACTGTGGGGAAGGACAAGGATAAGGATAAGGAGAAAGAGGTTGATCATTCTAAAATCAGCCTCTATATAGCGAGGTTTAACCCAAAAGAGTACAAGGGGGTTGGGGAGCCGAACCTTCTTGATAGCTGGCTTAGAGAGATGGAGAACATATTAGATTTGGTTCTTTTGTCCGATGAGATGAGAGTGGAACAGTGCATTCTATCCGAGGGAGGCGGTGGTAAGTGGTGGGATACGGTGAAGGTGAGTGCTAAGGAGTCGTATGTGAACCAAGGTTTACCTGCTATACCTTGGGAAGAGTTTCGTAGAGCTATGAGAAAAGAGTTTGTACCGGAACACGTGAGGAGTAAGTTGAGAGAGGAGTTTGACAGTTTTAAGATGATCGCTGAGATGTCTGTGGCCGAGTACTACAGGCAATTCAATGATAAGTCTAGGTATGCTGAGGATATGGGTTTAAGTGAGGAGAATTTGGCGTTGAGGTTTGAGAGGGGGTTGACCCCTAAGATTATGGATAAGTTACCCGTGGGAGTCCTTACTGATGTTAAAGAAGCTTATGAGAGGGTGGAAGAGCGAGAGGTTGGTGGAGATGGCTCGGGAGAGGTCGGTGGTGAGAAAAGGAAGTCTGAGAGCGAGGGTGGTGGCCAATCTAATCACAAGAAAGGCAACCACAATCAGTCTAAGGGGTTTTCTTCTGGATCAGGGTTCAGTGTTGGGGCTTCCTTTGGGCGTGGCCGTGGAAGTGTTAGTGGTAGTTGGGGAGTGACCTGCTATAGCTGTGGTGGTGTAGGCCACAAGAGACATGAGTGCACAAGTGCACCGGGAACTTTCCAGAGACCACGCAGAGCTATGCGAGCAATAGACTACGGGTCATGGCCAAACCGGGAAGTCGAGTTACCAGAGTGGAGGCAACCGCAACAAGCGGTAATTCTTATCGAAACCACCAACGAACAACAACAACAATCAAAGGGTCGGGTGCTAAGCCGACCACATCACCAAGATCTTGTCCGGGAGGTGGATGAAGACCGATGGAAAGTTATTCATGATGGAGAAGAAAGCGGTGAGGAGGATGCACACGTTATCACCGGTACTTTTCTTGTTAATGGTATTCATACCTTTGTTTTGTTTGATTCGGGGCTTCTCGATCGTTTGTATCTTCGAGTCATGTTAAACGGTTGGGTTTAAGGGTGTATGAGTCATCGGTGAGAAAGTTTTTATACCTTCGGGTGAGTCTCGTATCTTGTGGGAGGTTATATAGGGATGTACCTATGATAGTTGGGCAAGTTGATTTCCCTGTAGACTTGCTAGAGTTTCCTTTTGACGGTTTTGAGATGATAGTTGGGATGGATTGGTTGGGAAAGTATAAAGCTAAGATAGACTGTCATCAAAAGAAAGTGTCTTTAAGAGGTCCTAAGGGCGTTAGTGTGTCTTATCGTGGGTTTCTAGTCAAACCCAAAGTTAAGTTGATTGCAGCTGTTACTTTGAACTCATATCTGAGGAAAGGATGTCCTTTGATATTGTGCCATATGAGAGATGACCGAATAGAGGGTCCGACGAGTTGATCGGATACCGGTGGTGGGAGAGTTTGAGGATGTGTTTCCAGAGGAGATTCCGGGGTTGCCGCCGGGAAGAGAGATAGATTTCACAGTAGCGTTGAAACCAGGGACGGGGCCAATCTCTAAGGCACCATACTGTATGGGTCCTAAGGAGATGGAGGAGCTTAGGAAGCAGTTGGATGATTTGATAGAGAAAGGATACATTAGACCTAGTGTATCGCCGTGGGGAGCACCAGTTCTTTTTGTGAAGAAGAAAGATGGGAGTCTGAGGTTGTGTATAGACTATAGAGAGTTTAACCGAGTGACGGTGAAGAATAAGTATCCTTTTCCAAGGATAGATGACTTGTTTGATCAGTTGAGTGGTGCATCAGTCTTTTCTAAGATTGATTTGAGGTCGGGGTACCATCAGGTGAAGATTAGAGAGGTGGACATACCAAAGACAGCTTTCACGTCAAGGTATGGCCATTATGAGTATGTGGTGATGCCGTTTAAGTTGACTAATGCACCGGCAGTGTTTATGGATTTGATGAATAGGATCTTTAGACAGTTTTTGGATAAGTTTGTAGTGGTGTTTATCGACGATATCTTAGTCTACTCCAAGACTAAGGAGGAGCATGAGGAGCATCTGAGAATCGTGTTGCAAACTTTGAGGGAGCATGAGTTGTATGCGAAGCTATCCAAGTGTGAGTTCTGGTTAGAGAAAGTTGCTTTTTTGGGGCATGTGATCTCTAAAGATGGGGTAGCTGTGGATCCGGCAAAGATAGAAGCAGTGAAAAAGTGGGAAGCACCAAAGAATGTTGCTGAGATCAGAAGTTTTCTGGGTTTAGCTGGGTCCTACAGACGGTTCGTGAAAAACTTCTCCAAGATAGCTAGACCTATGACCGCGTTGATGAGGAAAGAGAACAGGTTTCATTGGGATGAGAGTTGTGAGACGGCGTTCCAAATATTAAAGGAGCGTTTGACCACAGCTCCTGACTTAGCATTGCCTGAAGGGATCGAGAACTTTGAGGTTTATACAGATGCCTCAAAGAATGGGTTGGGATGTGTGTTGATGCAGAACGGTAAAGTGATTGCCTATGCTTCTAGGCAATTGAAGCCTTATGAGGAGAACTACCCTACTCATGATCTGGAGTTGGGTGCGGTGGTGTTTGCTCTCAAGATATGGAGACATTACCTTTATGGAGCAATATTTAAGGTATTTTCTGATCACAAGAGTCTCAAGTACATATTCACTCAAAAGAAGTTGAACATGAGACAGAGGAGGTGGATGGAGCTGATTGGCGATTATGACATGGAAATTATCTACCATGAAGGGAAGGCCAATGTAGTTGCTGATGCTTTGAGTAGGAAGAGTGTACATTCTCTGTGTACAGCTCTATCTTTGATGAGGCTGAGAGATGAGGTAGCGAGGTTTGGGATAAATATGATGCACAACGGAGATGCCATGGGTGATATGACAGTGCAGCTTGAGTTTTATGATGACATTCGAGGTAAGCAGGCGTTGGATCCTAAGATAGTTGAGTGGAGAGCTGGAGTAGAGAAAGGGACAGTGTCTCGATTCTCTATTCACACAGATAGTAGTTTGAGGTTTGACGGTAGGTGGTGTGTTCCTAATGATGAGGAGTTGAAAAAGACTATCATGACACAGGCGCATTGCACACCATATTCTGTTCATCCAGGTGGAGATAAGTTGTATAAGGATTTAAAGAACACGTTTTGGTGGCCTAGGATGAAGAAAGAGACAGCTGAGTTTGTGTCCCGTTGTTTGACATGCCAGAGACTTAAAGGGGAACAGCGACGACCACAAGGTAAGATTCAGTCTTTAACGGTACCTGAGTGGAAGTGGGAATCCATTTCCATGGATTTTATCGTGGGTTTGCCAAAGAGTCAACAAGGTAACAACATGATTTGGGTAATAGTGGATCGACTGACCAATTCAGCTCACTTTGTTCCAATGAAAGATACATGGACTAAAGCACAATTGGCTATGGCCTATCGAAAGAACGTGCTTAAGTTACATGGAGTCCCTAAAGACATAGTATCTGACAGAGATGCGAGATTTATATCAAGGTTTTGGAAAGAGTTGCAGGAATCGTTGGGAACAACTTTGAAGATGAGTACAGCATTTCATCCGGCGACAGACGGACAGACTGAGAGAACAATCAAGACTCTTGAGGATATGTTACGAGCTTGTGTGATGGATTTTGGAGGTAGCTGGGAACAGAGGTTGGACTTGATAGAATTTTCTTACAATAACAGCTATCACACTAGTATTGGTATGGCACCGTTTGAGGCTTTGTATGGGAGGAGATGTAGGAGTCCGATTTGTTGGGACGATAGTGCTGAGGCTGTGGTTTTAGGACCAGAGATGGTGCATGAGATGGTGGAACAGATTAAGATGATCAGGGAACGGATGAGGGTAGCTCAGGATAGGCAAAAGAGTTATGCAGATCTACACCGCCGAGATATAGAGTTTCAGGTTGGGGACAAGGTTCTGTTGAAAGTGTCTCCTATGCATGGGGTTATGATATTTGGGAAGAAAGGCAAGCTAAGGCAGAAGTTTATAGGGCCTTATGAGATCTTAGAGCGAGTTGGGGAAGTTGCATATCGTCTGGCTTTACCAACGGCGTTAGAGAGAGTGCATAATGTATTTCATGTATCGCAGCTGCGGAAGTATGTGAGTGACCCGTCACATGTGTTAGAGGCAGAGAGTTTAGAGCTAGATGAGTCCTTATCATATCTTGAGGTGCCTAAGCAGATTCTTGACCGAAAGGTTAGGAAGACTAGGAGTGGCGAGACAGTTTTGCTTAAGATCCTTTGGTCTAACCACGAGACTGAGGAAGCTATATGGGAGCCAGAGGAAGCTATGAAAGAGCGATACCCTTTTCTGTTTGATCAGGTACGTGTGGTTACGAGGACGTAACCTTGTTTCTTTTAGGGGGGTAGGAGATGATCGCAAAGAGTTTTTAACCGTTTTATACCCTTTTTGTATGTTGTGTCGGAATGTTTGTCGGGATGAGTTGGATTAGTACCATGTTTTATGTTGAGTTTTGTTTTGGTAGTGAGTCGGAAGCGTTGGGGGAGTACCTTTGTTTAGTAGTGGTTTGAACTTCGGGGACGAAGTTCTTTTTAAGGAGGGAAGACTGTAATACTCCGTATTTGTGAGTCTTCGGGTACTCTATCGAGTAGGCCTTACTCTGTCGAGTAAGGGTAAGTTGCGTTTTAGAAAAGTTTCTGACCTGTTGGGTACTCGATCGAGTAACTAGGATACTCGATCGAGTAAGGGGGTACTCGATCGAGTACCTTGGGTACTCGATCGAGTAGCCGGTTTACGGGGAGTTTTTCTCGGGTTTTGTTAATTATGCGATTAAGATATATAACCTTCGTCGTCATTATTCTAAACACTTTTGCAAAACCTAATTTACTGTTAAAGAGAGAAAGCAAGTACGTTCTTAATCTTAATCGCATCGTTAGCAAATCCCGGAGTTTGGAAGGTCGGTTCTCATCGTTGGTCAAACCGTTGAGATCCTTGCGTCGAGGGTAAGATCTATGTACCCTTTTTGTTGTCTTTCCTTTGTTTTGGTTAAACCCTAATATAGGGATTTGGGGGTTTTTGAGTAGTATGTGATTTGGTAGCATTTGTATGTTGTATGATAGGAGGAGGTTTCGTAGAGGAAGCTTTTTGATACAAAAAGAAGAGAGACCGTCGATAGTGTGCTTTCCAGGTAGGATTTCCTACTCAGTATAAGCCCCATAATGGGATGATTGTTGATGTGTTGAGATTGATTGTTTGATATAGTAATTGTATTGTGACGGTTGTGATTGTGATTGTGATTGTTGTCTATGGTTTTCGAGGCGTGTCCTCGGCTGAGTGAGGTCACTTGCGGGAGTGGCTTCACGCCGTAGTTTCGCCTTCTGTGGAACCCGCCACAGAAGGGATATGCACATTAATGGACAGGGTTATCGCTCATTATGAGGAGCGTGGATTTGGTGGGTACGGCTGCGGTCCCCCACTGGCAGGACTGGTCCAGTGGACAGTCGGTGATTGAGATTGTTGGAGTTGGTGTGGTTGTGTGTATGACAGTTAAGCTGTCTGTTTATCTTATTGTTGATATATAATGAGTTGTGTGATTAGTACTGACCCCGGTTGTTGTTTTGTAAACCTGTGGTGATCCATTCGGGGATGGTGAGCAGATATTGAGCAGGTATGAGATGAGTACTGGGATAGCTGGGATTGCCACGATATGATGATAGAAGTCTTCATTTGTAGCTTAGTAGTTTCTTTACATTTCGATTAGAATAGTAAATGATCGGTTTGAGAACATGTATTATACTTTTGGTTTTGGTTTCGAGAATTGTAACCCTTCACTAAGTATTTCTATTTAAACGTTGTTTCGTTATTGTTTATTTGATTATCATTGCCTCGGGTAACCGAGATGGTAATATCTTCATACCTGAGTGGTCCTGGTAAGGCACTTGGAGTATGGGGGTGTTACAACACTCTTGCTAGAACTCCCACTGAATTTAATATTTCTCCTTTCTTCAAACAAGGATGCCTTGGGTTTAGCGAGATTTTCTTCACAAGATTTTCTTACCAAGGTGGTGGGTATTAATATTGGAGTGGGTGGTATGTAGGTGGTAAAGAAGCAAAAATTTCCATCCTGACCAATGCCAACGCGTAATTCTCTAATCGTATCATTGTCATACTCGGAACACTTTTCATCGAATGATTGGAGCCATGAATCAATGGTGATTGATGTAGGAGTATTAGATGAATTCATTGCATATAATTAACTACAAAAATGGAAATGAAGGAAATAATTAACATCTATCGTTTTAAAATTACTTGTAAACAAGTATTGCATTTATAGAGTGACCTCTACCCAACTATTATAAATGATTCCGAGATCCAAATTCATATGAACTTGGGTACGGTGAGCCGAGTCATCCTATTAATATATCTCCGTGGATTAACCTCTTAGTCGATAAAAATTACTCTAATTTTCTTCTTTAGCCCGGAACACATGCGACTACGGTCACGAATACTTCCGTTGAGCTCAATCCAATTTTCGATGTAATAACATTTTATTACCCACTTACCCAACGTAACAAGTTTAGCACCCCGGTGAGCCGAGTCTACTTCCTTATGAAATTGTCAGGGTTTCTACTATTTGGTAAGGCTAATTCTAAATTATTAAAAGTGAGAGGTCTTGTCAACTTATTATCTATCACGTTTTAAGTGAACTAAAGCGGTGAACTACGATAATTGTAATTGACACGGTCGATGACTCGATATAATACGCATGTGTTGTTATGGCGATTTGGCAATGCATGCAACATATTAAAATAAATGCAAAGCAATAAAAGTAAATTCCTAGTATGGCCTTCCTAAAATAGAAAATGAAATAATCTATTACATATTTGGAAACCAACTCCTTTGGTGCCTTGAATCTTCAAGTGGCATGCCTCCCAAGAACACCGTCTTTGTCGGAACGCCTTTCCGAATGGCATCGTCTTGAAGACACTCATGATTACAAATAATAATAAAAATACAAAGCTATTCCTATTATACATTTGTAATATGCAAAATTCGTAAAAATAAAAGTGATACAAGATCACATTAAATTACAACCGAATCAATATTCCT